>NC_041217.1:110881388-110912117 GCF_002837175.3 Physeter macrocephalus
ATATGTATAACTGATTCACTTTGTTGTAAAGCAGAAACTAACACACCATTGTTAAGCAATTATACTCCAATAAAGATGTTAAAAAAAAAAGTCAGTCACTATTTAAGTATAGATCCTGCTGTCTTGAGTTTTATTTCTTATCCATTCATTGACCTCCAAGTGAGCCATAGATGTAGCTGTGACTTGTTCAAACCCTGTACACATATGCCTGCTCACCAATTCTCAGGCTAGAGGTTCTTTCTTTCTTTCTTTCAATGTGGTCACCACACATATTGCCCCTGCACATCGAGGTGGCAGAAAACTAGTGCCTTGATTACTCAAAATGATCTCCTAGGACAATCTTGGTCTCTGTTTGCAATGGTAACATTATTATTTATTGAATACCAGTCTCTGGCCTCCTTATAAGTAACAGTCAGGTCAGCTTTCACGTGTAATGGCTCCCACACAGCCTATAAAGCTTTGATATACTTGAACTAGTCTTTCACCGAAAGGTAGCAGTAAACAACTGGCCTATAAAGCTTTCCAAGAAGCAAGAGAACACCCGCTTGGTTGCTATAATTATGACTTCTCTCTTCATGATGACCTTTGAGGAATATAGTTAAAAAGCAGAGATGCCACCTTTCTATTTTTCTCCGCAGTTTATTTTGCACGGTAAATTTCCAGTTGTGTTTGACGTAGGAGCAAAACACTGCTGGGCCTCTTACCTCTAACTCTGAGAGAGCAACAAAGCATATACCCTTTAATTCCAACATAATCAAGAATTTATTTTCTACAAACTACATTTCATCTTTTTCCCTCACACGTGGCTATTGGTGTTTGGAGTAGTTTCAAGTTGTTTGAAAATGTGCTTGCCTCAACAAAATGGGCAATTTATTTCTGCACACAGTATAAAGACAGAGAAATGGATTATTCTAGTGAGGTTAATGAGAAACCTACCCGTGGCTGGCTTGTTCTCCTGGCCTGTGACACTATTGGTCAAAGAGTGCTCAATTAGGCAGTACATTCATAACAATAGATGCCAGGATCCTAAATGTGGCAGGACAAGTGGCTAGGGTCCTAGCATCATTTTGTCTATCTCAAAAACTTCACAGTAGAGGGAAATGGAACCTTTCTCATTACTTGAGGCCTGTTTTGGCAATATCAGTTTAGCAACTGTGGCTCTGAACGGCATTGAGTGGGGTGAGCTTCTTCCTCAGGGGAATTTAGGAAATGGAATAATTGATTGTGCTCTGAGTAGCTGTGCACTCAGAGATGGTTGATATGCTAATTAATTTATACGTCTGCAACTCTCAGCTCAGTTTTATCCGCAAATATTTATTTAGTTTTTTAATGTTAATTTTAATTTTTAAATTTTTGTTGAAATATAGTTGATTTACAATATTGTGTTAGTTTCAGGTGTACACCAAAGTGATTCAGATATAATATATAAAAGAATATATATATATGATATATAAAGAATATATATATATATATATTTTGCCTTCTATACCAGATACCATGTTATGTGCTGAGAAGCCAAACCTGAATAAAATATGGTCTTATTCCCCTCTTTCAGTGCAGGTTCTGATAGAGGAAGAAGAATTGTTCATAGCCTGTTTTAATGCAGCGTGGGAAACTCAGTGGTAGCAATGTGTATTATGCAGGGTTGCACAGTATAAAGGGCACCTGACCCAGTCTACAGGGAGTGGAGGAGGAGGACAGGAAGGTTAAAGGGGGGGCAGCTGGAACTGAATTTTTGAAAGGGAGTAGGAACTAGGGGAACAATGAGGGCAAAGACAGGGAGGCATGAAACAGCATGGAGCTGTGGGTAACAACAAGCAGTTTGAATTTCTAGTGAGTAAAGAGAGAGACAACGGGTGGAGGAGACGACGGTAGAAAAGTAGGCAGAGACAGATCCTGGAGATGCTTGTACATCTCCTGAAGAGGTGGAGCTTGGTCCTATAGGTAGTGGTGGGGGATGGAGTACTAAAAGTCATAAAGTGAAGGACAGCATGCTTTAATTTGGGTTTAGCAACCTGGGTAGAATAGATTTGAGAAAGGCAATGCTGGCGTAGAGGACAAGGGACATTGCGGTAGTCCAGGAGGGAACAGATGAGGACGTGGGGGAGGACAGCAGGATGGACGTGGAAAACGTTCTGGGGTTGAAGCTCAGAGAGGGTCGAGGCTGGAGATGGGATGTGGGAATCACCACCATGTAGGCTGGGGTTAATGGTGATTAGCATATTCTTGTGGAGTGTGCGCAGTAAGAACAAGAGACTAAGCTCGATCCTCTCATGGATATGACCTTTTTGAGTGGACAGAGGAAAAGGATGTCAGTGAAGGAGACTGGGTACAGAGGAAAAATGAGAATCAGCAGAGTGTGTTGTGACAGAAGCCAGGTGAGCAGAGCTGGAGATATTTTAACAAGAATGCTGAATCGTCACACCTGGAACTGTACTGCAAAAGCTAGCATTAATTAATCTGTTCAACAAATATTTACCAGGCCCCAACTATGTATCATGTACATGATGGTTTATAGTATTTTTAACTTATAATTTTCCTGAGATCAACTTGCAGATGACTAGCCTAATGCAAGCTACAAAATAGGTTTGTTGGATTTCACTCCGGCAAGTATTTATCTGCTGTTTTGTTTTGGTCCCATCATTGTTTTCAGTTTATTTCCACTTCTAACTTTAAGATATTTTTATACAGTACAAAAAAGGCAGAGACTTCCATCTGAGCCTGGCATGCAGAAGGGCAATGGCAGAGATGTTGACTGCTGGTGAAATAAATGCTATAGGATGAGGAAAACATTTGTTCTTTCCATTCCTCAGAGTAAGCAGGCTGGACCATGTCGGGAGAGACTGAGAGTTCCTCACTGTTGAAGGGCAAAGATTGCTCTTCATCTGTGCTTCTAGTTCCCATAATGGTCAGTGCAAATGTGTCATATTCTTACCACATTGTTATGTTCAAACGTACCCTTAACACCTGCTCGGTACCTGACGTGGGATCTGAAACTCAGCTGAGGTCGTTCTCATGTCAGACTAGTGAATTTTGCTTCTTTTTATCATCCCCCAAGAAATCAGGAAAGAACTGGGCTACATATAGGTAGGGGTAACAAAGATGGATTAGCTTTACTTAACGGCCTTTGAATTATTCATAGTCTAGCAAGATAATTCATATATGTGAGAATTCTTTATAAACTCTTAAGTTCTTTCCCTTTACCACCTGGCCCTTTAGATCACAGACATTCCAATATGCAGGTAAAAGCAGGAGGGCCAGATGGCTCACATGAAATGTACCACATCTGTGGCAGGCCGTTGTTGATCTCTGCCGTGGCAGCCTTGTTTTGGTGACTGACTTCAGCCCCCTTCAGACTTCCATTTCTCGCAGTTCCTGGCTCTGAGTTGGAGGGCCCTAAATTATCACGGATGAGGTATTCTCTGCTTCTGTCTTGGCCTCTTGGGATCCTCTACTGGGAGAACTGAGGGGGAAGATGCTTATTTCTATATAAATATTAACCTTGGTAATCATACATCAAATCCCAATATAATCACTGCATTTGAGCCCTTGTAATTTCTTAATGACCAATATCTCATTAATTTGTAAAAGACATGTTTAATGTAGTAGTCTTAGCAATATGCCCTATTCTCTTAGCTAAGTGTTTACGCATATAGATTTGTTCTTCTGGTTAAAAATCTTATAATCATATTCTCTTCATACTCTCAAAATACCATTTGGCTTAAAGAACTGATGTTTTCTCTGATAACTTCCACATGGCATCTGCTCAAACTACCCTTGAAACTACTGCATTAATTTGCTAAATGTTTACCTCTTTGCACTTGCCTTTGCACTTGTGGAAACTGATCTTTTACTGGTTCTCTTTCCCCTAAATCAGCAAAACCTCAGCCTGCTCCATCTGGCAATATCCTCATTTTCCACTTGGCAATATAGTGTAGTGGTTATGAGCACGGGATTTAGAGTCCATCAGGCCTGGGTTTGAGTCCCGGTTCTAGAACTTTCTAGACATGAGATCTCAAACAATTTACTTCAACTCTCTGTGCTAGGTTTTCCAACTGTAAAATGGGTAAATTAATCTTAGCCATCTTGTAGGGTTATTGCAAAGTGAATACCACTGTGTCTGATTCAGAATAAATGCTTAATAAAATCTTTTCTTTCTTATTATAATTTTCTTGCTATAGTGGGAAGCATTAAAATCAGATGGACTTGTTTGAACTGTCACTGGGCAAGACAGTTACCTTTCTGAATCTCAGTTGCCTCATCTGTTAAATGGAAATATCAATGCCTTCGAGCATTGATATGCTATTTCAAATACTGAGACAAAATAGGTAAAAAAAAAAATCGTCATGGTGCCTGATACGATAAAGTGATAAACACTACTTATCAAATCTTGTCAGGGATTTCTGCCATGACTCAATCCCCACACCTAAAGCATCCCTCCTTAAAATCAATCTCTTGCTGAATCTACAAGTAGACTCAGTATCACAGAGGGCTTTAGCACATGTAAAAAATCTGGTCTCCTTGACTGGTGTTACATACGGTTTACTAATCATGAAATCCTTTTCTAATTATTTCTCCTTAGGTACAGGTATAAATGTTTTAATATAAAATATTTTATCTCTAAGTACACTTGAAATTGTCTCTAGTTCATGCCATATCTTTTGCCTATGTTGAAGTACTGCTGGGAGCATGCCGGTACATGCCTGCGCTCATTCACTCCCTCAACTATATTTGCTGTACATCTACTATGTCCTAGGCAGTGCTCTAGGTGTTTGAGATGATCAATAAACAAGCCAAACAAACACGTATTTCTTTGTGAAGCTTATATTCCAGTGGAGGAAGGCAGACAAGCAATGAAAAAGGTTAGCAGTTGTATTGATGGGTTTTATGGAAAAAAGAAAGAGTAAGGAAGATTAAGGGGATCAGGAGTCTGGGGTGGAGTCACAGTTTTAAATAGGGTGGTTAGAAGTAACCTCACCGAGAAGATGACATTTAGACAAACATTTTCGAAAAGTAACTTGGAAACAATTTGAACAGTATCCTCCCCTTTTTCTAACTCAATAAAACCTCAGTAATTCTGACTTGATTACTTCATCCTTCCAAGAACACTGCCTTGCCTTTGTCTTACCTGGATGTCATGGTATTACCCTTGCCTCCTTGTGGTCTCCCTTTGCCCAGCCCTGGTTCTCTGTTATTAACAATCCCACATTGCTGCAAAATGATATTCTAAAACTATAGGTTAAATTGTGTAGCCTTCCTCCTCAAAGGATCCAGTTGCTCTCTATTGCTTTCAGAGTCAAGTTCATGCTCCTTGGCAGGACCATAATTCCCTGGAATGCTCCTCCAACCTCCTCTTCTGCCATATCCCTTTTTGGGGCCATAATTCAACCACTCTGGAGTTCCTGATCTTTGCCTTTGCCATCATTCCCATCTGAAATACTCTTTCCCACATTTTATGCCTATTAGAAGTTGTACTCATCTTTCAAGTCCCAGCTCCAATGCCGTCTCCTTTGTGGAGCCTTTCTGTGCTTTCCAAGTGAAGTTAACAGATCCATGAACTTCCCCATTTCCTTGGCCCTGAATGCTATATGGTTAGTGGATTAGATAGCCGCCTTCTCTTGAAATGGTCAGTTCTTTCTCTACAGAAGATTGTTCTCACTTATCATGGAATCTTTTCAGAGTTTAGCACACTTTTTGGCCCACAGTAGACAACCTGCTTACTTGAATCAATCTAATTGGCCAAGCTACCTCTCAACTTTGAGCCCCACTTTCCTCATCTTAAAATGGGCTAAAGACACATTTTCATGAGGAATAGATAAGGATTAAATGAAATTACATGAGATAATGTCTCATTATATGAAAGCTTCTTGGCTGGCATGCAACTTGCCTTCAGTAAACATTCTATGAATCTAACTTTGTTTTCTAAATTGCCTTTTAATAATAATGAAGTTCCATCACCCATCATCTTATTTCTTTTCATTGCATTATGGCTTCATAATTGTCACTATTTTTTCTTTCTGGATTTCCAAAGGAAAGTGCTCCTTCAGTTTTCTGTTTCTAAATGGCTTTCATACAGTCTCTTTGGCTTAATTAATAGATTTTGGTTTTTAGAACAGTTTTTGGTTTACAGAAAAATTGAGTGGAAAGTACAGAGAGCTCCATAAACCCCACACGTGCACAAACTCCTTCACTATAAACATCCTGTACCAGAGCAGGTATGTTTCTCACAATTAATAGATGAACCTACATTGGCACATCACTTATCACCCAAAGTCCACAGTTTACCTTAGGGTTCACTCTGGAAGTTGTACATTCTATGGCTTTGGACAAATGTATAACGACATGTACCCACCATCATTGTATCATACAGAAGTTTCCCCCCTGAACAATTCTAAATCTTTTGTGTCATTCTGACTGGACTCTTCTGCTATAAAGGACTTTTTGGGAAACAGGAAACTTAAGTGGGATCTGTCAGTTAGATGGTAGTAATGTATCAGCATTAATTTCCTAATTTTGATGACTGTATTTGAAAACATAGGAGAAATATATTGTGGGTTTTAAAAAATAATATAGGAGAATTATCTTTGTTTATAGGACATGTAAACTAAAGTATTTAGGGATTCAGAATATCATGTTAGCAAATTACTCTCAAATGGTTTAGGCAAAATTGTTCTTTGTACTGTATGCACAATTTTCTACAAGTTTGAGATTATTTTTTA
Source organism: Physeter macrocephalus (assembly GCF_002837175.3). NCBI lineage: Eukaryota > Metazoa > Chordata > Mammalia > Artiodactyla > Physeteridae > Physeter > Physeter macrocephalus. The sequence goes on from NC_041217.1 coordinate 110,888,108, forward strand.
AAAAGTTGGGGGAGGGGGAGAGAAGCTTCTATGGAGAGGTCTGGACATGTTACCAGCTAACACATTAATGGGGGCTTCTTTGGTAGTCATTAAAAATACAGCTCTGGAAAATACAACACCAGGGGAACTTGCCTATGATGGTGCTAAATGCACAGCCAGGGCTGAGTTTCTAGGGGCATGGAGCTCAGGCCTGACTTTGCAATTTAACAGCAGAATGTCTTTAGAGAGAACACCTACTTTTTCTGGATGGCTATTTCCTCATCTGTAAAATGAGGGGTTGCTGTAGCTCCCTTCCAGCTCTAAAATTCAACACTGTGACTTCACCTTCTAATATATGACAGCCCACCACCAGCTCTATGGCGGCCTTCACTGCGAAGTTCTCAGTTCTCTGTATCTCGCTGCCCCAAGGAAGTCTCTGACTGATGTGGTGCTGCCTCGTTTAGCAGTTTGGTCACCTTGACCTGATTTAATTCTCCTCAGGCAGGAGAATTAGTGTCTCTGACATGCAGAGCTCCAGGAAGGGAGCACACCCTGGTCTAATAGTACAGTGATGGCTTTAAGATAAATCCATGTTCTCTTCTGGCCTGTATAATTTCAGCAGCATGACTTGAGGCTTAATTGCACACTGGCCACAGAGAACGTTTCCTTGGAGGGCCTCCAAATGTGAATTCTGGACATGATGGTGGAGCCAGAGGTGACGAGCCAGATGGGCAACACTGGTCCATGATGAGAATATCATCTCCCCACACCCAGGCCCGTCAGAGTTTTAGAACACGCGAGGAAACTTTAGCAACATCCACATGCGTACATGCCAACCTCACAAAAAAATCAGTCATACCAGTTGACATTTTGCCAATGGAAATTAATATGCTGTAGTGTGCTGGGAATGCTCTCTACTTAATAATAACCAGACTTAAGAGAATGAGAACAAGATGCAAGACTACTGAAAAATGAAGGGCAATAATCTGTATGTCATATTTTTTCGTATAGAGTAAATTTCCAAATTCCAAAGGCAGCAGATTTTATATATAATTTAACTGAGGATCTTTCCATCAGGTGTTTGTAATTGAGAATCAGTGATGCATCAGGAGGGCTTGCTTGAGAAAGAACACCAGTGGGATTTAGGAATTTCTTTACTAAATTACCCTAGTGCCTGTCACATAATTGGTGTTCAATAAACATTCACTGAATAAAGATATAAAAGAATATATTTACCTGTAATGGTGATATTCATGGATATGGACTCAGGCAGCTAACTATATATTTAAAACATTTAACAATTTCGGCTCCCTATAGAATTCCAAACCAGATAGATATTTAACAAAAATTGATTAAAACTAATGATAAATATTTCCTGAATGAAATAGAGAGCTCAACCTAAGAGATCTTTTTCTGTTTGCTGGAATTCTGTTTCTCTTTTTGTCTTTTCAGCTCCAAGTTAAGACAGTTTTGGGGATACTGCCTCTTCCACACCCCACCCCTGCAATCTGGCAGGTAGGGGTAGCATAATATAGACTGATTTTTCCCTATGTGTGCACTGATATTTCTCTAGTACAGCTCAATCCTGCCACAAGGATGATGGCTTGCTTATAAAGCTTGGGTAATGAGTAGCCCAAGATTTATTTTCACATTTATTTAGGACAATCTTCTCACTGTCACTGTGCCAACACCATCAGTACAACTAGATGTTGCATTAAAAAAAAAAAAAAAAAAAGCATAGCTTTGGAGAAAAAGAAAAAAGCCTGAGCTTAAATGTCTGCTCTGTCACTCGTCAACTGCATGCATGACCTTGGGCTGGTTATTGAACACACTTGAGCCACATTTTCTTCACAGTATTGTTGTTCCAGTTAAACAAGATCACATTTGTACAGGGCCTGGTACCTTGTAGGCCTGCAGTGTTAATTTCCTCTTAGATCACTTCCTAGGGGCCCACCTTAGCTTTCTTGTTTCACGACTGCCCTTCTCTGTTCTCCCTTTTCTCCTGGCTCCAACCTGAGGCAAATAAACAATCACTGGCTCACCCTATAGTTGGACTATTCCTGTGATGTTGTAACTTGGTCAGCATCTCTTTGTTGATGTCACAGGGAAGGTGAGAGTTTGTGATTCTTGGAGGTGCCCTAGGTTGTCTTCTGCCAGAACAGAAGTCTATTATTTTGAACCCTTATGGCTTCAGTAGAAACATGTATAATTTTAAAGTTCACATTCATGATTTAAATTCATACTCTTGCTCAATTTATATAGCTTCACCTTAAAACTTTCCCTTTGGGGCAGATTCTAATTGCCTTGCCTGTTTCTGTTGGAAGTGAGCGTGGAGACACCAGCCATCATAGCAGTTGACATTCAATACCATGGTCACCTCCAAACCACTGAGTGGCTGTCACCTATCATTAGTACCATTAGGTGTTATGGCCTATTTTCAAAACAGCAGCCAGAGTGATTCTTTAAAACATGTCGGATAATAAAGGACACTCTCCTGCTCGGGGCTGTCCAGTGGCTTCCCATCTTACCTAGAATAAGATCAGGGCCTTTTATCCCATGGCCCAGGTGAGCCCATGGGACCTGGCCTTGCCTACTCTGCGACCTCATCTCATTCTCTCTCTTATTTACTGTGTTCCAACCCCATGGGCCTCTTTGCTGTTTCCCCACCACTCAGAATTCAAGGTCCCACCTCAGGACTTTCACACCTATTGTTCCTATGCCTGGACGCTCATCCCTCCGCAGAGCCACATCGTTCCAGCCTCTGCTCAAATGTCACCTCTTCAGGGAAGTCTGCCTACCCTTGTCTAAATTAGCACTGCTGACCACCACTCTCTGTTCCTTAATCAGCTTTATTTTTCTGAACACGCAAATACACATTTGTTATTAGTTTAAAGCCTATCTCTCCCTCTAGAACATGGGATCTCTAGAATGCAGGGACGTTGTTTTCTTCACTGTGGTATCACCTTCACTGCAGTATCTCCAGAGCCTAGAATAGTGCCTGGCCTGGAGAATGCACTTGGTAAATGTTTTATGATTGAATGAAGAGATAGGTTAGGTTAGTTTAAATGGCCCTGAGGCTATTAGGATTTGGTAAGAAAAGGGTCGTGAAACCACTTTTGCTCTAAAGACATCTAGATGCTATGTCTCCATAATAAGGACAAGAACAACAGCGATGTAATAGCTTCAATTTATTGAAAATTATGATGCCTTGCTCAGTGGGAATCTACAAGTTGTTTGTGATCTTTCATGAGCTTATAATTTTATAACTTTGGTCTATGTAAAAATGTGCAATAGTTTATTAGAAGGTTATTACAAAGAAAATGTGCAGTTTTAAAGCTACTATACTAAGATAGCACATCATTAAAATTACACTCTCATCTACTGATATACACAAAATGTTTTGTCACAAGAGGTCCTCCTACAATTTTAGTCCTTTCCCTGACACATCCCCAGCACTCTACCCTGACACTTTCCCCATCTCCTGCCAAACAAATCCAGACAAAGCATCTGGGATCATAAGATTGGGATTCTGAAACTTGAGCACTAGAACAAGACAGATCTGGTTCAAACGTATATGACCTTGGATAAGTTACCTAAAGTCTCTGTGCCTCAGTTTCCTCATCTTTTAAATGGGGATAATAATAGTATCTACATCATGGGTATGTACTATTTGATTTATGTAAATTAAATAATACATCATGTGATTAGCATAAAGCCATCACTCAACAATTGTTAACATTAGAAAAGGGGTGGGGCTAAGTATATGGGGTTTAAGAAAGGCAGTTCTTTTCTAACATGAGATAAAGAACTACTTTTCTTTAGGATATATAATCACAATTTTACCAGAAATTCATACAAATCTGACAATATCCAAATTTAAAATGGTGGCAGTTCTCTGCTCTATGAAATACCTTTTGAATTTAAAATGTAATTGTCCTCATAGCTTTCACTATGGCCAGCTACATGACTGTGGCACTTTCAGGTCTCAGTCCTTTGGTGGAGTGAGTGAGTCTTCAGGATTTGTTTTAAGCCATTTTCTTTCCTTTTTTTTTTTTAAAGCACAATTTTCATCAATTGCTTTACAGAAAACTTTTTTGCTCCCTCTGGAATGGTGTGGGAGGAGTAGTTCCAGGAATGACGAAGGCATGACGGGTTTGCCTGTCATGGGGTCAGATGTGAGAGAGCTCCACCAGGGCTGAGTTCAGACTAAGGTCCTTTGTGTTCCTCAGATGGAGATGTTAAGAGTTCACGGCCTCTTCTTAAACCACGTGCAAAAGCAGGCATTACTGACCTCCTGTAGGTACTAGGGCAATTTCATTTGTATTTCTTTTATTTAGTATCAGCTTTTATTTGGAGGAAGACTCATATTATTTCAAATGGCTACACACACACACACACACACACACACACACACACACACACACACACACATCTGATACATGCATATCTGAGGCTGAGGAAGATCCAGAGAGACCGGATAAAAGTAAGATAATCCAAGGACACATGCCTGAAATGATCTTGAGTCAACTCAATAACAAAACTCTGTCTCTCTAAGGTGAATTGTATAGTCCTAGAGGAAACGTCAGTGCAGAGATCTGCAGGAGGCCGGGTGTATGTGTGTGTGAGGTTGGGGGCATGCCAGGGGCACCAGGATAAAGGGAGGACATAAACAGCCTACTTCAACAGAAATACTTTTCTCTTTCTTGCATATCCTCCCACTCATAGTAAAATATACTTTTTCAAATTACACATCAGCAGTGTCTGAGACTGACTGCCTGGCTGTGATTTTTTTTTTTTTCCCAGCAGGAAACTAGGAAATGAGTCATAAAACATTAATACTGCCTTAAAATAACTTAGGGTAGGGTGATCCCAAGATGAACCCGAGTTGAGCACCAGAGGGAAGGAAGCTGCACCTCCAGAGGAGAAATTTCATTAAAGAGGACTTGCCCTTTCCCACAGAGAGCTCTGGGTCTGACTTCTTGAAGCTGGGAGGGCTGTGTCATGCTGAGTGGGAATCCTGGCTGCTTCACACGTGTGGGGGACACTCGACTTCTCAGAAACAGAAAAACTGAAGAAGTAAGGCAACCTCTCGATTCTAAATGAAGGAATTCTAACACATCAGCTGGGCCCATTACGAAGCACTTTTAAGTTTCCACAATCTCAACCAAATTTAGGACTTCACTAATTCGGACATGTGATAAGGAGGCTGAAATATGCAATAATGGTTAAGGGCACAGGTTTAGGAGTCAGACAGATCTAGGTTAGAATCCTGGCTTTGCCTTTTATTAGCTGTGACCTTGAACAATTTTTTTACTCTCTCTCAGTCTGTTTTCTCTTCTTCAAATCTGGGACAATTATAATTATAAAGTCGTTTTGAGAATTAAATGAGATAATGAATGCACAACCGTCCGTGATTAAAAAGTAAAGTCATATTCCCTTTCATAAATTACCCTAAGCCCTCACCCTACTGATTATAGAAAGTCCAATTTTCCATTGGATCCCCTTTTCCCAAGTTATTTCTGGGAATACCAAAGAAAACACTTACTAGTTCTACAAAACACCCCTGATGATTATTCTTCCTATGAAAGATCTCTGCTCCAGACATCGCCTGTAACCTCATGCCATTGTATAATTCACTTCTCTGGGCTTGAATCAGTTAGAATGAAGCCACAACTAGGTCATATAGTGCTTTTGCATGAATCAGCAAAAGATGTCCTTTCCAGATAGGGTCAGGGCTTCAGGAGAAGACAGACTAGGCCTTTGGATGAATTAGAAAATAGAGTCCTCTTTATCCATGTGGACTCAGTCCCATGCCAGATTCATGGTTTGTTGAGCGGGGTACAGTTTGGTTCCAGCCCCCATCTCTCTTACCCAGCCAGATGCTTTTGTGCAATAAAAAACCAACAGAGGCATGTGCAACCCTGGGTAGTCCCTGGCTGCATGTAACGGAAAATCCCAAAGCAATACTGGCTTAAACAAAATAAAAGTTTATTTCCTGCTCATGTAAAAGAAAGTAGGCCTTCCAGGGTGGATCTGACCACTTCATAGTGTCATTAGATTGCTTGGTTCCTGTTTTTCTGCTCCACTATCCTAAGTAAATGGCTTCCACTGTCAAGGTCATCTAGTAGTCCATGATAACTGCAGAGCTCACGTTATCTTATCCAAGTTCAAAGTAGTAGGATGGAGGAAGAGATGAAGATGGGCAGTGTAAGGATACTTTGGCATAAATCATATTGACCAGAAATTGATCATATGACCGTGCTTGCTTGCAATGGAAACTGAGAAATGTTTTAGTGGGGCTCACTGCTGTATGGGATTCTATTATTGAGGAGGAGGGGAATGAATGTTGGAAGTAGGCAGTGGGCAATTTGTCACAAGGCCTTCCTTTCTCCCAGTTCTACTTTGCTCTAAACATGGGCCGAGTCACTCCTTTATCATTACTCCACGCCCCACCCCCCAGTGCAAAAGCACCAACAGCCTAATTTAATAAAGTTTAACTGAATGCAAAGAAGAATAAGAAAACAATCCTGCAGAGAGCTGAGGGCAGTTAAGCACATGGGTTCTAGAGTCAGATTGCCTGGGTCCAAACACTGGCAGTACGATAATTTCTTAGCTGTGAGACCTTGGGCGGCTTTTGTCCTAACCTTTCAGGGTTTCTGGTTTCACAGTCTTCAAAATAATAGGGTTGTTATGAATATTAAATGAGATAATATACACGTAGGCCATTCCTTGCAGAGTGCATGTATTCCCAAAAATTTGCACTCTAACAGGTGTGAGCTCAGACAGGCTATGACATACTCTGGCCATAGTTTCTTGAAGATACCATTTATAAGACTGTTGGTCTGTGCTTCCATTCTCCTAATGGAAGTCCCTCCTAATGGCAAAAGATCCACTAATCCCTTCTTCCCTCTCTCTGTCAAAGGCCATGCTCTTTCCTACCTGACAGTGGAAACTTTCTCTTCCTTCAGGGGACGCTCCTAACCCTATCCAGAGGTATAGCCTGAATTCCATTGTCCTGACAAGACAATCACAAAGGTTGAAAGTATTTACATCACTCAAAAAGTAAGTTTTTTCCAACTTAAGTAATACCATGTGTGAGTTCTAAAATCCAGTTTAAATCCATATTTTGGAAACACATTTCTCTGCATCTGCAAAGATATAGCATAGTTGGAGCTCAATCTAGTTTGTACTGTAGTAATAAACAAACACTTAATATCACTCTACAGCATCATCATTAAGGTTTATGGTGACATCACAGTTTTTCTTTTCCTAAAAATCTATGGATAGAACTTATGTTGTATTAGTAATACCAAGATTTTTCTGATCATAATTCCGACCTCCCACCCCCTAAAAGAATGTCCCAGAGGTCTCTATCTGGAGAAACTGAAAACTGTCAACCACTTCCAAATTGCACTTCTGTTGCTTAAAAAGAAAGAAAAGAAAAATTCCTCTTTCACTGAAGACCTCACTACATATATATAGTTCTTGCCAGTGTTTAACATATGATAAGCACTAAAAGAGTAGCTATTGTTCCTGCCTGCTTCTTTCTAACAAAACATTATTTTTCATGGCTTTAAATAAAGGGCTGATGTAAAATAAGGTTACAATATTGTAAAATCAGGATCCTGTAAAAGAAGAGGTCCAATGTTAATTGCAAAAGACAGAACATTACTGTGAGATTCCTTGTAGCCAGGACAAAGAAAGGAAACATGCCAAGCTTTATAACTACGTATGCTCATTCTTCAAGGGAGACATTTTTTCATGGCAGTGCATTCTAAAAGATATTTCCCCAATGATCTATTACAGAAAGCACTGAGAGACATAATACAGTGTCCTTGAAAACAGATTTACAGGTTTCATATGGCTATTTCTTGTAAGAACTAAGAAAAGCTAAAGGCTCAGGGTTTTTGTGCAACTTAAGACAATTGTAAAGGCAGCCAAGCTGATGTGGAGGTCTGCCTGGACTGATGGGTAGACGTGAGAATGCAGAGGTGAGGCTTGAGCTTTAGGCCAGCTCTCCCAAATATTCCTTCTTCTCAGTTGTATGGTAGACATCTGACAATGACTTATCTGTCTAGTGGCTATTGTCAGATGGTGTGGTAAAGACCAGAGGAGTAGTTGAGAGAGTTGAATTTGACCTTTGGAGGTATCTTTTAAAAAAAGTTTGCTGAGTGCATTGATATATAGAAATAATGTTTACAACTACTTAAATACAACTTTCTCTTTTAAAGTTTTTATTATAAAAATAAAATACATACAATATACACATAAAATTGGTTAATAAAGGAACAAATGGGTCCACCCACGTCTCTACAAATGGATGGACCTAGAGACTGTCATACAGAGTGAAGTAAGCCAGAAAGAGAAAAACAAATATCAGGAATAGAGATGAAGACGTAAAGAACGGACGTGTGGACGTGGGGGGGGAAGTGGGGGTGGGATGAACTGGGAGACTGGGATTGACATATATACACTAATATGTATAAAATAGATAACTAATAAGAACCTGCTGTATAGCTCAGGGAACTCCACTTCACTGGCGGTATAGTAGAAACTAACACAACATTGTAAAACTATACCCCAATAAAAAAAAAATTTTTAAAAAGAAACAAATGGGTGACTTCCCTGGTGGTCCAGTGGTAAAGAATCCACCTTACAATGCAGGGGACATGGGTTCGATCCCAGGTCAGGGAACTAATATCCCATGTGCCGCGGGGCAACTAAGCCCGCGCACCACAACTACTGAGTGCCGCAAACTACATAGCCCATGCGCTCTGGAGCCCGGGCACCACAACTAGAGAGAAGCCCGTGTGTCGCAACGAAGAGCCTGTGCGCCACAAGGAAAGATCCCACATGCCTCAACGAAGATGCCACGTGCTGCAACTAAGACCTGATGCAGCCAAAAAAATAAAAATAAAAATAATAAATAAATCTTTAAAAAAAGAAACAAATGACTCACACTCCTGCAGTTATAATATGATTACTGTGGTGATTTAAAAATACATCCATAATTTCTTTGATAATCCTCCTTTCAAAGGGGGAAGCTAATTCCCCTCTCCTTAAGTGAGGGCTGGATTTAGTGACTTGATTCAAACAAGTAGAATGTGGTGGCAGTAAAAACACGTGGGATTTTCCAAGCCTAGGTCATAGAAAACATGTAGCTTCCTCCCTTCTCTTGGATCACTTGCTCTGGAGGAAGACACCTGCCATTTAGTAAGGACACTCAGGAAGCCCTTCAGAGAGGCCCACATGGTGAGGAATTGATGCTTCCTGCTAATAGACAACAAGAAACTGAGGCATCCTGCCACAAGCCATGTGAGTGAGCCCTCTTGGAAGCAGATCTTTGAGCCTTAGTCAAACTTTCAGGTTACTAGTCCTGGCTGTCAGCTTGACCATGACTTCATGAGAGACCCTGAGCCAGAACTACCCAGTGAAGCCACTCCCAAATTCCTGACCTGCAGAAGACTCTGAGATAATAAATGCTTGCTGCTTCAAGCTGCTAAGTTTGGGGGGTAATTTAGTTACAAAGCAACAGGAATTTATATAATCACCATTAATACCCTCTTGGTTTATTTTTTCAATTCTCTATTTCATTTATCTCTGCTCTGATTTTTATTATTTCCTTCCCTGTGCTAGTTTTGGGTTTAGTTTGTTCTTCTCTTTCTAGTTCCTTAAGTTGTAAAGTTAGGTTGTTGATTTCAGATCTTTCTGGTCTTTTTTTGGTGTCTTTTCTTGAGACTGGTTGACATGTAGTCTGAGTGCAGACAGCTCCTAGTGGGGTCTTGAAGAGCTCAGACACTAACTTCAGTTGAGTTCTGCTGCATCAATACTCACAAGTGCACTAAAATCCAGATAGCAGGGACCGTGGTCCAAAAACCCCTGGGAAGCAAGGCATCTGAGCTTACTAGCTGTGTGACCTTGAGTAGGGTCAAGGCTCATTTTTCTCCGTTACAAATTTATGGGCTAATAATTCTCACCTTATAAGGAGGGTAATGAGGATACAATTAAATAGCTTTAGTCCAAGTACAAAGTCAGAATATAAAGATAGTAGCTATTCCTAGCTCCTGAGCATCCTGGAGGCAGGGAACTGTGCCTTTTTCTCCTTCTAGTGAATGAATTCCATAGCAGCTTCCAGATAGGGGCCATGCATCTCCAGCATCTAGCACATGATGGACACTTAGCAAATGTCAAGTGCATGAAAGACCCACTTCCTCTTACCTTGAGTGGTGACCTGTATGGCCTTTGACAAGTGTTTCACCATCATACCCCTCTGCTCTGCTTCCCACTAGTGCTGTTCCTCCATCAACAGGAACTCCTCCGGGGTCAGTTCTTTCACAGCCAGAGCCAGCACCAGCACAAACATTTTTCATTATCACGGGAGATGCCGTCCCACTGGGATGACTGAGAAGAGGCAGGAGAAAAATAAGGAAGAGGAGTAGCATTCGCTTGTCTCAGCGTTTCTTCATCTGCTTCTTGTCATCTTTCTTGCTTCCCTAACACACACACACACACACACACACACACACGTCTGCTGTCTTCCATCCAGAAAGACACACATGCGTCTCCCAAGTATCACTTTCGGGCTGGACTCCACAGTCTTCTCTGATCTGAAATTCACTGTGCACTTGCCACCTGGCAGAGCCTGCAAACAGCTCAGTGGGTGTTTTTATAGTCAGCACTAAAATAAAACTGCCACACCACTAATAAAGTTGTCCTTATTGTTGTCACTGTTGGCAAAGGCAAATGTCTGGGGAGATTGACTGCCTGAAAAGCTTCATTATGCTGTAAGAACATTTTTGATAGAATTTCAACAGCGCCTGACTGACTGTCAACTTCACCGTGTGACTTATGTCCCCCCTACCCCTCCCTAATTGGTCCTCAAACTCACAAAAACATTCAGGTCAGTTGTTGAGTACCTGAATCCTTTCAAGTAATTAGCAGGTAGAATTACCAGGTAGCAGGCAGTGTTTGTGTGTGATCTGTCAGTCTGGGCTGCTGTGGGGATTACTGTCATCTGGAGTGGCCTTGCAACCATGTTCAATTTAAAGTGTCAATAGACAGTTTATTTCTGTCTTTTGTTTCCACTGCCAGATTGTGAGTTTTCCCTTTAGAATCCAGACTCAAAGTAAGACAGGTATTTGGAACATGTGAATTTCAAGGAAAAAATTTCCCCAGCAACCCCCAAAATGTAAAAGCATTTAGGCATCATTCCTCGATCCACAAGACTTGGTCGTGTTATATCAACTTATATATTCAAAGCAGATACATGGTATCTGAGAAATGTAAGATAGACTTTAAGCCTCTTACCAAGCAAAGTTCCACTTTGCCAGCTGGGTTGGGGACAGGCAGATGAGGGTCTTTTAATGCTAACACTTGACTAGTAATATCAGTGGCTGCTACCACCATTAGGCTTCTTGCTTTTTTGGCAACTCGTGGACCTTTCTTTCTTAATTCTTCACTGAACTGCTTTTTAGTTCAAGATAGATTTGCCAAAATGACAAAGTGTATATTGCATAGACAACATGCCTAGATTTACAGGGCACTGGTTCAGGAACACATTTTTCCATTAGCAGAGCCTGGGTCTCAGCTGCAAAATTTTCTGACAGCTCTTGGGATCAGTCCTGGGTCGAGGTGCTGTGAGGTCCAGCTGACTGCTTCATTCTCAGAAATACCTTCCCTCTTTGAAGTCCCCTTGACTGGAAAAAATCATTCCTTGTTTTATATTTAAAGACAGAGTCCCATTATCTTCCTTTCTTTTCCTCTTTTTTTTTTTCTGACTCACATATAGAACAAAGATGTTGGGTTCCAGAAGCCCATATGCTAATTCACAGATGGTTTTTAATGTTGATTTTTTCTTGCCATTTGAATCATTTAGGTAATGTGCTTTATTTTCCAATACAGAATAAAAAAACATTCTAAACAGACATCAGTGTCATATGGTGCCTTACAATGTCTTCAGGTACTGCAATCAATGCGGTTTGTTTGGTAATGGTATGGAGTGAGATACATATTTTACTATGAAGTTTTTCTTGGACTTGCTTTCTTGAAGATATCATTTAAGGATGAATTCTAAATGCTGCTGATATAACAGCTCGTATTCAGCATTTGTTTTGAATTTGTATCGAATCAGGATAAATTGATTTTCTTTCCAGGTAAAAGAACAACTAGTATGGAAAAAAAGAGTAACTTGCTTATAATCTTATAGCCAGTACATTCCATTAATATATTTTAACTTTAAGAAAGTATAATCAGTTTTTATTAGGGAAGAAACAAAACAGCATGCAGAGAAACATGGTTTTACATGGCCTTGTCATAGGCATTCAATATCTATTTGGCCTTAGTAGATCATCATAGAAAGGGAGACTCAAACTTGAGAAAGTAAACCCACCGGAAACTTACCTCTGTAACATTCAGATGATTAAAAATCTTGCCCCCCCATCTCTTTTATTAAACAGCTATCAGCCAATACACAAGTGATCCCTGTAACTTTGGGTATAAGGAATAGAAAATGTGTTCCAGGCCAATTCATGGTATAACTAAGCTTCATTGCATAAGTCCTACTCTGATGGGGATTCCTGATAAATTCTGAGGTAACCTGGCAGGTGTGTCATAATGTCTAATCCCTTTAAACACCCAGAGCTCTTGGAAAGTGAATGTTCTAAAAGAGCAAATTGGAAAGCATGCTGTTTTTGTATTGAGCTTTTCTTCCCCACTGTCCACACTGCCCCCCAGGATCGGAGTCCTTCCTTCTGCAAAGCACTAGGGGTAAGCAAGATGTAAATCTAGGCATTTAAAGAGTAATAGGAAAACAGGAGCTAGATGGTGTTTCTTTGCAGCTGAAACAATAAAAATATAAAGACGTGAACCTAAATGAGCTTGCCTGTCCCCAACAAAACCCCCAAAGCTCTACCATTTTCATAAGAAGGCCTCCTTCAGCCCGGCCACTCAGTGGCAACATGCTTGCATTCCTGAGTTAAAGAAATGCATCCTGGATTGGCATCTGGGAGGGCCAGAGGGAAAAAAAAAGTGGGGATAGTCTCATAATGAAAGAAATAAGAGCTGCCCCCTAAAGATCCTTTCAAATCTGCTTGGTGTTTTGGGGCTCTGTACCACATTTCTGGATTGTATAAATCCATGTTCGGAGTGGCACAGTGCCAGGTTCCACGGAGGCCGAGAGTTGCTTTCACGGAGAGGAGTGACACCCTCGGAATTGCACACAGTTGTGAGGTCTGCTTCTCAGACATTTGGACTACGGCCACGAGGAAGAGAGGGAGGAAATTGGGCCAGTTTGCATTCTGTTACAGACCAGCCTTTTGGATGACAGAATTCTTTCCAATCAAAATGCCATGGATTACTCCCTGCTGTGAGCTAATAGGGTGCTAATTAGCATATTTCATTTATTACTTAACTGGAATAGAAACCATTGGGCACGTGGCCCACTTAGAATGGTTTCCTGGGGAAGCCGTGCACTGCTCTAAGCACTACCTCCATGCCTTAAGGAAACCCGTTCATAGAAGCACAGTATCGGGTGCCCCCTCTCTGCTCTCTTCACCCCTCCCTCATCTCCAAACGCACACACAGAGCACAGACAAGGGTTTGAGTCTAATCTGGTCTCACTTCAATAAGAATCGGAAATGAGGAATGAAATTCCACAGCCATTTCCAATAGTTCATCTCCATGGCCGGTTTCTGGCAACTGCGTGGACTACTCGACTTGCTGCTTCACCTGGGATAATGACTCTTGGGCATCAGTGGAAGCAGAGGCCTCCTCTGATCTCTTTATCACTCTCTCAGACCTAGAGCCAAACTCACACAATGACTGAAGATGGCTGCTGGGTTCCAGAACCCTCTCTGGACTACCATTTGGGGAATCTTAAAACACCTGTTTGCCATGGTTTCCTCCTTACTTAGGCAAGAACTCACTTTATAATACTCACGTTTCTTTAAAGTACTTTTAGGTTCTTAGGCGTTCCATGTGTGTTAATCTCCCTAATGGCATATTTTGTTTGTTCAAGGGCAGACCATTAACAACATGCAATGAAAACAAAGCAGCCAAAACTCACTCAGCAAGGAGAGACTGACGCTCATCTCAAACTTCCTCCCGTGCTGTGGAGGTCCATTGGGCGGAGCAGTAATATGGAGTGGCGGGTACACAGGCAGCCAGCGCTCTACGGAGAACTCTCAGTGGGCAAAGAGCTAAAAAAGCAGCCTCACTCAGTCAGAGTATTTCTCAATAATTTGCTAGAAATACATATGTGTAAAGGGTCTTGCAGTGTTTCTGCATAAAACTTTATTTACCGAGGACTCAGTTAACGGCGCCATAATCCACCGTATTGTCCAACCCTGACAATCTCCAGTCTCAGAGTCATCATGAATGTTTCCTCTTACCCTAATCAGTCACTGAGTCTTGTCAGTTTTACTTCCTGGCTGCTTCTTGGCCCATGTCTTATCTCCTGCTTTTCCACTGTCACTGCCGAGTTCAGTTTTAGGTCACCTGTCACCTAGACCTTTGCTACTCAAAATACGTGCCATGTACTGGAACATCATACTCACCTGGGAGTTTGTTAGAAATTCAGAATTCAGTGACTCCTTCACCCCCAGGAGAAATCAGAATGTGCATTTTAACATGTCGCCCAGGTGATCTGTCCTCACGTTAAATTTAAGGATCACTGAAGTAGACTCCTACAGGCTGCCGCATAGTATCCTTCCGCCATCCATTTCCTCTCTATCAACGCCTTCCGTACACCTTTCTCTACAGTACATAGATCTGATTATGTCACATTCTGCTTGAAATGTTCCATACCTCTCCACTAGTTACAGAATACCATCCTGTAGCAGAGATGATATTTCAGTCTACGATATCAGGTAGCCCCAAGATATAACTGTAGTTTTGTCTCCAGAATATAGTTTCTTTGTCAGGTTTTCTATACGGTCTGATGGTGGAAAATGTTTCTAGTCAATTCTAGAAGACCCCAGTCACTTCATGTTTTCCTCAGTCACTTCACATTTAAACTCCATCAGTCATGATTTGCCACTCTTTTCTTTTCACCTTACCCTGGCATCAAAATTCCTAGGGATTTACACAGTTTTACGGTGTCATCTGGAATTTCATTGACCATTCGTGGTGTTTGTCCATGCTGCAGAGGGTCTTCAGGCATGGCCCTTGCTCCATACAGGTGTCCACTAAGCAGTCAGATCCCCATGTTTCCATCCTCTCCCTGACTTTATGGTCTTTACTGCTTTCTCTTGTGGCACTTCTTTGTGACAACCAGGGAGTCCCCTTTGGGCCAGCTGGCTTTCTCTCTTTTTCAGTTAATTTATGAAGCCATCTTGGGGGACAGAAAGACTTCTCTGTGTTTTGTAGCTAAGAGAGATGTAGTGGGGTGGCCTCGATCCTCTGTAACCCATATGCTCCCACATCTACCTCTACTGTTCTCTAGCATCTGTGCCTGGGCACCTGAGGTTTCTAAATCTACTTTCTAGCTCTTCTTCTCACTTCTTCTGCCACTCAGAATTTGGCACTATGCCTACTGGAACCATTATCAACTGAAATGAGAGATATGTCTGTATCTTCAGGCTCTTTACAGAACACACCCTTCACCTTTCACCTAAATAGTGTCTAGGTTCCCCCCCCCCAAATTAAATGAATAATAATGATATTCTAACATATACTTATATAATGCTTTGTCCATTATAAAACTCTTTAAAATCCACCCCCCTCCCTCCAGCCATTCAATTTACACAGGTAGGTAAGCTAGATATCTCAGGATGTCATCCCCAGATGAAGAAACTTTATTTTAGAGATGTTAAATAACTTTCCTAGAATCACCTGGTGCCTAAAAGGTAGAGGGAAAAATAACCTTGAGGCCTTCTGAATCTGGACCTACCAATATCCCTTGCAATGTATCATATAGAAAACTAATTTCTGGTTCTCCCCCTCAACTCACATGGTTTTTATGCAGATCACTTAGACTCCCTGCATCCCTGCCAATCACACTGTAAAACGCTGATGAGAATGGTACTCTCTGCCAGGTAATTATGATGTGCTTTGAGCTCCCTGGGGGAGAGAAAAACTGTAGGTAGCATTTGCATTTCTCAGTTTCTCATATTTTGTCCAGAAATTTTCTCCCATTTTATTTCTACACATCTTATTTCACCTCTTAGATATTAGGCAACCTGGCAGGCAAGGACTCTTTCCTTACCTTCTTTTATTTTTTCATAGTAATTAGTGCAATATGGGGTAGACAGTTGGTAACTAATGAATGCATATCAAATTAATAAATAAATCGAATCTTATTCCTGTATTTGCTGAACCATGTGAAAGGCTCTATATCTCTGTGAAGTTTGTGATATGTCTTGTTGCTTTATTCAAAAATATCTTAATTTTAATACCACAAGCTGTTTCTTAATTTAAACCACTGGTACTCAGCTTCAGAGTTCCAGCTGTATCTTGCCAGAGGGTAACATCAAGTGTTCTCATTGAGGGCAACATCCTTCTAAATGAAACAGCTGAAGAGCTTCACATATTCAGCAGCAATTTATTATTCTCTCATTCAGGAATTTCTTAGTTCAGTCATTCATATATAAACAACTTAATTAATGGATGAATTTACTTATTCCCTCACTGATTTATTTAAACCTTTCCCAGATTGCTCCTTTTGGAAATCCTACCTAATTTCTCAAGTCCTGATTTGAAGTTTCCATCTCCATAAAGCCTAAAGCCTTTTTTGTTTGTCTCAGATTGATGCGATCTTCTCTTTTTAGAAATTTACCATATTGTAGCATTTATATACCTTTACTATTTTCCTGATCAGAATTGAAGTTCTTCTAAGAGCAGAAACAGTATGTTGCCTCTTTCTTGGCCCACAAAATGCCATACATAACTGTCCAGTAACTCTCTGAGTTTGGTTAACTGAAAAGACATTCTAGTTTTATTTTTGAACATGAGAAAGATTATTTCTTGCTGGAAATATTATGGCAACTATCCATTAACATTTTAATATTATAGCCTACTTCTCCTCCTAAGATTTCATCCTAATAACTGAGCCCTCCAAAAATACCAGTGAGTATGCTATTTGCAAGAAAATTACAGGAAGAAGGGAAAGAAGAGTCTCTGATTTTATTTTTTTCTTAGAGCTAGGCTTCTCTGGGCTTAAGTGATAGAATTTATGATTCACTCAAAGTTGTTGTTCATGTACTAATACAATTATTTATATGCTCTCATTGCCAAGGTCTTAAATTGTAAATGTATCCACGTCTGGTATCCATTCTGCTCCTGTGAGTATCCACCTACTTTCTACTGGAAAATTGCCATGGATCTTAAGAACTAGTAAGAGGTAGTCTGATTGAAGCCCCCAAACAAGAAAATATTCCTTATAGAAAGAAAGCTACCTTTTAAACTGAACACCATGAGTTATGAATACATAACGCTAGTGAATATACTTAAAATGAGATTGGAACTACATTTTCTTTCTTTTTTAATTGAGGTATAGTTGATTTACAATACTGTGTTAGTTTCAGGTGTACAGCATAGTGATTTGTTGTTTTTTTAACAGATTATATTCCATTATAGATTATTAAAAGATATTGGGTATAATTCCCCATGCTATACAGTAAATCTTTGTTGCTTATCTACTCAATGTGTATCCATTAATCCCATACCCCTCTCTCTCCCCTTTGGTAACCATACGTTTGTTTTTTAAGTCTGTTGGGACTACGTTGGCAATGTTAGGAAACACATTGAATAACAGTTGTGATTATCTTCCATATATTATAGAAATAAGAGAGGATATAGTTAGGGCAAATAGTAGGAAAAATAGTGTAGTTGTTAAGGGTGCTGAGCTATTGCACCGGTATAAATTAGCTGGGGTATCCTTGATTTACTCAGAATAAGACCTGATAAGAAATGATGTGAACGTAGGAGTCAAACTCCTGGGTGTAGCTCTCTTTCCAAGGGACCAAGTATTAAAGTTGGTCATGACGTCTCTCTGAATCTCACTGTTATGGACTGAATGTTTATGTCCTCCCAGAATTTATATGTTGAAATCCTATCCCCCAATATGATGGCATTAAGGGGTGGGGCCTTTGGGAAGTATTAAGATTAGATGAAGTCATGAGGGTGGAGCCCTCATGAACGGGGTTATTGCCCCTAAACACAAGAGAGCTTGCTTCCCCTCTCTGCTCCCTGCTGTGTGAGGACACAATGAGAAGCTGACGGTCTGCAACACAGAGGAGGGATCTCATCAGATCTTGACCAGGCTGGCATCCTGGTTTCAGACATCTAGGCTCCGGGACTGTGAGAAATAAATTTCTATTGTTCATAAGCCACTAGTCTATAGTATTTTGTTAGAGCAGCCTGAACAGACTAAGACACTAGTACTTCCTTCCTTGGCAGAATATAAGGAAAAAAAGAAACTGTACTTAGAAGATCAAAAGCACTGATGAAAAACCACATATATCTCTCCCCACCTTCTTTCTGGGGCTTAGTGGTATGTGTGGGTTTAGAAGAAAGCCAGACCATCTCTCATGAAACGTCCAATCCAGGAACTTCTGTTAAATGATGATCTCATTCCTCAGTTTATCCAAGAATTTCCTAAAGGTCATTCTGGGGACGTGTTATTTCCTACTGTATGTAATGCAGGAGGAAAGGGAGGAGATCATAGGGCTGTAGGCTACAGTTGTTGTTGACGGGAGTATTGTGTTTTGAGAAGTACAGTGTGTTATATTAGCCAAGGATGTGGCCAGGTTTGCTGTCTGCAGGAGTTGAGCAATGGAGTTATTCTTCAAGGATCCAATTTATAAAAATTGTTAGTTTGAGGATGGTGAGCTGTACATGGGGAATAAAAACTTGGAAAATTTTAAACAGTTCCCTTATGAGCTTGAAGACCTTCTAGGAGCTGCAGTTGTATGTTCTGTAGCACAATAGTCCATGGAATCAGAAAAATCTCTTCATTAAACAAGGAGGACAGTGGCAGGTTGGTGGAGGTAAAGTCTCCCTCATATTCTGATTTCCAAAATATGGCACTTATCCGTTATTTTGAGGGTACTTGGTACTTGTGAAATTAAAAAGGAAAAGTGCTCAGAAATTGACAATTCCCCTCCAACACCCACCCAGGATTCCAGGACAATCTCACTTGCTACAGTCTACTAGCCTGTAATGGGATGAGCTAAGAGGCAATATGATATTTTCAGGAATCAGAAACCCAGAAGAACACCAACTCAATTGGAAATAGAGGTTCCCAGTACTGAGCTTCCCCAGGCCCACTGAAGCATATTGGAGAGTACATGACATTCAGAGTAGAGAAAAGTAAGATCTACCTCCGCTAGGATTCAGGAGTAGCCTTTGGACCCAACCAACTAACGTAAAATTATTGGAGAAAGATGTACAAAACAGTGGAGAGTGAGGGGCTAGAGGACAGAGACCCATGAACCCTGGAGTGACTGGGTGGCTTGGGTTGCTCCGAGGTCACTTACTCCAGAGCTAAAGACAATTTAGGCAGAAATCCCTCCCCAGAGCTTTGGTGAACAGATTATATTCCAGAACTCCACCTCAGTGTTTTCAAATACACATGTCTTGGGGTTGACCTAAAGGTGGTAGCATCAGGTAGTTGATAAAGGCTCTGGCTCATGGGATATCAGCTAGACATGGCATGTTCACATATCATCAGATAGGCCATGTCTTCTTGGTCTGAGTGAGCATTTGAGATGTTCGGTGAGAACCAGATGGTTGTAAACTTGAATGGTCACCCTTTACTCATCACCAGATATAGATGAGGTGGCAAGTGTCCTGGGTGTCTTATTTTGTAAAGACTCTATCCCTTTGAAGCTACTGGGTCATTGGGAGCTGGTAATGTTCACATTGATAGCTGTGATTTTCCTGGAAGAAGTAGAACTCCAGATATTTTAGAAAAGATCTGGGATCCCAGTAGGGTGAATGGAAAGCTTGATGGCTTCCTACTCTGAGTTGGTGTCCATGTACTTATGCAGCACCTTGTTCTTGGTTTTGGAGAGACACAAGGTCATGCAACACAAATTCCATACTATTGGTATAATTATGTTGCCATATGGGCCCAATTCCTCAGGTTATTTTTTGCCAAAAAAACCTACCCAAGAGGCTTCTGGGGCTTGACATTAGAGAAGGGGATATTCAGTTCTCAACAGGAGAAGTAGACAGTACTAGCATTAGATAGCTGAGAGCAAAGGAAAGCCTGGGTTTTCCAGAACCTGGGTCAGGGGACTCTGACTAATAAAAGTCTAGAAACAAAGGGACATATGAGCAGTAGGTAATGGAAAGCACCAGTTTCTTGCCTTCCCATCTAGATGACAATGGTTTCTTGGATTACTGATATCCCAGGAATGGAGCAAGGGGCTTAGGACAGGGTAGGAAGCTGGTAAAATGGCCTAGAATTTGGTCTCTATACCTGCCATTAGCCCCTGAGACTGACTATTCATCTCTGATGCGGGACCAGGCAGCCGGTCACTCTGAGTGTCACACTTCCCCCTCTGGTGGATAAAGACTGGAAACCATCTCCTCTTGTCTCATTGGCCCAAACTGAATTACATGATCATCTTTGAACTAATCACTGTAGCCTAGGAGATGGGTTTCACTCATGGGATTAAGTCAAGAGCACTTTATAGTTATTTAAACCACCAATTATTTTTGCTACTTTGAAATAAAATATATGTTGATACTTAATCATACTTATTAGTTTTAGTATAGTCAAATTATTCTGAATTAGAATGCAAAAGAAACCTTAGTTGCTTATTAATTCCATGAAGCACTAGGTAAAGCATAAAAGACTTGCCAATTTGGCTAAATTAAATTGTAAAAAATATATTGTGGATGGCTGAAACCACCTTGAAGATTTTGAAAAATACTTTATCCTCAAATAGATTCCTGGTCAGCCAGATGTGACCTATGTGAAATCCTGCTTTGATACAGGAGGATGAAATAGATAAAGGCTCAAAGATCCTTCTGTCTCTACAATACTAAGAAAATACATAAGAAATAATCTTCATTCTTCCTACCACAAAACAAAGAGTAAAGCCACACACTTGAAACATAATGTCTCAGACCATACAAGCTGTTATAACAAAATACTAGAGACCAGCTAGTTTACAAATGACAGAAATTTTATTTCTCCCAATTCTGGGAAGTCTAAGATCAAGGCATCAGCATGGCTGTGTTCTGGTGAGGGTCCTCTGCCTGGTTCACAGTCAGTGCCTTCTCTCTGTGTCCTCACCAGTGAAAGGGGCAAGAAAGGTCTCTGGAGCCTCCTTTTATAAGGGCACCAATCCCATTCATGAGGGCTCTACCCTCACGACCTAAGCATTTCCTAAAGGCTCCACTCCCTAATACCATCACCTTTGGGGAGTAGGATTTCAACATATGTATTTTGAAGGGACACATTCAGACCATAGCACATAACTTTTCTCCTATTAGATGATTGTAATCTAAGACAGTAGGAAAAGCAGGGAATGGGAATCCAGAGGGAACTGGTTTTTGATATCTGCTCTGCTACAGACAAGCTGGGTTAATTTGGTTTAATCATTTCAGATCTCTAAACCTGTTTCCTTACTTGTAAAATGTAGATAATAATACTTACCCTCCATCTATTTCTTCCATGAGGGTCAAATAAGAAAATATTTCTAAAAGTGCTCTCTAAACTGTAAAGGGCTTTCTGGGTGTAAGGTATTCCCTTATTACTAATACTATTATTTGACTGCTAAATTTACCCCAAATAAATTTATGGCCTTGGACAAGTTATTTAATATCTTTTACTCTCATTTTCTGTTCTTAGAAAAATGAGGGTTTGACCCAGATAACCTCTAATATCTCTTCCAGCTCAGCTTTGGTGTCTTTTAATTATATTTTTTTCTTGCAACTATTGAATAATGCTTGCCCATTGGACAGAGAGTTAAGGGGGCATGGATTTACAGTGGCCAGCCTTGGAAAGTAATGCTGAGGGTCAACTACACTATATCTGATACAGATCCTTGGAATTTTAATGATGGTAATTACAACCAATGTAGAGTATTTGTGTGGTGCCCTGAGTTGTTTAATGTATTTTTTTTTAAGAATAGCATTTCATTTTTAAATTTTTATTTATTTATTTATTTGTTTGTTTATTATTTGTCCGCACCATGCAGAATCTGGGATCTTAGTCCCCCGACCAGGAATCGAACCTGTGCCCCCAGCAGTGGAAGCTTGGAGCCTTAACCACTGGCCCACCAGGGAAGTCCCTGTTTTATGTTTTATATGCAGCATTGGATGTATAAAAGTTTGCAAGTTAGTTTGTGGGCATACTTTTTGAGGAAGAATGTGCACAATTCAGAGAACTGATGAATTAGCCAAAGACATTCAATTTAGCAGCAATTTCAGGAATAGAATTCATATATCTTGATCTTCATGGAGCAGGATTTGCAGTTATTATATTTTTAGTTTTAAAGGAATAACTGAATTAGTGAGAAAATGGCCTCCAAAGCTAATGAGAAAGGGTTGCCTTTGAAGGTGGGAGGTTTTGAACTATCTGGATGGATAGGAAAATGAAAGAACAGTTCAGAGAATTAGGACCTTGAAACAGTGAACTATTAGATTTATGAACTAATAAAGGAGTGCTATATGATAATCTTGCCTATGTATTCGTTCTAGACAAGGCTTTTATTTGTTTATATTTTCAGACCATAAATGCAAATTCTTTTGGCAGAGATGATGATGATGACGATGATGATGACTACCGCACAAAGACAATAATAGCTAACATTCATGACTTGCTTACTCTCTGCAGGGCCCTAATCTCAGTCCTTTACATGTATTCTCTCATTTGATCCTGACTATAATTTCGTGTGATGGGCACTATTATTATTTTCTCTTTGTAGATGAGGAAATTGAGGCACAAAAGTGTTAATTACCTTCCTCAAGAACACACAGTAAATAATGGGCAGAGCTGGAAGTCATACCCATATAACACTGAAAACACACTTGACCAGTTGGCTATATCACTTAATGCTACCACCAACAATATGAACAACTAACCCTACTGATGTTTTTACTATTCTAGGCATATCAGCTGTTAACTTACTTTAACCTCATTACAACCCCAACTTGTAGGTACTATCATAATTACTGGTAATTGTATAGACATGAAAACTAAAGACCAGAGGGCTAGCTCTAGAGTTTGTGCTCTTAGCTCTTACACTATGTCAATAATAATATCTTTAAAAGTGGTAATGGAAAACACCTTAAAAATACTAGCAACAAGTACTTGTCGAGATATTTTTGCAGGCCAGCTACAAAATGCTTCATGCACATTGTCTTTGTTATAATCGTCATAGGTATGAATTTTTTTATCCCCATTTTACAAAGGATAAAATTGAGACTTAGAAAAATTAAGAAATTCTCCTATTATCTCATAATCTTATAACGTTAGGACCCAAGACTTAAGACTTTGGAGGCTGGCCCCAAAGCCAAATTACAACACTAAAATAGTTCAGTTCTGGATTCAGGACAAGGCTTTATGAAATATTGGCTGTTTATGGCCATAACATTTGTTCATTCTTTCATTCAACAAATGTTTATTGAGCATCTATGTATTGTGTACCAAGTGATACAACCCATGGCTTCCCAGGTGGGTTGTAAAATAGTGCATGGTATTTCCTCAACCACAGAAAGACTCTAGAAGTATGAATAAATGGTGGCAAAGATGTGTAAACAAAATGCAAAGGTAGTTTGATAATGATCATTCTAGGCTTGATCTCAGAAAATATTTAAATACCTGATTCCATTTTAAAACAAAATATTTAAGTTAGCAAGCAGGAGCAAAAAAAGAAAAAAAAAATCTCAGAAATGCTTATAAAAACAATGAGGTATCACCTCACACCAGTCAGAATGGCCATCATCAAAAAATCTACAAACAGGGCTTCCCTGGTGGCGCAGTGGTTGAGAGCCCGCCTGCCGATGCAGGGGACACGCGTTCGTGCCCCGGTCCGGGAAGATCCCACATGCCGCAGAGCGGCTGGGCCCGTGAGCCATC
>NC_041217.1:110913070-110932131 GCF_002837175.3 Physeter macrocephalus
GGTAAGCTGGGACAAAGTGAGAGAGTGACATGGACATACATACACTACCAAATGTAAAATAGATAGCTAATGGGAAGCAGCCGCATAGTACAGGCAGATCAGCTCAGTGTTTTGTGTCCACCTAGAGGGGTGGGATAGGTAGGGTGGGAGGGAGACGCAAGAGGGAGGAGATATGGGGATATATGTGTATGTATAGCTGATTCACTTTGTTATAAAGCAGTAACTAACTCACCATTGTAAAGCAATTACACTCCAATAAGGGTGTTAAAAAAAAAAAGATAAGGATAACTTAAGCACAAATCCTTCCATAAAGAGACCTCTCCCCATTTCAATAACTAAATCTGTGAAAATCAAATGAGATTACCTAGTGCAGTGTTGAAAGCATGTTGAATAGCTTCTCCTACTCTTTTACTTGCAGAGTAAGTGCTAAGTGGGTAAAGCCAAGGTCTTAAGTTGGGAAATCTTTCTGGGAGCAAGGAGTGAAAACAATTATAAAGCCAGTCACTTTAAAGCTAGGAGATGTTCCAAGGTGTCCTAATCAAAGGGCCTTTGTGTGATCAACCATATCCTCCCTCTCCTGTTGACCTTTTACTTACTTCTGATATTTTCCACCTGCTTGAATGCACTGGATTTTTCATTTCAAGAAAACTAATTTCTTGGCAGATATTTACATTTGTTTTGTAGAGATAAAGCTAGTTGTTGATTTTTCTTTTGGGTTTTAAGACCAAAAATATTTGCTAATTGTGTATTAGTTGTGAATACACAGGTTTGTTAAAACTTCTGTAACTAACCAATGCTGGCAGAAATAGGGCTCCCTGACTAAGGGTGTGTTATCTATCTTTCTCTCAATTTCAAAAATGTGGCATTTTCACAGTATAACATAGTGCCTTTAAATAGTAGGTTTTCAATTTATGCTTGTTGAATTGGAATTTAAAATTTTAATTGACATATAATTAACATACAATGAAATGCATACATTTTAGTTATTCATCTGATGAATTTTGACAATTCTTTCCAACCCTGTAAGTGCTACCCTCCCCGCAAAAAACCCCACAAAAAACATTTTCATCACTCTGAAAGTTTTCTCATGCCTCTTAGTCAATCCCTATCCTATACCTGAATTCAACCACTTCCTACTTCTGTCTCCATAGATTGGTTTGCCAATTTCTAGAATTCGTGTGAATGGAAACGTGCAGTGTACTTTTACATCAGGATTCTTTATCTCATCTTAATATTTTTGAAATTCATTTATGTTGTCGCTTGAATTTGTACTTCATTTTTTTATTACTGAGTAGTCCTCCATTTTATGAATATAATACAATTTGTTTATCCATTGTTTTGTTGATAGACATTTCAGTTGTTTCCAAGTTTTGGCCTATTGACAGTCTAGAACAAGTGTTTTTGTGGATAATTTTCATTTCTTCCTGGTAAATACCCAGGATGGAATTCCAGGTTATGGGATGAATGTGTATTTAACATTACGAGAAACTGCCAAAAATTCTTCAGTGATTGTGCCAGTTTGCATTCCCACCTGTATGAGAGTTTTAGTTGCTCCTCATCCTCACCAACATTTGGCATTTTCAATCTTTTAAATTTTATCCATTATAGTGGGTATGAAGTAGAATCGTATTGTGGATTTAATTAGCATTTTCCTGATATGGAGCACTGATGGGTGTTTATTGCCCATTTGTATATCTTTTTTTTTGTAAAGTATCCCACCCTTTTGCCCTTTTAAAATTTAGTTTTCTTTTTATTCTTGCTTTGTAGGAGTTCTTTATATATTCTTTATATATCTACATGTCTTTTTCAAATGTGTGTTCCAAACATTTTTTCCCAGTTTGTGGTTTGCCTCTTCATTTTCTTAATGGTGTCTTTTGATAAGCAGAGCATTTTCATTTTGATGAAGTCTAACTTATCAATTTTTTCTTTTAATGTTATTGCTTTTTGTGTCTGTCCAAGAAATCCTTGCCTAACTCAAGGCTGCAAAGACATTCTCTGGTGTCTCTGTTTTCTTATAGAAGCTTCATGGTTCTGAGTTTTTTGTTTAGGTCTATCATCCGTTTAGAATTAATTTTTGTGTATGGAGAGAAATAGGGATTCATGTTTGTTATTATTCTTTCATACAGCTATCTAGTTGTTCCAGCAACATTTGTTAAAATGAGGTCTTCTCCCCAGTAACTTGGTATTGTGGTAAAGAATCAATTAACCTTATATGCTGAGGGTCTATTTCTTGACTCCTTTTTCCTTTAATTTCATATCCTATGTTAGTACCACACTACCTTGATTATTTGGTTTATAATGTCTTGAAATCAGGTAATTTAAGCCCTCCAATTTATTCTTCTTTTCAAGATATATTATACTATTCTAGATCTATTGTATTCCATATAAGGTTTAGAATTAACTTGTCAATTGCTTCAAAAAACTCTGATGGAATTTTGAAAGGGTTTTCATTGAAGATCTAGATAAATTTGGGAAGAATGGGCACAGAAACACTATCGAGTCCTCCAGTACATAAATATGACGTATCTCTCAATCTATTTATGTCTGTATTAACTTCTCAGCTGTGTTTTATTGTAGCTGGTATGTATGATTACATATTACTCATTATGTATGATTATATTACTTGGGAATAATTCCGGTTTTACTATTTTTTCAATATTTATCTCTTTTATGCATTTATCTTCCTTTATTGCACTAGTTAGAATGTCCAATGTTATGTTGAAAAGAAGTGATGAGGGCAGTCATATTTGCCTTGCCTCCAGTCTTAAT
This sequence comes from Physeter macrocephalus, assembly GCF_002837175.3. Lineage (NCBI taxonomy): Eukaryota > Metazoa > Chordata > Mammalia > Artiodactyla > Physeteridae > Physeter > Physeter macrocephalus. Next base: position 110,915,840 of record NC_041217.1, read on the forward strand.
CTATAACTGTTAAATATGATGCTAGCTGTAGGTTGTTATTAGACGCTTTTAGTAGGATGAGGAAATTCCCTTTTATTCTTAACTTGCTGAGATTTCTTTTATCATAGACAGTATTGTCAATTTTTTTCTGTTTCTATTGAGACGATCTTTTTTTCCCTTCCATTTATTCTGTTAATGTGGTGATTTACATTGATTGATTTTCAAATGTTGACCCTACCTTCCATTCCTGGGATAAACCCACTCAGTCATGATGTATTTTCTTTTTTATATATTTCTGGATTTGATATGCTAATGTTTTGTTAAGAATTTTTATATCCATCTTCAGGAACAATATTGCTCTAAAATTTTCTTCTCTTGTAAAATCTTTGTCAGATCTTAATTTCAAGGTTTTGCTTGCCTCATAAAATCAGTTGGAAAGTATTTCTTCCTTCCCTGTATGCTGAAATAAGTTTTTGTAAGATTAAGATTATTTTTTTCTTGGTTCTTTGATAGAATTTGCCACTGAAGTTTTGTTTGTAAGAACATTAGTGCACATTCAATAGAAAACAGGTTTTACTATCTATTGCTGTATAACTAATTACCATAAACTTAGCAGCTTAAAACATTACATATTTATTACCTCACATTTTCTCTAAGTTAGGAATTCAGACACGGCTTAGTTGAATTCTCTGCTTCGGAATATCTCACGAAGGGGGAAATTGAGGTGTTGGTCAGGACTGAGGACTCATCTGTGGCTTAGCTGGGGAAAGATCTGCTTCCAAGCTTATTTGATTACTGATTGGATTTAGCTGTTTTCAGGGACTATAGGTTGCATTTCCTTGCTGGCTGTTGGCTGGAAGTTCTCCTGAGTTCCTTGTCTTGTGAGCCTCTCTACCTGGCAGCTTCATAAAAGCCAGCAAAGGAGAGTGTCTATAGAGAGAATCTGCCGGCAAGACAGGAGTTACAATCCTGTAACATAATCGTGGAAGTGACATCCCATCAGCTTTGCCTTATATTATTATTAGAAGCAAGTTACAAATGCCACCCACTCCCAAAGGGAGGGAATTAGATAAGATGAATACTAGGAGGTGGGGATAATTGTTAGATAATTTTTAGTGTCTGTCTACTACATATAGGGCTATTTTACATTTAGTGTTTATTCCCATATTAGTTTTGGTTAAGCTGTGTTTTTCAAGGAATTTTTCCATTTCATCTAAGTTGTCAGATTTATTGGCATAAAGTTATTCATAGTATCCTCATTATCTTTTTAAATATTTGTTGAATGACATTCTATTTTTTGTTCTTGATACTAATGATTTGCATCTTCTCTCTCTTTTTCCTTCATCAGTCTTATTAGGGTTTTGTCAGTTTTATAAATCTTTTCAAGGAAACAATCTCTGACTTTGTTGATTTTTCTCTGATATTTCCATTTTCTAGTTCACTGATTTCCTCTCTTACTTATTGTACTGTTTTTTCTATTTACTTTTACTATTTTCTTTTTTGCTTTTCTTTGTCTAGTGTTTTAAAGTAGAAGCTTAGATCATTGATTTTAAGCTATTTTAATTTTTTAATATAAGCCAAATTTTCAGAACTATGTGACTGTGTGAATACTTCACTAGGGCCCCTCACAGGACTTCAGAAGGTATTATTCAATTGAAAGGCCCTGAATCTAAAGCTTCATTTGGTTCAAAATAATCCACCTCGTCTACTAGTGCATTTAATTTATTTTAAGATGCACATTTCCCCGCCCCCACAAATTATAACATCTCTGAAAATGGAATATGTTTTATAAGCTACGGCATCTTATAATTGCTATCAGCCAGGCAGAAGTGATGGCATAGTCATCATTGCCTGTGTATGCACAGACTTGGCTATAGCTGTTCATATTATCAGCATTTCAGTTGAGTCATATGCATGTTAGGTACCTATACTGTGTTTCAGTGTTAAAATAGTATAAAATGATTACATTATGATTCAGCAGTGAAACAAAAAAATAGGGTATGTTCAGAAAAGCAAGGAAAGACAGGAAATGTAACATTAGTGAAGCAAATATTATAGGAGGACTGCTCATAATTTAATGTTTTCTTGCAAAGAAGAACCAATTTATTTCATTGTTTTTTCCTTTTTACATGTGCATCATAGTAATACTGGAGTAAAACTGTGTCTAAATCATAGCTAAAATAAAAATTTTAAGTGATGAGATAGCATTGAGTCATACTTTAATTGGCAGAATTATTTTTCCATATGTATCTTCTGTTGACAGTGCCTCTGATTTAATGAAATATAGGTAGCCTACTTAGTTCTCACATAAATGCTCTTGAAGTTGCTATTATCCATTTTCAGAGATGAGAAAATTGAGTCCCGGGGAGTTTAATTGTCCAAGGTCACAGAACTAGTAGGTGGCAGATCTGGGATTAGAATGTAAGCGTCTGGGGCTTGAGTCTTTGCTCTTTACTGCACATTCTATTACCTTGGTAGATCACGGAAGGGAGGAGCAGTCTCTCTTTCAAGATCCTCATCAACTAAAAATATTAGATTTTCCAGACAGCTCTTGGTCTTGTCTGTCTCGTGCTTTACCACCACCCGTGGATAGAGCCTAAATTTCTTAAAATTTAAAGCATTCTGTGATCTAGCCTCAGCCAGCTCTTGCCTGACTCCTGCTCTTCAGCAACTTGGAACTATTGTCTCTATATATGTCCATACCCAGGACATTTCTTGTCCTAGTCTAATATTTAATTGATCCCCCTTTCATTGTTAAAAACCTCTAGCTAATTTCTTTTTCCTTATCTGAAGTTATTCATGCTAACCCCTTGTATAAAAATTAGTTCACATAGTAGACCTAATGGCTATCTTTTTGAAAGGCCTGCTTACAAAGTTGTACCTTGGCTGGTGTCTGGAAACTTGATTTGGGGAGGGTTCCAATCATTTCTAGAATTGATAAGAGTGACTAAACTGTTTATGCAAATAACATGGTTTATGCAGAACACTTGTTTTCCTTCTGGGATTCTGGAATATTTGGGCATACTAGGCAAAGGATGCCTAAATGGTTATCTCCCAGTAAAATCCATGGGCTCTGAGTCTCTAACGAGCTTTGCTGATTGGCAGCATTTCCTATGTGTAGCCACACTCATTGCTGGGAGAATTAAGTATGTTGGGAGAGAACTCTTGGAAGCTTATTCGTGGTTTCCCCTGGACTTCTCCCCAAGCATTGCTTTCTCTTTGCCAATTTCACTTCATATCCTTTCACTTTAATAACTCATAGCTGTGAATATATGTTAAATCTATTATGAGTCCACCTAGAGAATCATAAAATCTGAAGGTAGTCTTAGGGACCCCCAATATACCCCTCTGCCAGGAATCTCTTCCTATGCTCTCACCCTTCCCCTTTTACCTGGATAATCTTTTCCAGGAAGCTGCCTCTGAATCTCTCCTACATCATTTTTCTGCATTTTGTACACCTCCTTAGGACTACTGTAACATCCTGGGGCTCTCTCTATTATTACACTTACCATATCATTTTATAATTATAGGGACATTGTCTTTAGTCCACTGGTCTATGATTTTCTGGAGGGTAGAAACTGTGTTGTATTCATCTTTATATCTGTATACCTGTCACACAATGGTGGTCAACTAATATTCGTTGAATAAACAAATACCTTGGCCAATCTGAGATAGTCTTTTGATTGCTAGTAGTATCCATAATTAAAATAATTGACACAGAAGTTCGGAATGGGCTTTGAGAACTATTTTTTAAAACATATCCTTGCCTACACAGTTAGTTATTAAATTGTTTCAACTTTCAGGATTGACTTAGAAAACACCTACTGTGTATTATATTTTAGGTGGGAGTTTGGGGTATTAAAGAAAAAAGAGGGCTGACTTGTTGTTAAGAACATTAGGAAATTAAATAAGGCCTCAGCTTTGTCATTCTGCAAAATGGTCCTAAGGATACCAGCTCTTCTAAATCCACAGTCATGACAAGAACTAAAGTAGCCTAGGGTGATGCTTTGAGAGAAGGTGCTAGGTAATTCCAGCTGTTTATCAGTAACTTGTCCTTCATTAATTCCAAAGAAAATGTATCTATCTTCTTTTGTGGATTAGCCATTGGTTGGAAACTTATACTCTTGTTCTGGTGCACCTGATTTCTTTATACTTTCATAAAGATGGTGTTCAGATTTATTTTTTTCCTTCTTTCATTGTTTGCTAATGCCTTACTTTCCCCTCCCACAGTTATATAATCAGCTTGCTATTTTTAATACTGCACTTCTGACAAAACCAAGTCTGAGCTTTAACAGATACATTTTCATATCTTGGAAGTTGCCTCAATGATTCATTCTGCTAGAAACTGAATATATTATGTATCGTTTTGATTGTTCTTACTCTTAAAAAGGATATTGGGTTTCTTCAGATGTGATTTTTCAAGTTAAAATTAGAACTAGGAAAAGATACACTCTTTTGGGGGGTTGGGGGTTGTGTAGCAAGGATTGGAAGGTGTTGGTAACTCAGGATAGAAATAAGTTCAGCTTAGCCTAGCCAACATTGTCATTATATCTTATATTTTCTATTCACAATGTGGATGAATATGTGGGAACGGCTGGTATGGAATTGATCAATGTCTGCTTTGTGAGGACTTCAGCTGATCTCAGTGTGTTCAAAACACCCATCTTACATACTCTCCCTGAGTCATTAACAGCCCTTATCCTGTCAAGGAGAAAAGAGTGCTTGAGACCCTGCTTTCAGCCGTGCAAGGCTTGTGGAATTAAACCCTTAGCTCTTTTCTTCGTTTTGGCTTCTATACCAATTTTGCCTGAATCACATACAATTTAAAAAATTATTATACATGATACGTGGAGATATTTTGGGTTATTGTTTTAGTATTAGCAAAAGCATCTGTTTCATAATAGAAAGTCCAAATTGAGGCTGAATAATTCAGACATAAACTTGTAAAGAAACTCCTGAGGTAACTATTTTTAAAAAACATTATTCGAATTTTTGTATTGCTCAAGCCTTATTTAATTTACCAAGATGAAAAAGTTATGTCTAAATCAAGTCGATCATCTAGACGATGGAAGAAAAAAATCCACAGAGGCTAAATAATAAAATCACAGTTTGGAAAGATTCAGCTGCCTCACTCCCAAATATTCTTGCTCTTGTGCTCTTTTTCCTCTCATTGAAATATACTATGAATCCTTAAATTACCTGTTTTCATAGGTTTTTAACATTAAAAAAAATACAAAATCAGCATACTTTTGGTAATGCTCTGATTTTAAATTTTGAGATATTTTAGGGTTTTTGTTCTTTCATCAGATCTATGTACTGGCCCACATTTTAGTTTTATGATTCTATCTAAAGCCTTGAATGATGCCTAAGTATTATAGCTTAGTATAATCCTTTCTGAGATATTTTTATACTGATACAGTTTTCATGGCTTTCTGTTGTACTCTTTTTTAAATCCTACCTTCAAGATGTTTCCTTTATAAAAGAAACCACTTCCTAACATTCTGGTATTCCAACATAAAATTACAGTTTTACATCAGAATGAGACCTAAACCAGACTTACACGTTGCGTGGTGAGGAGAACACAGAGTAATAATGTTTCTTTTCACGTTGCTATTGTTCATCTCGGTAAAGAAGCAGGAACAAAGTCCTATCCTGTGAGCACAGTGTCTCTTCTATAGGAAAGCAGCTAAACGTTGGACATCTTCGTGTGAAAATAACTATTGGAAGAACAAAAGAATCAAAATGAAAATCTCTGACTCACACTTGAAGAAATATTTTAGTAACAAAGTTCAAACTGCATTATTAATAGGAAGCTGAATTCTTTCTGGTCCTAAACACTGGTCTGTGGACCAATAAAGACTATTCTATTATTGGCCCCCATCCTAAGATTTCTCATCCCAGCCTTTACATTTCTTTTTTTTTTTGATTTATTTTTTATTGAAGTAGTTGAATTACAATATTGTGTTATCTGCTGTACAGCAAAGTGACTCAGTTATACATATATATACATACATTCTTTTTCATATTCTTTTCCATTATGGTTTATTACAGCATACTGAATATAGTTCCCTATTCTATACAGTAGGACCTTGTTGTTTATGCATTCTATACATACCAGTTTGCATCTCCAGCCTTTACATTTCTGATTTCTGATCAGAATTCCAACCCTCTGAGGAAGATTGTGGGCCCTAACAGCTCTGGAAAACCAAGCAACGTCTGAACATAAAATGATTGATTCCTGCTCTAATTGCGATAGCTCTGAATGGAAAGTTACCGTATGAGAAAGATTATTTATTTTAAAACAGCAACCCAAATAGTCATATTTTCAAGAACACTCTGGCTTGATAATCATCATTTTTCTACGGTTGCAATATATTTGTAAGTGTGGAAGAAAAAGCACCGGCAAAAGACTAATTGAAATGTAAAGATATGCATCTATTATTAGGATCGTCAACTGATTATTTTTCACCACTTGTTTTATTAACACACATCTTATGTTACATGTTGCTTTAATCTTCTTTATTAAGACTAGCTGAAAAGTCCTGTCATTATGTATCGTTTCAATGTCTCAGGATCCATGTTTTGTTGAATTTTCTATGCCAACTTCTTTTGACATGAAAGTGAAATATTGTTGTTTGGGTAAATGTGCAAATGGGTCTAGGGTGGATGTTTTATATAAAAACAATCACAGAAAATCAGTTGTGTGAGCAAATTCTATCTTCAGGCAAAATAACACTTTTGCTGCAAATGATCTCCCTCTGTAAATGTTCTCTGATCATCACTTTCTCTGGGCTAATGTGGTCCTTTCTCATTGTTCCCCTCCCTTTCACGCCCCCCAACTCCAGTAAAACCAGAAATACTATTGTGCAAATGGAGAAATGCACATACTTCTCCTTTCCAGGGGCACTTGTAGTGAAAAGGGAATATACCCCACACTGTTTTACCACTTTGACACAGCTTCGGTAAAGAAGAAAGAGTTAAGTTCTCGGTCTGCAGCTGATCCGTGCTTAAGCAGTTCACCGGGGCATCATGGTTATAACTGTGATAGAGTATCCCGGGAGCCTGCATAATTTTATTCTATTTTTCATAAATAAGTAAAAATGCATCAGAAGGCATTCCCACTTCCCAAGGAATGCACAGTTAAAGACGGTAGAGAAAAACAAGACCTAGGATGTCGGACTCTGGTTTCAGTCCTGTGGAGGAAAATGTGTTCACTTTTTTTTTTTCTTTGCTTTTCTCAGTCCTCTGATTGAGTAATGACAATAGTGCAGTAGGAAAGCATACAGAAAGAAAATCATGCCCCAGAGCACATCAGTAGTAAAAGTAATTAGTTCATTGTTAACATCAGGGTGCTGTTAACAAGCACATGGGCCCTGCTTTCTGGCTAAGCTGCTGCGTATTATGATGGTCGACTCCAAAATAAAAATTACTTTGTGCAGAAGGAAGAAGAGCGGGGATTATAAGCTTGGGAAAGACGAAATTTGGGGATCGAGGATATTTTTCAAAAGCATAATGAGACTCCACAAATGCAGCCTCGCCTCCCAGATCTGGTCATTATGCACCACATGTGTATTCAAAGCATGCATGCTTATGAGAAGTGCAGAGACAGGGGGAGAGAAAGATTGAGAGAGATTGAGAGAGAGGAAGTGCCAGAGCGAACTAGTGAGTGCAGGAGACTGAGCAAAACCATTATACACAGCACCTAGGGAACACAAGATCTAATTGGAGAATCAATAACTGAAACCCCATTTTAAATATTCTGCTCTATTAATTCTTCAGGTTAATAAAAACTGCCCGCATGATGATATTTGGGGATATAGATATTCAGAGTTGGATTACTTTTGACAAGAGCGTAAGGAATCTATTCAAAGCTGATTTTCCCCCCTTTTGTTCACTGAGGACCTGCAGAATCTAAGATAAAAATGGCAGTTGTCCTGAGGGCACCCTGAGGCATGTCATTAAAATCGGAATTTGATCCTCTTTTCACGGTTACTTGGGACAATCAAGCACAGGAAACCTGAAAACTCATCAGTTTTCCAAAATATGACATGCCCTTGACTTTGTCAGTTTGGCTGCCATAGAGCAGCCCTGGCTATTTCAAAATCCCTTTAGATGTCACTCTGTTTTCAGGAATGCATGCTGCAGATATTCTGCGAAAGATGAGAGACTAGAGGCTTCCTCCTGGCACCTTTGCCCAGTTGTAGCACTTGCTTCTCTGTTTCCCATCAAAGAGAAATTCCATCACAGTCTTCCAGTAAAAGGCCAGTAAAAGGCTTGTGTTTTAAAAGAAATGAAGCAATTTCTAATTGTACTTCATGTTAATCTCAGAAGTGTTTTCCATCTACTCATTCAAGCATCCCAGGTAATGAGTTACTTTGGTTTTTAAAGCTGCAGTGTGTGGTAGACTAAGGGACCACAGAGAATCTTGGAGATAATTTGTTGCCATATAAAATTATATGGCTTACTATTGTCCATTTGTTTCTGTTTCTTTGCTCTGTGTTTTAAATGTTAATTTCTACTGATGAAGGCTTTCTTTGTTTTATTGTTTGAATCATGCAATGTTGGAGACGCCACAAAACTAGAAATCTGGCCCACTTGGGTTGCTAGGAAGATGAAATGTGTATTCCACAAGGAAATCTCCAGGAACCATAGTTTTCTTTTAACTAATAAATTCCTAAATGAATCTGTGAACCAAGGCCTCTTCCCACCTTTTACCCTAACGCTGTTTTTTCCAGGATGAATGACAAGGAGAGTCCCCATCTCCGAGCTGTATGTATTGCCTTGACCTGAGAGACATTTGAGTATTCCTAGCAGTGAGAAGAGCTTTCCATGGGGAAAGGCCAAAACTCTAAACCTAGGGCAAACAGGAGGCTTTTCCAAGTAGGGAGCACTTTTTAGATAAACAGTGGGTTAGCTTTTTTTGCCACTTGCCTTAAAACTAACTCCTCTTTCTATAAAAGTGAAAATAAGAAAAGTGATTTGGCTACTGAACTTTACCTGCCCACTGAAGCTATCTGCATTTTGATAGATGTTGCCTGTTGCAAATATTGTCAGGTCAAGACAGTACAGGGGCAACCATGTGACCAGTCATTGTGTAGAAGGAGACTAATTCAGCATCGCTGGCAGGGCTAGGAAAATCTGGTTGTGCTTGGGTCTTATACTTGGGATATACCTCTGCTCACGTAGAATTTTACTTAATGGAATTTTGGATGGTTAAAGGTTTTGTAGTTTCCACAGGGTTAGCTTTTTAGAACTTTTTGTCAGACTATAGATCCAGTACTCAAGTTAAATAATGTGTACAAAAAAGAAATAACTTTGAGTGAGCAAGGTCTTATGCAAATCTTTGATATTGTTTCTTGTTATTTTTATTTTATTATTTTTGTGTGTGTGTGTGGTACGCGGGCCTCTCACTGTCGTGGCCTCTCCCGTTGCGGAGCACAGTCTCCGGACTCGCAGGCTCAGCGGCCATGGCTCACGGGCCCAGTCGCTCCGCGGCATGTGGGATCTTCCCGGACCGGGGCACGAACCCGTGTTCCCTGCATCGGCAGGCAGACTCTCAACCACTGAGCCGCCAGGGAAGCCCCTGGGTGTGTTTCTTGATAAACTCTTCTCTCATGTGGTTGGGTTATTGAACATAAGCAATTAAGACCACTATCTTCTCTTCCTTTATGTTCTGTAGGATGCCTAATATTATGCCTAGCACAACTCAAAAAGTTCTTTCAGCTCAGTAAAGTAGTACTGAGTACTAACCATATACAAAGCACTTGAGGTAACATGATAATGACAATATGCCACTCTCTGGTGGTCACTTAGACTCTAGATCAGGGATTGGCAAAGTATACAGCCCATGGGCCAATCTGGCTTGCCGTCTATTTTTTTTTTTTTAGTAAATAAAGTTTTATTGGTATCCAGCTAAGCTCATTCACTTATATATCATCTAGCTGATTTGGGGCTACAATGGCTGAGTTGAGTAGTTTTAACAGAGACCACATTGCCCACAAGACTAAAATATTTATTATCTGGCCCTATACAGAAAAAGTTTGCTGATCCTTGACCCAAGTCTTTGCACTGACTATAGTAAGAATACAATTATTGGCTCAAGACTTAGTGTAAAAATCAACCCAAATGAACTATTAACAGATAAATTATAAAGGTACAGTATTGAGCAACTAAAAAGGCAGCTTCTTTCAATGAATAAATATTTAGGAACTTGTATTTTCAATGGAGAAAAAAAAAACAAACCAAAACCAAAACCCAAAGCCTAGAGAATTAGGATTATCATTCCTCAAATCTACTTAGAACAAGCACTGTTTATATGTGACATAATCATTTCATTTATTTATTCAACAAAATTTGTTCTAGGTACTGATGCCAGGGATTCAGTGAGAAGCCAAAATGGAAATGGATACTTTACTTCCCATTTCTTATATGAGAAAACTGAGTCTCTGTAATAAGTGGCTTAGCCAGGACTGGAACCCAATCTTCTGAACTTACATTCAGTGTACTCAAGTCAGTACTCATTACCATAGGAGACACAGTTTGGAAAAAAAAAAATAAAGATTTATTATAAACATCATTTTTCTCTCCAGTGGTAAATTTATTTGTTGGTGGTACCCTATTTTTCCCTATAAATTTTCAAATATGAGATAATCTAAGAGGCAACCTAATATTTACTAGCTATATGAACATTGTTTCTCTAAACCTCAATTTCCTCATCTGTACAATGTGGGTAAATAATACCTACTTTGTAGATTATGGAAGGTAACTTGGTAGGACACTGTGCTCTGAAACTAAAAAGCAAAATCCTGAGAGGTTTAGGGTTAAAGTCTTAATTTTTAAACCTTATACTTAGAGACTCTCTGCCTGGCATGCGATAGGGCATATTTAGATGTGGATTCATAAATTTACTAAAAAATATTTACTGAGAGCCCACCATATGTAATCTGGCCTGGCACTCCCACTTTCTAGCTTGTGACCTACTTGCTTAATGCTGAGTCACATTGTCCTCATTGTAAAAATTGGGAGAAACAATACTAGCCTACAGAGCTGTTGTGAGAATTGACATAAGACATGTGAGGGCATCTAGCAAGGCCTCAACTTTGTATGAGGGGCTCAAGAGATGTTAGTCTCCTTTCTTCTATCTGTATCCTCTTGAGTATTAAAATCCAATCAGGATAATATTACTACTATTAGGAAGCAAATCAAGTTGCAAAAATATGAGAGGGAAGAGAATGCCTATGTTTTTTACCCCTATCCAGGCACACAGTGAAAATGGTCATACTTTCCAAGGTGATGACATTAATGAAATTGCAGGAAACTCTATCTGATGAAAATCGGTTAGCACATCCCATCAAAAAATCTTGTTTCTTTGCCTTGGTTTGAAATTTGAAGACAGAAGAGCATTCCCTTTTATCACTTTAGTTGCCAGGAGCGATTGGACAAATTACACGTAAAAATAATATTTAAGGGTCAGGTAATTATTCTAGTGACTTGGGGGAACTATCTTGGTAATAAAAGAAACACTCTCATCTCTTCTGAATTCTGAACTCTAAACTTCTTTAGTGCCAGTCTGCTTTGAAATCTGATGACACTGCTGCTGGCTGTCGCTCTGCGATGTTAGAGAAAGTGTCGAACACTTAATGAATTCAGGGGTGTGTTTCTAGTGATGAGAAGTGCTGTCTTGTGTTAACAGTGTCAGTATGAGAGAGACTTGAAGGCACAAAAGACTATGTTTATGTAGGTGCTCTTTCATGTCGGGTGCTGCACTTACTGCTTTTGATTAAGATGTATGATTGAGTTACTGGATATGACATTTGTTGAGAGAAGGAAGATTACCACGGGTGAAGCGCAAGAGAGTAAAGAGTGAGGTGGTGGATGAAGTGTGAATGAAAGGTTACGTGCATTGATGTCTTGTTTATCTGATGTAGGGGTTTGAGATAGAATCAATCTATTTCATTTTTTAGCGTGTTAGGAGAACTGTCTTAAAAATGTACCTTCCAATACATAATCAAAATATATCAAAATCGACTTTGGAAGGTAGCTTTCAGTCGGCTTGAGCTGTAGAAAAGTGTGTGTTGGGGGGCGGGGTGGAGATGACACTTGGGGACACTCCTCTTAGGAAAGCTTAGACTGCTCTCACATGCATTATTCTATTATATTCACAATACTCCAGTGCAATAGGTAAAGCCAGCTTTTTTGTTTTTTTCATGAAGTTTAAATGTTTCAAATGAAAACCCATTTTATCTGCTATTTTTCTGGAACACTGTGAATGCAAACCAAACTCATCATCTCTGAACACAGAAATTAAAGAATGAAATGGACTATAAACTGAAGCTGAACAATCTAATTTCACTGTTACAGTTAATATGGTGAGAAAACCCTCAAAACCATGGACATTTAAAGGGCAGAAAATAAATGCACTGCTTGAGGTTGAATTCTCTAAATAACACCTGGATTTTGGCAGCTGAAAACGATGTTAGAATCAACAATGAAGAACCGAAAATTCTCCCAGAGCTAATCATGCTCTGAATCTCCACACTGTCTGTCTCCGACTATTTGCTAATTCTGCATTGCTAAGGGTAAGCTGGGCATACTATCGCTTCCATTTACAGATGGAGAAAAAAGAAAGAATGGAGTTCTAAACTGTCCCGATTTACAAAGTGATTCAGTGTCAGTGTAGGAAATAGAAAACTCGATCTTCTTACTCTCAGACCAGCGCCCTCTCTTCGCTAAACCAAATTCCCACTCGCTGGTCCATTCTAAATCCGTTTGTTTATTTGCATCCTTAGCTAAGCCCCAGTATGGGGGTTATTAGTGCTCTTCAACATGCCTGGGCTGCCTTCCCCCAACTGAAGGGCTGACGGCCACGAGGAGACCCGTGCTTCCTTCTGTTTTCTAATCGGGCCCATCCACTGCAAAGCAGTCTCGCCCTGTTCGGAAACCTGTGTGCCTCATTTTGTTTTAGAACGTATTATAAATTGACTAAGTATTTCTCTCTAAATTTAAAAAAAACTTTTAAAAGTGAAATCTAATTTTTCAACTCCGTGGATCTTCATTTTAGAATAAAATTTTGTAGTTCACAGGAAATGTTAACTCCTGTTAATGAAATAAAACAAACATCTACATTTTAAACTAATTCAGATGGTTTTCTTTGTTGGTTTAAAACAGAAAACTTTTACCGTGAGTGTGCGTGTCTCTGTGCATGTGTGTTTATGTCTCTATCTAGACATATAGATACATACACATAATCAAAGAAGATGTTTGCTCTTCTCTCCTTTACATTATTATTACCTTTTCTCTGTTTTTCTATCCATTTATAATTAAGGAAATGGTGTTGCTAGCAATGTGAGGATGACAGTGAGTCAGTTAGTGAGCTTCCCTGTTGAATTGCAGGACACAAAAACAAGCCCTTATCAAAACTTCATTTTTCCTTCTCCCCCACAAAGGATCATTTAAAATTGCATTCATTTTAGGATTTCTATTGAAATACATAGAACCAAAGGTCTGAAACTGTCTATCAGAACAGCCTGGAGTTTAGCAATGCCAGCCTAGCTCACGTGACTGCCTGACTCCCTGGGACCCCCCATCAAGTGATCTGCCAGAGGACATGGATGAAATCTGATATGAAGGCAACCTATTGATTCTTGAGATTACGTCCTTGGGAAACTAATGATTGTTTAATCTTTATATGGGTGGATTTTTGTATTTGAAAATCTACTCCTTTTTTGTTGAGAGAAATATTAGTTTTGATCCTCAAAGTTCTTGCCTCTGATTTTAAAGGGATATTGCTGTAGTGCTCCATCCTTCGTGGTATCAATAAGCTAGTGGAAAAGGTGGCAAATAAATCCCATAGAAAGTAAAGAAGATCAAACATAACCTTCACTGCAGATGTAGAGGTGACTATTCTTCTTTACTCAAAAAAAGCTCCTGACTTGGAGATGCCCTCTTCTTTCAGAGAGCAACATGTTCTTTTCTTCTTTCACAAACATTTAGATGAAAATCAACTTTTATTGTTTGCTGCAACTGAATGTGAACTTTGATAAATAGGGGGCAGATTTAAATTACAGGCCAAATGCTTCCTTACTATATTCTTAACCAGTTACCACTTTAAAAGCATAAATAATATTTGGCCACTGGAGAAGGAATATTAATAAAGTATTAACTTTTAAGGAACAGGATTGCTAAGAATTTTAACATAATTTAATCTTGCTGCAGTGCATTCAGTTGAAATATGTTAATAACTTACTATCCATCTTTGCTATTTGAGGGTCATTTCATTTTTCAATGCTATGGGCAGAGATTTAGAGATATTTAAGAAAGGTTATTCTTTGAAGCTTATTTCATTTACCTTTCCTTTAAACACATAAAAAAATCAAATTTTCATTTAACTTGTTTGGGTCTTTGAAATTTCTGAATGCCTACATTTTATCTGCAATATCATATTATTATTCCTGTTAGAGTTTTCACGACAGAAATAACTTAGTACCTTGGCTAGAAATCTTATCGTGAAGAAATTTATGCTAACACGGCAATTGGGTAATGAGGGGTTTGTAAACCGAGTCAGAGCATGTAATTCTCCTCATAGGTTGCTCTCCATCTAGACTTTGTGACTTTAAGTACTTCATGATCAGTAAATAATAAATTCAATTTACCGGATAGAAGTTTTGTCACTTGGAAATACTCACTTGGAATATATATTCCTTAATTGGCATCAATGGCACATTTCCCAGGAAGCATAACAAAATGGATCATTTAATAGATGCGCAATGTCTCCATCCATCTATTGGTGCAGCATATGATGTTCCAACTTTACTATGGTAATTAGCTCAGGCTGACTTCAGAGCAGGAAGCAGCCTCCCACACAGCAGTGCTTAATTACTTTATTTTTATTTATTTTATTTTTTATTTTTTTGACAAGTAGATTAATTTTTATTGAACATCATCTATATGCTAGGCATAATGCTAAGTGCTTAATTACTTTAGACTTCAGCTTGCCAAGTGAAAAATTGACTGTTTTTTTGCACATTGCATGGAATTGAAATGATTTCATTGTCATTTCAGTTGAAATACAGCCTGACATCAGCCTAGAATCATGGGAAAGATAATGCAAAATTTCTCTGAAATTCTAAAATGGCCTGAAAGCTGCCTTATTTTTTTTATGAAGCTGCATTTCATTTTCAGAATGTTAATGAAGATCCACTTCATCTTGAGAGAAGCCAACTTTTAGGAATTCCCTTCTGTGAATCCATTCCAATGGCAATTCAGTGAAGGGCAACATCATTAGGAAGATACAATTAAGGGGGCATAAGAGCCATTGGAATGGGTGTTGACATAATTAGTAGTAAAACCTGTAGCTTCAGCGTACAACTAATGAAAGGAATAATAACCCCCCCATTCAGAAAATTTAAGAAAAGTCACCTTTATGCAGATTCTACACCATGATACTTTAATGTGCAGTTATGTGACATAAACTACACATTTGTTCAATAAAGTGGCAAAATAAATCCAGGCTATCTTGTGTTGAAATTTATCAAAATTTTTTTTTCTTCAGATTTCAGCTGTCAATCACATGCTACTAATTGAATAATTTCCAAGATACCAAAGGCAGATTTCATGAATAAAATGTCCACAAAAATGTGCTCTTGGATAGAGGGAGAAAGTAAAATTATGAGAGAAGGCATTGGTATAATGCAGCAAATCAAACCCAAGCTTTCAGTTTGGCCAGAAGCACTCTGCAAGTAGCAATGACACCTTTGCCATGAAAACCACAGGGGAAAGTAATTAAATTTAACAGAAGCTGCCCTTGATTTAAAGCCACAGGGGAAGTAATTAAATTTAATAGAAGCCACTACTTCTAAACAAAGATATATGGTATTTCTATCACCAAATGTTACCTTATTTTTTTCAAATGTGCCTATAGCTTCTAGTAGCCTGCTTGTGGAAACTAGTTCCAAAACATCTAATGGACACTATATGATTGAATATTGTGAGCCATATTGGGCAGTAATGTAATGACAGCACATCTGAACTGCAATTCAAGAAATGCCAAGGTGCTGCCATTTATGGCAGTCTGCTCAAAACCAATACTGGGCCTTAAGATGAAGACAAGAAAGTTTGGGGAAAAAAGTAGACTTGTGATTTTTTTTCTTTTTTTTTGGTCAACTTTGATGCATTTTGTACATCTGTTTAAACCGTGCCCTAACCTCAGCCCCTGGGGCTACTGTTCTCTTGTTGAGCTGATTCAGGACCCTGGCTTTGGAAGAAACAAAGATCTCCTTTCCTGGGCTTCCCTGGTGGCGCAGTGGTTGGGAGTT
>NC_041217.1:110932179-110952704 GCF_002837175.3 Physeter macrocephalus
CGCAATGGGAGAGGCCACAACAGTGAGAGGCCCGCGTACCGGAAAAAAAGAAAAAAAAAAAAAAAAAAAAAAGATCTCCTTTCCTAAAATGTGTGCTCTTGTCATCAGGGTTCTCCAGGCCAGGCCATAGGGCCCACATGTTTTCTTGCACATTGGGCCAGCCCAGTTGAAGCTGGTCCCAGGGTCACTGTGGTTACCATGGATACCTGTATAGGACGCTCACTCCAAATGGTGGTCTTTACATCAAGCCTTGCACCCTGGCTCTGATGGCTTGAAAGAAAGTTTGCTTTTTAAAATTTTGTGTCATGATCCCTTACTGGTCAACTCATGCATCTTCTGGTCTTTGTCCTAAACCTCACAAAGGACCATAAGAACAAGCATGTCTCGGTTTGCTCCTGTCTTCTTTTCAACTTTGTGTTAAGAACACCAACAATGAACATTTCTTGTCTCTTTTTACGTAATCAGATTGGAAGGAGTAATAGTTATTGAGGGTGAGAAAACTCATTTTCCTTCCTGAATTTAAGATTAAGAAAACCGGAGATATCCTGCTTACTTAGAGCATAAGGGGCGAAGAAGTAGTGGAACAGGTGTCATCCAGAGGGGCGACCCCAATGAAAACCAACTGTTAAGACAGTTTCAGTCTTAATACAATATAGTTTACAGTGGCAGAGTGATGAAGAGTTGGACTCCGTGTGTAGACTACTGTTTGAATCTGGTGCAGCCACTCGAGCTTCATGACACTGGCAAGTTACTTTCTTAGTTTTATTATCTATGAAGTGAGGGCAGTAACAATATCTGCTGCACAGAGCTACGGAAAGGATCAGATAGGTTCATACCATGTAACGTGACTAGAACAACTCCCGACACACAGTAACCACTGTCTAAATGTTGACTCTCATTTTATACAATATATGTTGCAGTTCACTGCCTATTGATGGTAACAGTTCCACATCATACCCAGTGTCATAAAAGAATATCCCCTATGGTTTTATTTGAATTCCATACTCCAACCTACATTGTAAACATGTATCCTTATATATTATAAGTGGAAGCTATGTAGCCCCATCCCCTATTGCTCTGATAGAAGAGCCGTGGTGGTCTAGTTGGGAGGTGGGGTCAGGATTTGGGGGGTGAAGGTACTGAGGGATGAAATAGAAGATAAACTTAGCAAGGAGGTATAGTGGTGAGAGATGTAAGTCAGTATATCTTGCTAAATCTCAATCAAAAGCCCAAATAATGCTTCCCTTGCAGTTGTGGATTTTGCCAGCTTTCCTGGTTAGCCCAGAACTGGCACCACAATAAGTGAAATCAGTCACTCTTCTTCCAGGACAGAAAGCATAGTCACAAAGCATTCGTCAGCTATATCTTTTCCTGTCGAGTAGTCATTGGGTGGAAAACCACCGAAAAAGAATTTTTCTTTGTCAGATAAACTTTTCACAGTAGAAGAATGTACTGAAGCCTTCTGAAATAAATCTAGTGGCACTGGGGAGTTTACAAATACTAGCATATTAATATACAGCTAAAATAATAATAAAAAACACCATGCTGCTAAAGATGTTTAGTACTATCAGCTCACTGCAGGAGTTTATTAGAAACTCCTGCTTTCTTTTATTAAAATTTCAATTGGCTTCATGAATGAGATCCTATGTTAGTGTCATAAAGTGAGAAGCCAGAAGGAGAGGATATTGGCATTTAAGTGCAGATTTCATTTTTAAAACACTTTAACATTATAAAAGAAGATTGCATATTGTAAATATCACATATAATGCTAGTGGTGTTAAAAGTAGTGTTAATAATTTTTTAAAATTCGTCAAATTGTCTTTGTTTATGATGATATCTGGCAGATTTTATATTTCTGTAGTAAAGCAACATTTTAAATTTATCCAAAGATGTTTTTAGTTATAAGCAGCAAACATAGTTTTCAGAAAGTTTTCATAAAATGATGCATAAGTGTAATTTAATGGAAGTCTTCTTTGGCAACAGCACATGACAATTGCTTAATTCTGTAATTAGCTGATTATTTTCCCTCTGCATTTTGGAAGCTTTTGTTAAACAAACTTGGTTTAGCTGGGCAGCTGGAAAGATTGCATACCTCAGTCTATGGTTGAATGCTTGGGTTGGCAATGTTGTAGTAAATTATATGGAGCACCTTCTGAGGTAAGCCAGGGTTTTCTTTCCTGGTATTAAATGGTCACTGCTTCTTTATCTGGTAAAAAATTGTTAAGAAGATGGCGGCAGGCAATATTCTAAGGTGCAACAGCCGGGGAGCTGAGATGAAAACCTTGCTTCCCTGTCTCAGCATCTGGAGTCTTCATGGAAGTGAGAAGTTTGCAGGTTTGCAGCTGCAGCCCTTTCATGACAAGTTCGGTAAATTTTACACATGGCTGCTTGCTTAGAAAATATTTTCCAGATTTAACATGTTTACAGCATTGACATTTGAAGCTGAAGCCCCTTCCTTCTTGATTAGAGCAGAGAGTACTCACAGACTGCATTCTAACTTTATGGGGTTGGAAATCTGGGAATGGGTCATTTACAATTTTCAAACAAATCAAAATGCACTTTGATCTCTGGTCCAAGTTTCTTTAAATGCAATGAGTAATAATAATAAATTAGCCCAACTTAGCTATTTTCCCCTTAAATATGGTCATTTTAAATGTAATCATTTTATTGCATTCTAAAATCCAACCAACATATTTAATCCATCTTATTCAAAGTATATATTTTCTGAGAAGGAACATTAACTCAGCAAATTAGGTAAAGACTATGTGTGTGTGTTTGCATGTGTATATTTTTACATTTTAAAGTACAACACATTCTGTGAAAATATGTATTAATAATAAAAGCAGCAGTTTTCTTTACACACATTTTCTAACTGAAATCTCATTTTATTTACGTGTTTTTAGGTGCACTGAATATTGTCAAAGCAATATATGGAATGTTTCAGCAATAAGCTACATTCAAAACAAAGAGAATGTGATTTTGAATTTTCCAGTGTTAAGATCTCTAATTTAAAATTTATTTTAGCAGATTAATTTTACATTAGTAACATCAGTTCTGTTGAACATTTGGATCAGACCGTTGAAGTACGATAAGAAATAATATAATTGATACTGTTTTTTTAGAACCATAAACATTCAGTTGATTGTCACCTTACTCTTAGGTTGCTAGCAGGTGTGCAAAAGGCATTCATATAATGTGATACATTTCACCATCCTTATCTCCACAAATGTAAACTCTGTTGTTTTAAACTGGATTTACCAGAGTCCAGATGCATAATCCTAAGAATTTTCTTTAACATTTCTCACACTGAATACAGTATTTCTCCTTCATGATTTAAGATAAACGATGGCACATACCATGCATGTGAAAAAGTCTTTCATAGAATAGACTTTAGGTTATGATATTTCATATATAAAACAAAGGCACCTCTATCCCTCCAACAAAACAACTCAAAACAGCTTACAATTCTGAAACAATGCATTATGCATGTTGTGATACCGTATATGTGATACCATATATCACAAAATGATAGTTAGGTACCAATATTGCTCCTCTAATTTGCAAGGGGTAAAGGCAGTTTGTTCTTTTTTGTGTACTAAGTTCACTTAATTCCCCCGTCCCTAAATAAATGATAACTATTTGCTTTGAGTAACGTTTAACTCAGCCCAGGGATGACTTATATGAGCAGCCAGACGGTTTGTATTGATTTTGATCTTTATTACTTGTAGAACGATATTTTAGCAAGTTTTTGAAAGAGTAAAGCATTTCAAAATCAAATCCCTTTGGGATTAATTGCAGAGTTGAACATTTTAATTTTAACTGGGAGAAAGACAAGAAAAAATATGAAGATCTGTAATGAAAAGTGGTAAAATAATCTGAGTGAATCATTTTATTAAAATGATTGTTTCACTATGAAGAACCATAAAAACTACAATTTGTGTATTCTGTTACAAAAAAACCTCCCTCTAGGCAGCCAACTACTAAAATTTTATGTGGAAAAAAAGAATGCTCCCCTAAGGAAAATGTGCATATCTGCTGTTTCTTTTTTAACAAAGATCGAGATGCTTATAAAGAACTTAGCAAAGACTTCTGAAAATAAAAACTCTTTGCCCTCCCTCACACCCTCCATTGCACACACTGTGTATGTGAGGGTTTTTTTTCCCTATTCATGCTGAATTGTCTGATTCCAATTTAAATTGCTAGTCAGTATTTCACAGCTTTGCACAGCACTTTCTAACCTTTTCCTCTTGGGCATCTTTATTTGAAATGAAGCTTTACTGTCTCTCATATATCTGAAACAAACAGGTGTACCTACTTGATGGTTTAACTGTAACTGGCTAAGCTCAGAAAAATGAGCAGCAAGTTCAGGAAAAATGCATGGGTCCCAACCAGCCGACACAGCCAAAACCCTCAGCAGAGATGCAAATGATATTTTATTATTTGAAACAGCTGCCGTGCAGCCTCAGACATTTATCTTTTCTTTACAGAGTTTTCCTGACTAACTTCGTGCTGGTGTGGTATATTCTTTCATGCTTTCCCTGGTGACCACAGCTCTCATGCCATTTACCTTGCTCCAGGTAATTTGGAGAAATACTACAGACATGTATCATTACAGAGTCTGTATAGTTGTTTAGCTGCTAATTGATTCTCAAAGGAAGCCGACGGATACTGTCACTATTATGCCACGTTAGAAATTCTTCAATTTAAGCACACTTATTTTAGTGAAATTAATACTGCTAGATATTCTGTCTGGATGTTCGACTACAAAAAGCTTTTACAGAAGAGGTTATAATCAATATTGCCTTTACTAGCCAAAAATAAAAAAAGAAAGAAAGAAATCTATGCACATTTTCAGGAGTTTTGTTTTTAATTAAAAAAAATTTATTATAGTTTTAACTGTTGAAGTACTTGAGGTATATCATGAGAAAAATTCAGTCTGGATGCTTTTAACCCATGATTGAAAAGGACTCAGAGCCTAGAATCAGAATCTCAGAAGACAGCGCAATAATTACTTGTTATGAAGTGGTTGCATGTCTCTTCAGTTTACCAGGTAACCCTGTTGTTAGCATCTGTGTTGTAATGAATGCTGTGATATCATAGAAACTTGCGCAAAGTGTCCTGACTTTAAAAACAGAGTGCGGTGTCGATTTTTTAAAGGTACATTATTTCTGTGAATGGGTTTATCAGCAGTACAACCACATTACAAGACAAGCTAAGCCATAAAAAGGATTAAGTGGCTCTGGATAATACTGATTAAGTACCAGAGCCACACAGGCGAGTCGTGAGAGTAACTTGTGCTGCCAAGTCTTGTGAAACAGCACAGTAGTAAAAGCTGACTTTCCTTGCAGGCCCAGCTCTTTCCTCTGGGATCTGCTCTAATAGTAGTCAAACATCAGCTCTTCTACAGTCACTAAATTCTGCCCACATTGAAAACAGTCATCAACAACAAAAAAACCCTTGATACAAATGAACTTGTGTGCCAAACAGAAAGAGACTCACAGACAGAAAACAAACTTATGGTTACCAAAGGGGAAAGGTGCGTGGGATGGATACATTAGGAGGCTGGGCATAGCATAGCCACACTACTGTATATAAAATAGATATAACCAACAAGGACCTGCTGTATAGTACAGGGAACTCTACTCAATATTTTATAATACCCTGAGGAAAAAAAAATATATGTATAACTGAATCACTTTGCTGTACGCTTGAAACTAACACAACATTTTAAATCAACTATACTTCAATTAAAAAAATAAAATAAACGCAAAAAAAACACCCCAAACCAAAATAAAGAAACCCAAAAAAACCTTTTTGTGTCTTCCTGTTTTAATAATGCTTCTGTGATGTGCAGAAGGGCCTGGTTCCATTCAGACTCTGCCACATAATCTTGAGCTGATGATAGAGGTGATACTTCACCTCTTCTATTTCCTTACCTGTAAAATGGGGGTGATTAGACTCCCTTAAAAACTTATCGTGAGGGTCAGTCAATGCATATAAAGTGCTAAGTGCAGTACCCAGCACATTTTAAGCGTTAGAAATATTGACAACTCTTATTAAGGGAAATCACTGTAAGTCCTTTTCCCCCAGTGATAAATATATTTGGAGCAAGAAACCAGCTTTTGTTTCTTAAGTCTACAGGAAAGTTCTTATTCTTCTCTTACTCTTATTACAACACTAAATGATGGCAGATACCCCAAGAATACTTTATCATGCTGTGCCCTGAAATTTAAGATAGGTGCAGAAGGAGATTTCAGATACACACACATTTAAAAGGTCTTTTACAAATGACTTGGATTATTTGCCCCAGTAGTCTTTTTAATGTAAAGAATATTCCAAAACTGAAGTTAACACACTGAAGATCCTTTACCTGTCAGCTGCTTATGAGAAGGGTTCACTCAGTTCAGTTTTTATGTGAGAAATTAGTTTCAGGAGATAATTTCATTCGTATCACTTGAAATGTTTTTCATATGGGCTATCAAGAATAATAAACTCTAACTTAATAAAAGGCAAAGCAGAAAAAAGAAGAGTCTGTTGGATTTCGCACACAGAGTCCGTTCCTCATTGTTTTCTCTAGTTTTTCTAAGACCCTGAGGGAATCCAACAGCAATAGGTTATATTGAGTGCAATTAGAATCATAATGCAGAAGCCATTAAATTAGGGCTGATGTTGATATTTCAAAGCTAGTCTGTTTTCCTTATATTTGGACATAATTCATGAGATGCATTAGGAAGTAACAATGTCTCCACTTCAATACATCAAGATTATTTTCAGAAAACAGGGAAGCAACATGCATTAGTATTTACATCTCCAAAATCTGGCCCCAAATAATGTTACTTTATAACATGGAAATGCTGATTATGTAATTGCACTCAAACTTGGAACCCTAGATTTTAAGTGTTTAAACTTAATTCTGTACATCACCTTCCTGGGTTATGCTGCAAACAGGTATGAGCCAGAGTGGGGTGCAGTAGGCCTGGGGCCAGGTCCAACACAGGTAATAGGATGAGGGGCACAGAGCAACGCTTTGTTATTAGACTTCAGTGTGCTGTTAACGGCTTGGTGAAGCTGCTTTTGATTCGGGAGGGTTTCTCTGCCTGAGCTGGAGAGAAACAAAGAGGAAGGAGCCACAGTGGAGGCAGATGTGGGGTGGGAGGGTGTCAGCGATGATGATCGGCAGACAAGGAAGCTTCCGGTTGGGAGGAAGCAAGCTGATGGCATGCAGGTAGGCTTGGGAGGGGAGCTAAGAAGCCTGAGTCCTGGAGCAGCTTCCTGGAAAACTGCTCTTCAGTTTTCTGTGAAAACAGGGAATAGCAGTAGAGGAAGCCAACCCCAGAGGACCTCTTCAGCCAAAGAAACTCTCAGTTTGGAGGGTATATTTTATTTTTACTTATTATCACAACACAGACTATACATTTTAAAACCTATTTGAGTGATTTCCCCAAGGAAGGAAGCTGACCCCATTCCCACAGCCTCCCTCCTCTCAGAGCACTAAGTGTGCCACAAAACATTTGGAATGCTTTCTTAAAATGTCCAGATCATTCGACCACTCCCACTGCAGCGAGTCTCTTTCTTCTGCTTCTTTACAAGGGCTGGCAGCGGTGAGCAGGCCCGACAGCAGCCACGAGGCCACCCGGCACCCTGGCGATTTGTGGCAGGTGGAGGTGGAGGAGGAGATAGTGACCACTTGGAGACAACCTATTTAAACAACTGTTTGCTCTACAGTAACAATTACTCGGTGGCTCTGAGCTTGAACTCTCAATGGGAGGGTGCTGCAGTCAGCAGCTGGAAACTTTGTTTTAACCAAATGAGCAAACAGGAGCCTGGGGCTTTGTTGAGAGGAGGACCTTCCTCACTTCCCCAGGCTTCATTTCCTTGTGAGGCCACAGGGCTGCCCCTCAGGGACTCCTCTGGTGGATGAGGCAGCTGCAAAGGAGGATACAGGCTCAAGGCTTAGGAAGGCGGAAGCATTAGTCAGAAACTACAGGGAGGGGCTGAACAGATTACAGCTTGGTGACCACCTTCCAAAACGCACAAGAACGCAGTACTTGTCTTTTTTATATTATGCACATTTTCACAAAAACAGGAGCAAAGAAGAGCCACACCATAGCCTAAAAGGCAGAGTCTGAACTCTGGCAACTGGCAGAAGCAGTGATTTCCAGAGCCCAGGGCGCCGGGGAGTGGAATCTCAGGGGCCTCTGGAGGGGAGAAGGGGGCCAGCAGGGGCAGAGAGGCCCAGCCCCACTAGACCCCTGAGAGCCTTCCGATGGCTGCACCTTCTCTGAGATTCCACTGGCATTCACATGTGTCCGGACGCTGCAGGGGAACATTGCATTGGAAACCCTGATCGTCATTCCCACGCAACCCCATAATCAAAATGATTTTTAATGTATGCTGTTTGCTTACTTCAGGGAAAAATTCAGCTGAGGAGCAGGAGGAGGGCAAAGAGAGTCTGGAGAACTCCAGTAATGAAAATGAGGTCAGACAAAACTGTAGGGTTGCAAAGCTTGCCTACAGGCAGTATTTCCAAATGGGTTTTTATACCAAACAAAAGGCAAAAGGCCGGTCAACCTGTGTGCCCACAGGAATTGCAGGAGGACAGCTCTGGGGCCGAGCTGGGCTCTGGAGGAGTTATAGTCTCCATCGCATCTGGGGTGGCCATTCAGGGCTGCCCACAAGCTCGTCAATCTCAGGGCATGTAAAGCTAGTGATTAGAGGACTCGTTCTCCATAGCTCATCTCTTTGAAGCCAGGTCCTGGCTCAGAGAATCTCCCTGCTGGAGGGACTGGGTTTCTTCTGCGGGTCTCTCCTGCAAGCTGCCTGCCCCTTTGTATTATCTCCTGGAGTTTGTTCTGTGCTCTGCTTGCAGCTACTGTATATTTATTCTCAAGGATCGGGAGCCTCGGTGGGCAACTGAAGTTTCAGTAATTGAAGGGCACTTCAGTTCTGGAGAAGATTCATTATTGGTACATTTCTAGGCTGTTTGACATAGGAGATTTCAAGCAGTTCATGTAGTGAGGAGAAGGCAAAATGACAATATGGGAACCTCTTAGGATATGTAAAAAGTGCAGCCCAGGACTGCCATTCATTAGATAATAAATATGATGCCGGATTTTGATAAAGAGCAGTATGGAAAATAAATACTCAAGACATGGGCCAAAGTCCAAGGTAAGGCACTGGGTCCTGTCCATGGCTTTTGCCACCTCCTAGGGACTCCATTTCTCTAGATGAAGTTTAGCTCTTAGCAGCTACATTATGAGGCAGGGTTACTAATACTACTCCTTTGAATATGAAAAATAGAAAGAAACCCCTTTTTAATCTTTGCTTTTATGGCTGCAAACATGATTACATAGAAGAAAATCAATCCCAATGGAGCGCGATATATAATACAAAGTAATTGATTGGCCTTTATCATTTTCTGTTACGATATTAAAATAACACCATAATATCAAGCGGCAGCCACTGATACATAAAGGAAAACAGGAGTTGATTATGTCTAAGGGTAATCAGGTCAGGGAAGTGTGAAGGTAAGATAAATAAGGTAAATACAAAAATAAAATAAAAAAAGGTTTCAAAGAAGCAAAAGAGAGTTGGTGGCACAGAGTCTACACAATGGAAGGGAGGTCTGCTGTTGGGAACATCATTAAGCAGTAAGACACGAGAGACGGTCTATTGCAGCTGTGTGATTGCAGTATGTCTCGGTTGGTGTCCCAAGCCATGGGGGCAAGAACTGAGCGACTTTAACTTCTCAGAAAGTGCAATAATCCTTTCAGAATATGACACCTGCAGCCTGATTTCTATCAGGCTATGAAATTTAGAAAATGAAGTAGAGGAAGCATTTAGCTCTTGGTATTTCCCAGGCACTAATGCCACCAGCATGGCATTGCAAGCAGCCACTTAGAAAACCTCCACTTTCAGCCAACTTTGCAAACTGCCAGAGACCAGTGCGGCTTTGTCAGCTCCCTAAATGCCGTGGTTTGTGTACTAGAGGTGAGCAGCTGAAGCAGAGGCCTTGAGAAAAATTACATCAATAGAATACCTAGATATATTATTCTGTGTTCTTGCCTGTTTTATCTCTCCGTATATATTTATTCTCTCAACGAATGTTCATACTTACGCATGCATAAATGTTACTAATTACACCATTTGACATTAAAATATGATCAAACTTTAATACCTACCGACATTTTTCTTCTTTGAACATACTTTTTATGTAAAAATACATGTAACACACGTATGACAACCATCCAGAATAACCTTGTTGTGGCTGGAAGTCAGTTTTTCACATTCACACTTAAAATACAGTATAAAAATGTCATGCCCACCAGAGTGATCCAGCACTTTGGATACGCAGTAATCATGAATATAGCTTAAGATGGTGGAATAAATCACCACACAGGTTGGGATCATTAG
This sequence comes from Physeter macrocephalus, assembly GCF_002837175.3. NCBI lineage: Eukaryota > Metazoa > Chordata > Mammalia > Artiodactyla > Physeteridae > Physeter > Physeter macrocephalus. Next base: position 110,942,593 of record NC_041217.1, read on the forward strand.
AGAACTGGTTAGCTGTGATACCCTCAAGAGATGTGGGAAGTAGTTGCTTACTCAGCAGAGGGCATCTACACATTATAGAATTTGTTTCTAAATTTTCTAAATCCTGGGGGGTTGAACTCATTTGTTCATTCACTTGTTCGTTCTAGTAATTGAATGCCTGTTATGGGTCTAGAAGTGAAGTTGGTGCTGTGGTTAGAGAGATGGTCTGAAGGGGCATACAGGCTATTAGAGAGCATTGACAGATATAGACATATATGAAAAGGTCCTAGTAGACATAACACAATTGCTATGAAACACAGAGCAAATGGAAGTCAGGGAAAGGCTTCACAGAGGTACATATGGATGGAAAAGTAGATTTCCAGACAGAAATGATGGGTAAGGGCATTTTAGGCAGCAGACCTTCACATGAATGGTCCAAAAGATGCAAAGAGGGGTAATGTGTTGAGGAACAGAGAGAAGACCAGCATGGTGTGCCCGTGCATGGAATGAGTGTTGGGAGACTAACAGGATGGCAAATGAAGCCCTGATTCCCAAGGACCTTGTCTGCCATGCTAGAGAGATTTCCCTATGGAAAATAGAAAGCTCATAGGGGTGTTTAAGCAGAGACACAGCCTGATCAGATTGTTTTGGAGTGATGGCACTTGGGTACAGGGTAGAGAATAGGTAGGAGTGGGGACAAGAGAGGCCATTACACCATGTAGTGATCCCCTGTCCTGGTTGAAGCCTAATGAACCACCTGTGCTCAGTGCAGAGGGGATCACACCGAAACTGTCATGCCTTGTCTATCAAATGCTCCTGGTAGCAAGTGAGAGAAAACTGAAATATAGCATCTCACCTAATAAGAAGTTCAGAAAGCCATGGCTCTGTGTGTGGTCTATCAGGGTCAAGCTCCACCTCTCAGCTGTTCTCTTAGTGATGCCTCTCCCATGTGTTGGCTTTGTCCTTGGGCTGGAGGCAACATGGCTGCAACAGTTCTAGTAATCTCATCTAGACACACAGTGTCCAGAGGAAGAAGGACCATCTTTTTTATTCTTTTTTCTAATGTTTTTTTTGTTAGGAATGAGGACTCCTTTCCCAGAAATTCCCAGCAGGCATCCCTCATGTTTTATTGTCCATGTTAGGGAGAATGCTCATTCCTGAGCCACTGACTGATAAAGTTTCACAACAGACTTTGGAGAGTCAACTACTATGCCCATCCTGCTTTCCTTTAAATATCTTCCCTCTTGATTTTGCATATCCCCCAATGAAATGATAACTTCTAATAATTCTGTAATAGGCATTGGATTATTCCATGCCATCCTGGGCACAAGTTCTGCTTTCATTTCTTTATCAAATGTCAAATTAAGTCTGGTTTATCCCTATCCATGAGGACTGGTGAGATGTCTTCCATGAGTCACTGTTCATAGCTTCGTTTCCTTCCCTTGTGCTGATGAGTGGGAACCCTGCTATTTACACAGGTTCAGAAGATACAGGGAAGCCCTGGTCCTCCATCCTCATTGTTGTACTCCTTGCCAGGCCTGTGAGGTCTTCTCTGATACTGTTTTAGGTCCCCACACCCTCTTAGAACCTGCAAGTCTCATCCTATTCTCAGGCCCTGGAGAACCAAGTCCTTTCTGGTATAAGGGGTTACCTTTGTCAGACAAATTCAGCTTAATCATCTCAGTGAGTGTGCCTGTTAGTGGTTGTCTGCCCAGATCCATCTCCATCTGACAACTTCCCCCAAGACCCTGAGGGCTCAAATACCAGCTGACTCTGGCTGGAGAGGTGGCAGGTGTGCACGGGGAAATTCATTTCAGTTCTTCCTGATGAGCCCAGAGCCCACCGAATAAGATGCAGTCAATTACTCAATTGTCCATTCTACAGCAGTGAGTGTTCTTAAATGTCTTAATACAGTGCATCGAAGAAGTAAACACAACTATCCTGGGCCGGGCTGTCTTAATTGGTCTCTTAGAGGAAGTCTGACTTTGGAGGTTCTCTAATCCTGCAAAACCAATATTCCTTTCTCCTGTTACCCTTGCTCCTCAAGCCCCTCCCTCACCTCAAAAAAACCCCCATATTTCCTGAGTTTACTGACTTAAGAAGCTTGTTAGTGGGAAATGATCTGATTAATTAATTCACACCAAGTTTGAACAATTGACAATCCTGATTAAGGTGATATGCTTACCAGGGCTATTTAAAATTTAAAAGAGATATCTTCTAACCCAGATGAATCAACCTCTAGTGGTGGAATTTCAGGCAACATCGAGGAACATAATTATTGGCAGATTTGCAAGTGTGACCTCTTAAATTCACCCCTTTTACAAACCTCTATTGTAGAATATTATATTTTAATAGTCCGCTGAAGAGGCTTTCTTACCCATGAAACTGACTTTACCAGAAGACCATGCCTCACTTGTTGTTTTGTCTTCAGCCATTATCGCAATTCTTATCACAGAGCAGCTTTGGATGGTTTTGGATGGTTGCTTAAAGCATCTTTTTACAATTAATCTGTTACCTGGGCCTTGGGGGAATCAAGAAGAAAACAAAGAGATCACTTTCTTCTTTTCCATCCATAAACGATCCATATTTTCCTAACTTTTCATTTAAATTCTGTGAAGTAAAACCTTTCATTCAGTTGCTATAAATCTCTATTACCCAGTTAGGAACTGTCTTAATTTCTCCATGATCCCCTTAAAATGAAGAGTTCCCATCAAAGCTTGGCGTTCTGTTATCTGGATGTTTAAGTGACCAGCTAAAGAAGTTCCCATAACTTGCCCCTGAGTTCCTTTGGGTGCCTGTATGTGTTTCATAGAGATTTCTCCCCAGGTGAGATTCCTCTGAATTTCCTGTTATTTTTCTAGAGATAAAATCCTCTATTTTAGCCTGAGGCCATGGTTTTGGTTTTCCTTTGAGCAGTTCATTTCCTTTGAGCTGGAATAAGAGTCGAAGTACATGCAGGTTCTAAGGGTAGTTCTTACTCATACACTTTTTCAAGCCAAACCAGTGATAAGGCCTCACGTACCCAGACAGTCTCCTGGCTTAGCACAAAAATGCTTCACGCTGGGCTTCCCTGGTGGCGCAGTGGTTGAGAGTCCACCTGCCGATGCAGGGGACACGGGTTTGCGCCCGGGTCCAGGAAGATCCCAAAAAAAAAAAGAAAAATGCTTCACGCTGGATGGTTTCATGTTATAATGAATTATTGTTATGTTGTCTGCCTAACCTCTTTTTCTTTCAGCAGTTGTTCCTTCTAACCTGGTGAAATGTTGGTCACAAGGAGTTGCCTCCCCTGATTCGCTGGGGACTGTCTTTGGCCTTAGGTATGAAAAAACTAGTGGTGCACAAAGAAAGCAGAACCAAGAGATGGGTGGATGGGGTGGGTAGAGAGAGAGAGGATCATTGAGGACAATGTTTGAGGACCTGAATCCAGCCATATCTGAAAAGTTGAAAAATTCTCTTTTATTCTGTTTAAGCTCATTTGAATTGGGTTTCTGTAAATTACACCAAAAAGACTCCAGATGAACAAACGTGTTCTCAGTTTATTTATACAAGAACAAATAATATAAGCTTCATAAAATAAAGCTGTATATATATTTCTAGCCTTTTAAAATTGTATTTTGAAACTTGCCATCTGAATCCACTGAACTGGGCATTATCAAACATTAACTTTGAACAAATAAAAAAATAGCATGTGCTTTATGCTATAAAATGCACATGACATTACTTCACCAGAAATTTCTATATCCTACATTTAGGTGAATTCAACTAACTAATAACTTTATAAAGCAACTGAGAATAGCTGGGAAACTAAACAAAGTGTGGTTCAGGATTAACAATGAAATTATACTTACTACAGAATTATCTAAGAGAGAGAGAACATGACAAGAGCAGAAATTTTAAATCAATTATACAGAAAACAAAGTGGGTGATTTCCTCATGTGTGAACAGGCAATGGTAGCTTTAGAAACATCCCTGTTCTTCAGATCACAGCTTGGGTACCACTTCCTCTGAGAAACCCTCCTTCTTGGCTCCCAGTACTTACCCCTTGGCCAGCAGTTACTACACCAAACGGGAATTGCAGTTTTACTTCCTGATTCCCTAATGAGACAATAAGCATTTTGAGTGCAAGGACTCTCTTGTTTATTGCCATATCCACCTTATCTGTCTCAGTGCACTACACCTGCTCCGTTCACAAGGCATACTGAGCAATGAGACAAGTCTGTTGATAATGTCACAGGGTTGACTGTGCATGGAACCTGTGGTCCGGGATCCTCATCCTCTGGGGCCAGCTACTGTCTTTGTTTGATCATCGACCATCCCCTTGATGTTGATTGTCATGCTATGTTACTTATGTTTATTATGTAGATGCCTCAGCCAGAGTCCAAAGCTCAGAAGAAACAATCGTGCAGTGGGAAAGTGTATGAGGATTTCGTTATCTGACCATGGCTTCTCTCCTTCTTATGCGCAGACATGTGAAACTGCTGTTGTTAGACTTGGTTTCCAGGGTTGGAGAGGAAGAATATTCTCAGCGTGCTGAGAACAGCTTCAGTCAGTCCCTACAGGCTTAATTTCACTTACTTCTCCAAATTACCCTATGGGTATTATTATTTCTATTTTATAGATGATCAAATAAGACTGAAAGCAACTTTCTCTAAAAGAGAAAGCTCATAGTGAGCCAGGATTTGAACCTGGTTCTAACTTCCCAAATTGTGGCATTTTGCACAACCCTACTTAAAAGAGCAACTTCAATCCTAGGATTTTTCAAGCAAATTTAGACTAAATTAGTTTCTTTAGAATTGTATATTCCTTGACAAAAAAGCAAATTCAATTACACTCATCTCTCAATTATCAGCAACAGAAAAGTTATGGAGAAAGCAGATTACCTGCAAATTTTATGTGGATAAAACTCATAAATAATATGTGAATAGCTGAAAGTTGCCATCAAACTATGCTCTCAGCCTTGAAAAGAGGCTGGTTATAAGTGAGGTGAGATGATTACCATGTTAGGTCAACTTACTCCTCCAGAGTTTATGGCAAATAATCATTTACCTGATGGAATTTTCTCTAAGAGATTTACTTGACTTCCTCTTCACTTATCCTATTTTTTCATAAAGTTGAGTCTGCTTAAAAATAACTTCTGGGATACCACTTGGGAGTGAAACATAGACTTACTTGATTCCAGAGGGAAAACAAAAGATTGTCTAAACATCAGCTTAATCCATAGCATGGAGTGGAGCCGCTAGGTCTATCTATTCTCCATGAGGAAGTCTGGGAGAGCAGAATAAATAGCGTGTGGAAAATCCAGAAAGGACCTCTGTCGTAGAGTCTAAATTATGAGGTGTTTTCAGGAAACATGCATTTTATTCCAGGTCAAGGCCAGCTGGGGTTGGAAAGGCAGTCTTCAATGATTTGACATTTCCCTGTTACCTCCTGGAGGAAATAGTCATGTTCCTAAAGGGGAGTGTGCTCTGGGCTGACAGCTCAGGTCTGTTTTCAAGGAAACATTACCTATGGCAGGTGATGAAATACTCTGTAAGTTTTGACTGGTGAAAGCAGGAATAATTCAAAAGGGTCTTGCCTTCCTAGGCTGAGATGGCTACATTCCCTATGAGTCTTTACAGACCCCTATCTCCTGTGTACCCACAGTCACACAAACATAGAGAACTATTCACACCCACACGTGCATGCTTATGTGCACACATATGCACATGCACACAGGCTCTCACACACCCATAGGCACTATTAGTTTCTAAACTTTGCACCTTTACAAAGTCTTTAAATTGTGGTGCTTTGTACTAAGGAAAATAATATTTTGAAAATATTAGGTTATGTATTTTATTGCCCCTTAAATTTTGTTCCCTTGAAGCCTTCCACCTCCAAGGCTAAGCATGAATCATATGTTTCCTGGGAAGGTGTGGGTTAGGGGATCTACCATCCAGAACAAAGAAATCAAAACTATGATTGCTAAGAACTGAATATTTGTATCCTCCCCACAAATTCATATGTTGAAACCCTAATCCTCAGAGTGATAGTATTTGGAGAAGGGGCCCTTAGGATGTAATTAAGTCATAAGGGTGGAGCCTTCATGATGGGATTAGTGCCCTTATAAGAGGAGACATGATAGAGCTTGCTTCCTCTTTCTGCCACATAAGGATACATTGGGAAGATAGTTGTCTACAACCAGGAAAAAGCCTGTCACCAGGAATGAAAATGATGGGCACCTTGATCTTGGACTTTCTAGCCTCTAGAACTGTGTGGTATAAATGTTTGTTGACTCAGTCCCCCAGTCTACAGTGATTTGTTACAGCAGCCTGAGCTGGCTAAGACAAAGAAGAAGGGAATGTCCTGGTTAAGGCAGATGAGAAAATAGAAATATTCTACCTTCTATCTCATGAGATGGTAGATAGAAAAAAGGTGGAAGTAAGGAAATAAACAATAAAACCTGTTCTGAGCACTGATCTAGATCTAGGAGGTCACTAAATGTGGGTCATAGACCTCAACATAGCTTCATGTTTGTCTAATAAGACCCAATTTTGGAGTCAGTCATAAAGGACATGGCCTTGTTTTCCAAGAACTTTTCTAATTACAGTTGTTCATTTCAAAGATGAACACAATAGGATGTCCAGCCTGGGCACACTCAAGACTAGATCAGACAGCCTGTCATGGACACCTGCCTGGATACCAGCATGAGACCAAGAACCTCTCCAGCCCCACATCCTGAGCTATATCCCCTATATCCAAGCATCATCTGATGAAAGAAGAGGGGAAAGGGAGGAGCGGTTCCATGAGGGAATAAACTTTGAATCAACTGAAAACTTATCCCAAAGAGACCATGTAACTCAGCGGTGCTGAAACATCATAAATAGGCAAATTTAAAGTTGAAGCCTATTGATCCCTACCCTCCACCTCCATCAGCTATCTAGTAGAGTGGGAGTTTTTGAGAAGGATTCTATCACTTGCAGAAAATAAAGAAGTTCCTTTTTCTTTGCACATCTGATATGTTCATTGTGACCCTCCCGACTTAAGTAATACCTACAGCACGATTTCGGAATCCCTGCTAGGACAAATGTCTTTCTCCGGGTCATTCTCTGGACCAGCAAAAGCATCACTAAGTAAAACTTCTCAATGCAACCTGATGTCTTGTTTCTTTAACAGCCTCCCAGTTTGGTTGGTGCTTGTTCAGAAAATGAAAAATGCCTTTTGGTCTATGTTTACCTGTGCAGATAAAGATCCTAATTGTGGATCAAGCAGGTACATAAATCTGTGTCAGTTTTCTCATAATATTATATCTGCAAATGAGATCTTGAAGGTATTGTTCTCCCTTTCACCTGATGACAGAACGGAATGCTTCATTGAAAAATGGTAAAGAAGGATAATTGAGTTCAATTCAGCCTGTGTATTTGAGTTTGTATATTTTAGGGGAAATGGACTCAGAAGACAGAACAGAGTTTTCAAACACACCAAGAAGACTGGTTGAAACATCTGGAAAAATCCTTTTGAGGCTGAAAGCATGTGATACACAGCAAAAGCAGCAAGAAGTCTCAGTCTTTATGTATTTACAGTTTCTTGATTGCTGTGGAGAAACCAAGTCACCAGCAACCTATGTACCCCAAACTGGCCCTTGTTAATACCTGGTATTATTTGCCAAGATATTGAAAATCCTCAAAACCGTGAGCAAGGAAATGTTAAATGCCTAATACACTCCTTACAAATTTAAAAGACTCAGAAAGAAAATAATCAAAGCATCTAGAATAATTGGATTAGGAGTTAGTAGATTTTACCCAAATCTCATTTTATTGTGGCTTTTTTTTTTTTTCCTGGCAGGATATTTACTAGAGTTAATAAGAAGCCTTTGTATTTATTAGCATATTTATTGCAAGTAGCTCAGAGGCTCCACAGACATTCTTTTATTATTTCTCACAACATCTTTATAAGGTTTTCAGCAAGAGGATAGGTATTATCCTTGTTAAACCTGCTGCAGGAAAAGCAACTCTTTTCAAATGTTATTTACAAAAAGCACCTCTTAGGCTGAAATATAAATTGCTGTTAAGGAACTCTCTCTTGGGAATGTTTTTCTCCCTTTTCCCCTTTAATTTAAAGTATGAGACTGTCATTTCTGTCATTAGTTATTGCAGTAACTTTTTCCTCTTCAGACCAAGGTCAAAAGTCTCCCACTGTTAGACTATCCAGGAAAGTGCTTGAACGTACACAGCCGCATATTATGCATATTTATGCTGCACAAGTATTAGAGTAAACATAAGAGGGATGAATTATTAAGGGCAAAGTAAGACTGATGAAATGCTGTTAGCTTGGATATTTGACTGATATGTACATTTATGAGCTGACATGAAGCAGATGAAGGCAAAGGAAACAAACTTGGTCTTTATGCTAACTCCTTAAAAATGATAAGTTTTAGGAATTGAGAATGAATATATATTATTTACATATATCTATAGGTTTATATATTTAAGTATTAGTGAATTATTTCAAGAAATGCATAAGAGCTTCTACTCTTATTTATCAGGGTACCTAGGCCCCATGGACTATGCCTCATGGAGGCTCCTATTGGCCCTTGTTTCTCCTGTAGATCTTTAACTGGATTGGATTTTTTTTTTTAATTCAAGAGTTAGTATTTACTTTCAGGGCCACTTCCACCCAGTCATCAGAGCACCATCTAGAATGAACGTTCATTTCCAGATCTTTGGCTCTGATGTGGATGGTAAATATCATTGTACTCCCCAGGTGGCTTCTTAGAGGCAATCCTCCTTCCATGTTAAATAGCCCCAATTGTTTGGTGCTTAAGGTTCATTATGCTTTACAAAGCCTGCAAGTCAACTCTATTGGAGACTAAGACTCTGGTAAACAAGCCTCAGTAGATTTCAAGGGAAAATGGTCCATTTTATCTGCTTTCTTTCATTGGGCCTCCTCTCTGATTGCTTTGGAGTGGCTGGACAGAGAGACTGCTGAGTGCTCCAGTCCCGCTGCAGCAGTTTGTTCTAATTGGTGCAAAGGGGTGTCAGAGATGGAAAGATGCATAGAAAGAGACGCTCTTTCCTTATCCTTTAAGAGTTCTGTGAACTAGGTGATGAAAAGAAATCATGGCTGGGGAGATATTGTGGTGATGATGCGAAGATGGGAATGAATTAGTTAAAAGGCAGGGTGTGGAATTTTTCTAGAGATCTGAATTTTATGCTCAGGAGGAGACCATTTCTCATTTTCAAGGCTGCTAGAGTCCTGTTTGTGGTGCTATCTCTTGGTTATTTCTCTTTCTGTGATTGAAGAGGTTGTAAGTTGTCAAAAAGAAAAAAAAAATGTTATGAACTGAACTTAGGTCTGCTCACCCATTGCAGAGCAAAGCCAATCTACTGACACAGGGTTGTGGTGAAGGAAAGTACAGTGTTCATTGCAGGGTATCAAGCAAGATGAAAGGGCAGCTAATGGTCAAAAGACCTAAATCTCTGATGGCTTTCAAGGAAGGGTTTTTAAAGGCAATATTTGGGGTGAGGGTTACAGCTCATGGACTTTCTTCTGATTGGTTGTTGGTGAGGTAACAGGGTGATGTTTTGGGAATTGTAAGCATCAACCTTCTGATTCCAACCAGTCTGGGGTGTACATGCTTGTGGTCAGCATGTAATCACCACCCTCTACCTGGGTGGGGAGGGGTCTTAGTTTCTGTCCAACAACTCAAAGTTGTGTTTCAGATTGTTATGTATATCCCTTGAGAAGGAACTAGAACTTTGTTTTATTGCTGAACTATTGTTTCTTGACGGCTTTTCCTTTGCTCCTTCATTCCCCTACTTCCCTGCTTGAATTTGGTCTTTGGAACTCCACTGTTTTCTTTGATGCACCTCAATCCTGAGGGGAACAGGGGCAGGATAAGAAAGGGAATAAAGTTTTGGATAGAGAGGGTAATCATAAACTTGACAGGGGAGCTCAGTTTTAGAGGGACTCGGTTTCAAAATCACAAACAGAAACATGCCACCAAAAGTCATGATGTGGAAAAGGCTCTACTCTTCAATTTTGCATAAAGTGAATCAGAATCCTTTTAAAAAAATTGTTGGGCTTCCCTGGTGGCGCAGTGGTTGAGAGTCCGCCTGCCGATGCAGGGGACACGGGTTTGTGCCCCGGTCCGGGAA
>NC_041217.1:110952835-110989941 GCF_002837175.3 Physeter macrocephalus
GATCCCACATGCCGCGGAGCGGCTGGGCCCGTGAGCCATGGCCGCTGAGCCTGCGCATCCGGAGCCTGTGCTCTGCAAAGGGAGAGACCACAACAGTGAGAGGCCCGTGTACAGCAAAAAAAAAAAAAAAAATTGTTGATGTTATTGTCGTCTGAAGAAAGCAAAGAATTCCTTGTATTATGCTCTTTAGGAAAATGACAGCAGCAACCAACAACTTATTGCTTGATATGATTTGACTCTTAAAATTATTCTTCACATTGACAGACTTACAGCACCTAGAGTGGTAAAACCGTGTACCCACCAAAGAGCCACATTTCACAAAGTTACCTTTAAATAGAAGATTGTCACATTGTCCAGGTAGTGCTTATCACTTAAAGAATAATTATTTCTTCCCTATTGCTTATAATAACTACTTTAAAGCTCAAAAGTGAAATCTATTTCCTCACCTCAATTTTCTCTCCTCCATCAGGTTTGCATACACCATGGGACTTCTAGTGACTGCTGGGCTGCTGGCATTGATCTTTCCTTTCCCTGTGGGGAAAAAAAAAGTGGCCTTGAAATTCTTCCTTTGGGGAAAAATATCATACCTTTTACAAGATAGCCAGACTTTCTTTCCTTTCTTCTGATTTGGGTTATTTTGTGTTATTAAACAGCCTTATGCTGGTGTAACAGTCATTTATATATCCATTTATATATTTATACACTTAAATATTTATTTATTTATTCATGGAATATTTTGGTGCCACTCATGTGCCAGGCATAGATTAAGGTGCCTGAGATGAGGCTGTGACTATAACAGGTGCTGTCCTTACCTTCATGGGGATTTAGGTCTATCAGTTTCCATTAAGTCGGGGAGAAAATTGTACCTACTATTCACTGTGTAGTTGTTTGTTCTCATTTTCATATAAAATGATAAGAATATTTTCGCCAAAGAAGAAGATTACTGTGATAAGCAGCTTACCCTTTGGATCCACTAATCTCGAAGATAATACACTGATTACTTTGTTCAGTTCTCTCACTATGTAATGGACTTTTAGAAATATTAGAGCATTCTGAAAGGTGAAAAAAAGGAGTCACAATATATTCAGACTTTCAGAAGTTATGTGGAAGACTACAAATTAATATAGTATATTGATTTCTCAGTCAGTTCACCTGATTAGTGAAAAGAATTTCAATCATTTCATTTTGTATGTTCTCTTATATCTAGATAGGAGAGTGCCATCTTGGACCTGGATAGGATCTTGATGATTTTTAAGCTTTGGGGAAAAGTTAAGTTTTGTTACTAAAATGTACTATTATAAATCCCAGTGTCTGACCTCCTCAAACAGTTTTGAATTCTGTACATCAAGTTATGACCAAGCAGGTTGCTCTGGTCTTGGTGGTAGCCTTGGCTTTCCATGTGTGAGATTTGGTGAGCATGGGTTGAGTTTGGTCTGTGGTTTTACTGAATGCAGATTTTCTCTTGAACTCTGACCTCCAGACCAGAGGAAAGTTTCACTGCCAGGAGAGTGAAGGGCAAAAGGAAATCAATACTTTTTTGACCTCTCACTGTAAAGCTGCTCACCCCTGTTTTATTGCTTTTTCGACAATGCCTCAAAGCAGGGAACTTTAAAGCCTCAGTATAGGAGGAGAATACTGCTTTTCCAGGGGCTAGGGTAGCTTTAATTAAAGTTGGGTTTTATTTTGGAATGTTTTGCCTTGCATTTGAACCAAAAAGAAGTGAAGGAGACCGAGAGAAAAGTAGGGCAGTTGATGACTCCCTAATGGCAAAAAGATCAATTAATTTACAATGAGAAAAAAAGAACTACATTACCGATTTACAAAATGTTCATTATCTATGGACTTTGAGTATGAACCATCATCAGCCTAATATCCAAGGCAGAGATCTGACAGCTCCAACCCTGAATTCAGGGACCAGTTGATAAATTAAAAATCATTTTAAAATTTAATATTAAAATTGATAATTGCTCTGTGGGAAATAGATTTTTCTGAACTTACACTCTTTTCCTGCAGTGCCGAGCAAATGCAAAGCAATAAACTGTCCATTTGTCACAATGATAGATAGACAAATCCTACTTCTACCCTTGTTCCACAGTTCTCATACATTTCAATTACAGAGAAAAAATGCTACCATTTGTAACATGTATCCATATTGTCTTATATAGTTCTTTAGGGCTTAAAGAATTCTCTTTAAGGAATAGAAAAAAGTTCCCCAGCTTTCCCATACCACTGTTGGGGTGTATTGCCCATCCCTTCAAAGAATATGGCAGTGGGGGTAGAGAAGAAGGTTGGTTGTTATTTGTTTCTTAGACATGTAGCATAGAAAGTGGTGTCTGGGAATAACCGCTAATCTTCCAAATCAAGGGAACAACTGATTCATGTGAGTCCTACTGAATTCTCCTCTGCCTGCCTAATGCTGGTGTATCCTTCAAGTTTTAGCATAATTGTCACTTGAGGTAGTATTATTGGATTACTCTTCTCTGTTTTTCAATTATTCCCTTTGCCTGTGACTTTGAAGAGTGCTAAAGAAAACTCATGACTCTTGTTAAAGAATGGTAAGGCAGACTTGATTCAAGGGGACTATTGTGATAGGATGGGATTTTGTAGTAGGGGAGAGAGATTGGGCTCAGTTCCATATATATTATAACAAGGAAAAGTGGGAATTTATAGCCAAGGAGCAGGGTGTTGGGTGGAAAGTTACTAAAAGGAAATGTCAGGGTTAGTAAGGGGATACTCTGGCTAAAACGACCTAACAATTCTTGCTGAAGGCAATGTTAAATACCACTGGGGGTAGTGGAGGATAAGGAACCAGATTAAACATTGAGGGAGATCAGATATTGAGGATGGGGGATCCTGGCTAAACTGACTTAGTAGTTGGGACTTCCCTGGCGGTCCAGTGGTTAAGACTCCGCACTTCCAATGCAGGGGGCACAGGTTTGATCCCTGGTCAGGGAACTAAGATCCCACATGCTGCTGCAGCATGGCCTAAACAAACAAACAAACAAATTAATTAATTAACTAACTGAATTTGTAGGATTCTTACTATAATTAAATAATGCAGAGATGAATACAAAAGCCTGAAAGTCAGGGCTAGTTGAAAAGAGAGTTCAGAGGAACCTGACTAGGATTTGGTCAAGGAGAGACACTTTGTCAAGAGAACTAGAGTCAGTCAGGTCTATTTCTCATCCCATTGATGGTAGGTTTGGTTATATGCCTTGCTTTAAGCTATTGGAATATTAGGGGATATGAGAAGTGAGACCACTTGGGCTCCTCCACTTGTCATGAGAAGAGCAAGTTCTAAGTAGCTGTTGGTCCTTTGCCCTGGGCCCCAGAATAAGGAACACAGTGCAGATATGTCCCTGACTGGAAGCTTGTAGTCAACCCTAGCCAACCCAGATCTGAAGCGGAAGCACCCCAGACAACCTGCAGACCTGTGAGTGAGAATAAGCAGTCTTTATTGTTGAAAACACTAAGTTTTAGGGTAGTTTATCATTCAGCATTAATTGCAACCATAGCTGCCTAATACATAATTCCCAAAGGGAAACTTCCCATGGCCTCAAAACTATGACTTACTACTAGCATTTATCACAACTGTAATATATCTATGTCTTGTTCACCACTCTACTCTAGCACAGGGCATATAGTAAGTTCTTAAATAAGTGTGTGTTGAAGGGCAAGTTTCTCTATATTTCATATCATGCCCAACTGCCTTGCCTCATAGATAATGTTCTTAGTGAGCCATCTTGATAATATGTGACTTTGTTTCCAGCTGTGTCTATCCTCAAGCATTTATGATCCTTAGCAGTAGATAACACAGATTAATAAGTGCTGTGAGAAAGAAGTGTTTGGTGAGTGCAAAGTTTGGGGACTGAACTCAGACTGACAATGATGCCAATAGAGGATGAGGAGTGTAGGTGTCCCAGTGGACTTCCTGCGGAAGAAATGCTTGAGACATTTTAGAGATGTCGATGCCAAATTCTGAAGCTAACAGTAATAGTCAGGCATTTGCATTAAGTGTTTTACATGTGTTATCTCACTTTAGACAAATATTCTGATTATCCCTCTTTTATAAATGTGGACAGTCAAGCTCAGAAACATCAAGTAACTTGCCTGAGTTCACAGAGCTAGTAAGTGGGGGAGATGGGATTTTTATCCAGGACTTCTTGACTCCAATATCAACTTGTAATATCAGCCAAAAGAAAGTCATCAGTACAGCCACTGAGTCCTGGACCAAAGCTGCTATCTACCAAGATCTTTGACATTTCCCTTGTTTGGTTCATTATCTCCTATCCTCCTCCTTCTTTTTCCCTGAAACAAATACATTCATAACTGTAGCTGTGGGTGGAGAGAGAGGCGCTTTTGCTCCTTGCCATAGAGAGAAGAGATTATGCAGGAGGGGGCCACTAATTAGCTGGTCCCAGCCCTTCACTAGGCTAGCATGGTTTCTTTATTTTTAAGGCTTCAAGGCAGGGGCCAGGCTGGGCAGAGAACAATGAGTAAGTCATAGAGGTAATGCTTTTAATGATACATTCGTTAATGAAATGGCACTCCATGGGTTCACTTATTAGTAACTTAGTTCAAACAGCCATGTCCTACTGTCAGCTTGCCACCGATGACCCAGCGTGACCTCAGAATTGTCAACTCCACCTAAAAAAGAGCACATGTAGCAGGAAATACAGAAGCAGCAGCATAATTTGGAGTGGAAAGATTCGCAACAACAGGGAAAGCTCTTGAATCTCTGTATTTCTAGTTTGCTGTGAAATTATGCCACAAATGTAGCTATTTGAAGAACGGGCTAACCTTGCAGTATGTGGGTTTGCATGTGATTTGTAAACAATAGGATGACTTGATTGAATATTTTCAGTGTTGGCACTGGAGGAGTGACTAGCTCAATTCCATTCTCAACTAATTATATAGTGTGGATCTTCTTTATGTTTTTCAGGGCACAGGGGTTTTTAACTTTATGTTCAGAAAATGATTTATGGGGAAAATACTTCTGTACAGACCTTGCTTGATGATTGGGGAATCATAAATGATACATGGATGTGAAAGTGTATGATACTTCCCATTTATATAACCTGATTTATTCGAATAACTCAGTGCCCTTTCCATCAATTATTGAATTAAACCTTTTAATATTCCTCTGTAAAATGGGAAGCGTGTATTTACTCTTCATTTTATAGTTGGGTGATAAGGCTGTGATGATTTGAACTGCCTTTCTTAGGGATGAGCCAGATCTTGCATAGATATGGTTACATAGATATGGTTACAAGCTATTCCCTAAATGGGACACTCGTAAATAAAATGTCCTTTTTTTATGACTCTGATGGGGTTAGGGCAGGCTGCCTCCAAATATGCCACTTTGGCATATTGATTATTTAGAATTGAAGTTACTTAAGAAATAGCAGGAGCCAGAAGGACTCTCTGAGCCCACTTTGTCCCTCTGAAGGCAGGAAATAAAGTCCCCACGTGTAGGTAGTCTCCCTGCACCTGGAGGGTAGAAGGCATCCTTAATGCCAGAGATGGGGAATTCAGGGCCAAAGCTATGTAAACAAACTTTGTTACTTCTTAATTAATTTGCTACTCCAAGCCTAAAACCCTTTGTCAATTCTTCACAAATAATTGTTTTGTTGTTGTTGTTTAAAAGGTATAAAAGTTGCCTGTTTTGGTCACTTCTTTGAGTCTTATATTCCTATGAGCTCCTGTGAGTATGAAATTAATTTTTTTTTTCCTGTTCATCTGTCTTATGCCAATTTAATTATTTAGGCCGGCCAAAGGACCTAGAAGTGAAGAAGGGAAACATTTTCTACCCCTACACCTCTATACACTCTCATGAACAATTCATGATTCCTGTGTAAGGTTCCTATGCATTTTCTTTGTGCAAAGCTAAACAAACACATAGTTTTTTGTGTGTCTGAGCTTTGATTGTAAAACTAGAGATTTTCCAAGGTGAATGAATTCTTAGTAATTTTACAGCATGAAATCTAATGGTTTTCATTTTTCTGCTGAGCAAGTCATATTTGTTAGTGAGGAAATTATGGAAAGGGCAATGTATCTGAATCATAATCAGCAGCTTGAAACAGAAAAGCTTTCCAGATGTCCGATGTGTGGTTGACACATGTTGGCGGTGATCCTTTTTTCATGTTGTCTTCTCAGAGTTTCTCTTCACAATTTTCTAGTTCCTCGCGTCCTTCTACATAACCCCACCAGTTTCTCACTCTGTCTCCTGTGACTATGGAGTAATCAGCTCATTTCTCGCAGCCTTTAAAGCAGCTCCATTCACCACCAACTTCTGTATCCTTCCTGCCTTTGGCTATGTAGTCACGAAGCCAGGCAGTGATGAAAATGGGTTTCATTAAACAGGAATCCTACTTATTTTCTCAAACCACTATGCTAATAATCTCCCTTCTCAATATAAAGGCTTAAACACATACCAATATAACTAGTTTTTTCAGCTATTTTTTCTAAAGAAGATTATTTCCTGGGGATAAAAATATCCCTTTTCAAAATCCAGGACTTCGTTGTTAGAAATGAAGATCGAAAGTATATAGAACTCTTTTTTTTTTTTTCTTTTGCTCCAGAAGCGAAGGAAGCTTGAAACTCCCACCTTTTAGTCATTCAGTTTTGAAAATGACCACAAAAGAGATATGAAGAGCTCAAACATTTCCTCACTAAAGCATGAATTTTGCAGGCCCTTATGAATAAATCAAGATGAGTATTAGAATACAGACATAGTTTATAGGCATATGAATATGGATAATGGAAATATAATTTTTTCCCTGGATCAACTAAAACATGTACCAAGACAAACATAGTATAATACTGAAGGAATAGCGAGTCCACAGAAACTCTGATGAGCGTTGTGTCTTTTTTTTTTAATTTTTGAATTTTATTTAGTGTATTATTTTATACAGCAGGTTCTTATTAGTCATCCATTTCATACACATCAGGGTATACATGTCAATCCTAATGTCCCAATTCATCCCACCCGCACCCCACCCCACCGCCGCTTTCCCCCCTTGGTGTCCGTACATTTGTTCTCTACATCTGTGTCTCAATTTCTGCCCTGCAAACTGGTTCATCTGTACCATTTTTCTAGGTTCCACATATATGCGTTAATATATGATATTTGTTTTTCTCTTTCTGACTTACTTCACTCTGTATGACAGTCTCTAGATTCATCCACGTCTCAACAAATGACCCAATATCACTCCTTTTTATGTCTGAGTAATATTCCATTGTATATATGTACCACATCTTCTTTATCCATTCGTCTGTCGATGGACACTTAGGTTGCTTCCATGACCTGGCTATTGTAAACAGTGCTGCAATGAACATTGGGGTGCATGTGTCTTCTTGAATTATGGTTTTTTCAGGGTATATGCCCAGTAGTGGGACTGCTGGATCATATGGTGAGTCTATTTTTAGTTTTTAACGGAAGCTCCATACTGTTCTCCATAGTGGCTGTATCAATGTACATTCCCACCAACAGTGCAATAGGGTTCCCTTTTCTCCACACCCTCTCCAGCATTTGTTGTTTGTAGATTTTCTGATGATGCCCATTCTAACTGGTGTGAGGTGATACCTCATTGTGGCTTTGATTTGCATTTCTCTAATAATTGGTGATGTTGAGCAGCTTTTCATGTGCCTCTTGGCCATCTGTATGTCTTCTTTGGAGAAATGTCTATTTAGGTCTTCTGCCCATTTTTGTGTCTTTCTAAAAGAAAGCCATCTGCATGGGAGAGTGTCACCCTTCTCTCTCAGGGGGCTGCTGTCCACACCTCATTGTGATTGGGGTTGAAGTTTTTCAGCCTTTGCACCCTCTATCTAATGCCTGTAGTTTCTATTTGAGTATCTAACTTCCTATTTATCTGGAGGCTTGTTTTGAAATCGTCCTCCTTGTTAGTTATCTTGACATTCAGCATCACAGCCTCAGTCGCCCTTTTTTTCCCCTCTCCCTTGTCATGAAGTTTGTGATCATCAACAAGAAGCTAATTTTCTCTTTTCACTTTCTGGAGCTTTTAGAGATCTTTGCAAATACAAGGAGCATGACCCTGGAAATTTTTTTCCCCCAGAAAAGGAAAAAAACTCCGCTTGTCAGTCAGTCATCCTGAGCATAAGTTCTCACAAAGGAGCTCAGAGCAGCCCCTGTCTAAATCCATCAAGGTGGAGGGGGAGATGGGGGAAGGGGGTGTCACGTTACCAAATAACTGTGATCAGCTTTAAAGCCTAGCTTCAGGGTTATTACTTACATTGCCTTTCATACTACTCAAACACAGCAGAGACGCACAAAAAATTAAAGAACACCAAATCCTTTGCCACTGGACAAGTTTGAGGATCCAGGCATTCTGAGGAATGCAATTTCTGGTTAATTGAATGTTAACCTATTTATGGACATAGCTTATCTAGGGCAAGGGTTTGGCTGAAGAGCACAGAAGGATGCATGCCTCCTTTGAGATGTGCACGGTTTAACGATTCATCCCACACTACTCTGTATCTATCTTTTGGTTCTTATATTTGTTTTATTTTATAGTGAGTTGTCCATATGTTTCTTTTACCCAGGAGGTTAAAAGCAATTTGAGAGCAGAAGTGTTTTTTTCCATTTTTGCAAAACCTGTAAAATATTTCACATCGTAGAAGTTCATTAATTACTTGCTGAGGTGAATTGATTTTGCCTCTCTAATGTTTTTAGATATGTTGCTTTACCAATGACAAATTCCCACTATGTATGTCAATGCCTTAAGTGCAAAAAAAAAGAAGCCTGAAAAATATGAAGCTAGTGTGTACTGTGATGACTTTTATAAAACTTAAAAGTAAAACTTTTCCTTAAAACTTATATGTTCATAAAATAATACCTGAAATCTTGAGGCATACACCCCTACACACAATCTGTTTGAAATATGCTCTACCAGAAATGTGAAAAAATAAAGGTGGATCATAGATCAGTGAAGCACCTTGAAAATATTAGATATATGATTTAAAGAGACTGAAGGTGATTTAATAACAAGTATTTATTCAGTACCTCCTGGCTGTACAGTGCTGTATTAGGTACGCTGAGGGTACAAAAATTAGGAAGCCAAAGTTGAGCCTCTACTTTGTTTCACACAATCTCCTAGGTCCATAGGGTTCATCAGAGACCAACAAAATAGGTCCCTGATCCTCACCCTCATAAAGCAAGAGGGGAGAGTCAAACAGTTAGCAATTAATATGAGTGAATTACATAGTGGCCAGAGGGGGTAAATACAACAGACAAAGAAAAACCAGATCAGGGTAATTGAGAGTGCCTGGGTGGCAAGTTAAAAAGTGCGATCAGAGTAGGCTGCATCGAGAAGGTGATATTTGAGCTAAGACTTTAGAGAGGTGGGGGAGTTAACCAAGCATTTATCTGGGGAGGAGCATTCCAGGCAAAGGGAAAGTTTAGTGCAAAGGGTGAGAGCAAGCCTGGCATGTTGAGGGACAGGAGGCAGAACAATGGAGGAGAACAGTAGGAGGTGAAGTCAAGAGAGTTTTGCAGGATCAAACAGGGTCCCTTAGGCTGCTGCAGATGAAAACTCTTAGTAAGATGGGAATCCACGGCATGACTTTTAGCAGAGAAGTGATGTGATCTGACGAACATTTTAGAAGGCTCATTTTAGCTGCTGTGCTGAGGAAAGACCCTAGAGGTAGTAGAAGCATGGAGACTAGCTCAGAGCCTTCTTTATAATGTAGGCGAGACGTGCTGATGCCTGGTTAGTTGTCTGGCTCCCCTGTTAGACTGCCAGTGCCCTTAGGGAAGGCACATCTTGTCCGAGGTATCCCTTCTAACACAAAATTTGTCACAAAATAAGTGCTTAGGTATCTTTTTGAATGAATAGGTATATAACTTCAGTATATCACAGAAAATCACTAAAATATGCCCCAAAGTTTAGGATATAAAGCTACAGACATGTAGAGGAGGGTGAAATCATCAGTAGCTTATAAGATTTGTAGTGGAGGGAACATTTCAATAAGACTACGGAGGACTTGTGGTGATGGTAACAGTAGTAGTAAAAATAATAGCCGCTACCATTTATTGAGAATGTGCTACATTCCAGGTTGCAGGCTAAATGTTTTACATGTATCATCAATTGCAAAGAGCAAAGAAAGGAATTCCCAGTACAGGACATAAGGAAGCAAAGTCCAGGGTCTGAAAAGGAGGCTGGCTAGTTATTTTGCTTTGTTGAAAAGCTGATGCAGAGTCCATAATAGGAAATAAAGTTGGCAAGGTTGGTTGATGCCGGATTGTGGAAGCCCTTAAATTCATACATCATACAAATGTTTTGGATATTATCCAGGTTTTTGAAGTCTATTTGTTTATTCAGCAGGAGAGTGATAGGTTTAAAGCTGAGCTCGGGGAAGATTAATATAACTCTTAGATTACCTCTGGACCATTTAGCTAGAAAATAAAACTAGATGAGTAGTTGTTTCTAAGGTCAAAATTACATTTTTATCATTTGGAAGCACTAATGTGGAAAACTGAAAAATGACACACCCTAATATTTGTACACGCCTGTGCAGTTTAAAAAACCCTTGCATATGTATCATCCCACTTGATCATCACAGCAACCCTGCTAGGTGGCATTGTTATCACATTTTACAAATTGAGTTGATTTATGCAAAAACGATCAGTGCACAGTGTGGCCTGTAGTAGATACTCAAGAAATGATAGCTGAAGTGAAAAAATAAGGAAACACAGGCTAGGAAAGCCTAAGCATTTAGCCCAAGGTCATATAGATGAAAATGAATGACAGAGTCAAAACTTAAAGCCAGTTACTCTGAGTATGAGTCTAATTCTCTTTGCTCATACCTTAACTACTTCCCTCTCACCCACCAGAGAGCCTCAGAAGTTCTTGGAAAATGACAGGTGAAGCCGGCAAGGCATCGTATGTATGCACCACAAAGTTTTGTGAAATGAATTGTGTCTCATTTGATGAAAAATAAAAAAATGACAGGTGAAAGAATCAAGCATAATACCAATTAGCTAACCTCGTATAAACTCTCAGTATAGAAAGTATTATTTAGTATTTAATATAAATTTTTACTTTATTTTAAGGGTTCTTGATATATACGTATATATTTTATTATATATATGCTTTTATATGTTACTATATATTTACACATATATATGAGTATGTTTGTGTGTGTGTGTGTGTGTGTGTGTGTGTGTGTGTGTGTGTGTGTGTGTATTATTATACTAGTTTGCTAGGCCTGCTATAACAAAATATCACAGACTGGGTGGCTTAGACAACAGACATTTATTTTGTCATAGTTCTGGAGACCAGGAGTTTAAGTCTAAGATGTCAGCAGGTTTAGTTTCTACTGAGGCCTCTCTCTGGCTGGCAGACAGCTGCATTCTCTCTGGGTCCTCACATAGTATTTCCTCTGTGTGCATGCACCTTGCGTCTCTTTGTGTGTCTAAATTTTCTCTCCTCTAAGGAAACCTGTCAGATTGGATTAGTGCCAAACTAATAGGCTCATTTTAACTTAATCAACACTTTAAAGGTCCTATTTCCAAATATGATCAATTTCTGAGATACTGGAGGTTAGAGCTTCAACATATGAATTTTGAGGGGACCCAAGTCAACCCATAACATTTATACACGTATATATACATACATATATGTGTATATAATTAATTTATTTGTTTATAGGCCTTTTAGAGATAGACGGTATATCCAATCTCCTCCTTTGAATTTCCAAAATGTAGTGTTGTCCATTAAACATTTCCTGGGACAAACTAAGGCTCTGGCACAATGACATAGGCATAGGTGCAATGTGATATATCAGTGGACATGACATGGGCTTTAGACCCCCATAACCCTAGTTTTAATCCTGATTCCATTGCCTTTTTCCATCTGTGTGGTCAGAGACTTGTTACTTAACGTCAGTATTTTTCATCTATAAATTGCAGATGAAAGGGTCTTCCTGGCAGGTTTGAGTGAAGATTAAAAATAATCCACGTGAACATGTCTAGTACAGGGCCTGTCTCTTTGTAGGAGCTCAAAAATGTTAGCTCTCTTTTCCATCACTGCCCTGAGGGAGCTCTCAGAGCTGTGCTCCCTCAGATAGAGGCAGACGTGCACACAGATAATCCAGGAGAGTGGCTTTTGGCTTAACTCCTCTCTGGGCCATTTCTCCCTGTCCCCTACCCCCATCACCCTCTCTCTTTCTGTTTCTCTGTCCCTTTTTCTCATCACCAGACACCATGTTGGGAGGACCCAGGCAGCCTATGGACAGGCTCATACACTGAAAAACCACATGACATGGAAGCAGATTTTCTAAATCTTGCCAAGGGATCAGGCTTGGAAGCAGATTCTCCAGCGCCAGTTGAATCTCAACCTGACTGCAACCCCAGCCAACAGCTTGACTGCATCTTGGGCTAGAGGCGCTCTTTTAAGTCGCACCCAGATTCCTGACCCATGGAAACCCTGAGATAATGTTTGTTGTTTTAAGCTGCTAAGTTTGGGGGGGTCATTTGACATACAGCAGTAAATAAGTACTTCACCCAACTTGGAACACGTGTCTGTTTGTCTAAGTACAGAAATACTTGCATTTCATTCAACTTAAATATTTTATATGGAAATCTGCATTTTATCTTTTATGAGAGACTTTGCACTTATGTATCACATATATACCATTTGAAAAAAAAGAAGAGGAATTCTAATCAGAAGATGACTCTCTCTATATTTTTTCTTAATATAATCATTGGGTGAAATATTGTTAGACTTAATATAATAAAAAATAAGCACACATATTTTATTTTGCCTACTGGTGAAAAAATCAGGCATGGCTTAGCATTGCTGAAAAACACTTTGAGTACCACAGTAATAAATCACAACACAACTTAGGATCAAGGCTCACAAATGTGATCTATGCACAAAACTCTGGCTGCTTAAAAGGGTGTTGGAAGAAAGCAGAATAATGGGATCTCAAGAAAGGAAAGAGCTGTACAACTGAACAGAAACATATTTAATTTTTTCTCTGCTAGATAAAAATGCCAATAGGTATATCATCCACTTTTGAAAAGATAGCGTTCAAAGTTTATAATAGCATTGACAAGTTGTATTTATAGGGCACTTGCATGTCTGTTCTTTACACCTTTCATATCTGTTCTATCCTGTTTCACAGTTCAGTTGTGAAACAGGTCAGCCTAAATGATTTTTGCCTCATCTTACAGATGAAAAACAGAGATTTGGCTCTATAACCTTGGGAATGCCGATTGACTAAACCATTTTTCAATTCAGTAATTTGGAAATTTTAGTTCATACCTCACAAAACAAGTATCTATCTATCTATCCATCCATCCATCCATCTATCTTCTGTGCTTATCTAAAGGTCAGCTAGCTGACAATCACAACCCTCTAGAAGACAGTCATGAGGCTAGAGGTAAGGCTAAAGGTTCTCAGAATTGGCGATAATACCTGCCAAAGACATGCGCACTAAAATCTCGGCTCTGAATGGTAAGGGGATACTTATATGCAGACCCTATGGACACATTTTAAACACAAGCTAACAGGTTTGCTTTTGTTCCTTTGTTCCCAAGACAAGAGCAGACTAACAGGAGAGACTGAGAAACGGTAGTGAGAGGCTAACAAACTGACAGGATGATCTGACAGCAAGGAGGGATAAAGAGAAAGTTAAAAAGCAACCATGCAACCAGAGAGAGTAGCTTTTGGACACTTTTAAAGTGATGATAAACATTGTGACCTGTTTCAAAGTGCTCCATAATAATTAATGCTGATTATTATCATCCCCCCAAATCAGTAAAATGTCAAAATAAGATCAGCACCTTTAAGGAGACAAACTAATTGTAGGGGGCATATTTTGAATATTTACTTTGTAGCAAGAACCAAGTAGATGCTTTACATACATTATCTCTAATCCTCTCAGCACACAAGGTTTTGCAGACAGAAAAATGAAACTTGTAGAATTTAAGCCACTTCCCTAAGGTCATACAGGTGCTAATAAATGATCCAAAATTCAAATTCAGATTTTTCTAATTGAAAACCTCCACTCTGTCCACTATTCTACACGGTCTGAAAGATGCCTGTCAAAAACTGCTTAAGGTTTAAAAAAAAAAAGTGTTTTAGTGCCCAAGGCCATAGTTTGCTAATTTGGAAACCAAATCAATTCTGTTCTACCTGTCGTTTCCCCCAAGTACTAGTGGAATGTTAATCTTTGTGTACTTTTTGACAAGGAGTGGGGTATATTTTTTGCTTGGCATGAACAGGATATACTTTAAAAATTAGAATTATACAACAGCAAAACAGACTGCTTTGTGAGTGAGTTTCCCATCTCTGAGAACATCATAGCCATCGTTATTTAACATTTTCCAGGGATGCTGGAGACGTTATTTCTTTACAGAAAAGAAAACGGATCACTAAGGACCTGCCTCATTTCTAAGAATCCGTGTCTTGAAAATCCTGTTTCATCCTTATATGCAGTATTTCTAACGACTCATAAATGGTGAAGAAAGATTTGCTACTAGATGAATTGTCATTCTTTCGAGCACAAAAATAGCGAGTTCAACTCTCTTGGCAGTTGCATTTAGCTAAGCAATTTTTTGTGTCTTTAATTCTTTGGTGTCAGATGGATCACTGCATGTTCAATGCTTAATTAGTGAATCTTTACCATCCCCCAATACTTCTGTGCTTAATATTTATTAAAATCCTTTTTTCATGGAGACAAACCTTACCTACCATCGGAAATCTAATTTTTATAACATTTTGTAGATAGTAGTTATAAACTAATAATACACAGTCTGTTTGAAATCATTCCTTATGTTATACTAGGAAATTAATTTTTCCTTTTGATTTTTTAATACATTTCTCTTGTTCTGTTCAAAGAACGGTAGGGTGCCCTCCTAGTGATAAATTTTGACTAGTCATTTAAAATTGCTATTCAAAACAGACTGAGTAGTGTTTCACATGAACATTTCTATTAAATTTCCCATGATGTTACTTATGATTAAAAAATAACCACTGTCATAGAAAAAAAATAAAGCCAAAGAAATATATAATCAAATATTTTATATCTTACTCAAAACAGATGAAATAAACCTAAATCACCTTATGTAAGTAAAGATAAATATCTGTAAAAAGAGCTTCATTGATGAATACATTTGTCCATTCATTCCAGGGCTGGATTATCTATTAGTCTTGGTAGGCGTAGGGTATGGGGTCCACAGTACTTTTAGGGGCAGACAAAAATGTTTTATTTTAAAATCAGAAGAAAAAAATGAACTTTTAGGTCAAAGAAAATGTTTCAATATGGAATATTAATATACTCATTTTTATACCAATGCAGTTATAAAATATAATTTTAGAAAACTTTTTTAATGGACAAAGTGACCCCTGAAGGCAAAAGTGCCCAGGGCCCATGCAAGATGTAATGCTTTTCAGATTCACTCCTTCTAATGGGATTAAATGAGCTCCCTGCTGTTTGTTATCCCTGCTCTAGAGTGGATATGTGTGTGGTGGGGAAAGTGGGGTAACATGGTGGATTGCAGAAAATGAAGAAAACTCAGCTTTGTCTTCAAGGAACACATAAACTCCTAATGAGTGAAGAAGGTCCGCAAACCGATCTTTGTCATGCAATGCAGTAAGTGATATTGTCGATACAGACAAGATACAAGGAAAGGACTGAGGAGGCTGTGCCTGGGGGGTGTGGCATGTCATAGCACATGACAGTTACACTGGGCTTTGAGAAACAAGATGGATTAATATGGGGGTACTGAGGGGGACTATGTTCTTGGCAAATGGACGGCATGTGCAAAGGCCTTAGAGTGTAATAGGCCTTGGTATTTTCCAGAAACGGCAGATAGTTCATTATGGCTACGTAGAGTACATGCAAGTATCCTGGGGATTATGGAAAAGGCAGACAGGGTTCACAATAGCAAAAGGAAGGGCCTAGGTGCCATCCTTGCCCTGCCAATGAGACTGCATTTTATTTGAGAGGGCAGGGTTTCCGCATTTCTTAACCTTGGCATTAAACAGTTTCCCAGATAGCTCCTTAGAGTTCCACCTCCCACGGATGCTCTAACAAGATACCCCAACGCCCGCCATCCCCGTGGATTCACTTCCCCGTTTCTACTCTTCTGTACGTGTTCTCACTCTGCCTGGAATGCACTCTGTCCTTTTCTCAAAACAGCCACCTCAGCATCTTGGAATTATCTAGTCCTTAACCTTTATTTTACTGATAAAACTGAGGCCCAGAGGGATTAATCAACTTGTGTCCTTTTCCACAGCCAGTAAGAAATGGAAGAAAATGGAACCAAATTCATCTGACTTATGGAGGCAACAATTTCTGTGTCAACTGTCTTCCCAATATCTTCGGTGATTAATCATGGACTGTCTTGACATAGCTTGTGTCGTCTTCAGCTATTTAAATTTTACCGTTTGATTTGTTTGTATCTTGTTATAGTTTCCTAATCAAATCCTATTGCCCTGTGGGCCGGAACTGCCTCCTACAGTGATTTCCCACAAGACCTAAAGCAGTGATTTGACATATCAGGAAACCTTTCAAGAGTTAACAATCATCCTCATGAAACGATTCGCTTACTTTATAGAGATTAATAAATCTACAACAGGACAGAGAAGAAAACAGCACCTGTCTTCATTTGGGTTTCCAAGGAGCAGTCTGTGACATAGATCTTGTGCCCTTGATTTATTGAGTCTGCTTCTTAGAAAAACCCTGTGACAGAATGAAGATAGGAAAGGGGAAAGAGCAAGTCTAGCCTTGGCCACCTGGTCTACTGGAGGGAAGGGGGTTCTGGTGTATCAGTCACTCCACAGAATTGTCCAGCAAGGGGCAGGACAAGCCTTTGCACAGCAAGTCTTTGCCTGTGGGCTGCCCGAGGGAGGGGGGCAGTGAGTATAATCTCCTTGGTGAGGGGGCTCTTTTCTGTTAAGGACAATCCCTGGAAAGGGGGGGTGGAGGCAGCTGTCAATCACCTGGAGACAAAAATCACAGCATCTTGTGATGGGTGGACTGACTCAGTAAAGGGAATCTGGGCAGAGCATCAGCAGCGGCGATTACCACTGTCACTGGGGGGATAAAAAAGAAAGAACCAACCAGCAAATAAACAAAACAACCCAAGAAAACAAAACAAGACAGAAAACCCAGGTAATAGAACCAAAGAACTGATCTTTGTCCTCTAAAATCTGCCTTCTTCTGTTGGATCATAAATTTTCTCAAGTTCCTCCCACAGAGCTTTACCTAACATAATGTCCATATTGATTCTAATAAAAATAGATTTAATGTACAAACAGATTAATCACTTCTAAAGGCATGGCTTGTCTCTTAGAGGAATGCAATCACTGCTGAGAAAAACATGCCATAGATCATCAGATAGGAAACCATTTCCAAGGTTTTGAAGAACAGATACTGCAGTTGCCGATTTTGCCTCCAAATAGCCACAATGACAGAGGAAAGAACCAAGTCCACCTCACGCCCTCGAAAAAGACTTCCAAATATTTTGCCTTATAGATAACATAATAAAAAATAAATAAATAAACTAAGGCCCATATAAATGGAGCTATTGCTTAAAGATCTCATCTGGCACTAAAATGTCTGTTGGGTGCAGTGGCACAGCTCTGGAATTAACAAGCAATCTGCCCAGCAGTGTGGGGTCTGGCTGTGTGTGATGGATCCTAAAGACACCCTCCCTTTGGGCCTTGAAAGTAATTTTGCTCCTTCCAATCTTAGTCTGAGCCCTGCAATTAGGATTCCATCAGGTCGCTGCTATTTTGAATGGCCCCTGTTCTCACTCCCATCGTTCTTGCAAAAGAAAGTCCACTTTTTACTCCAGCCCTGGGCACCTCAGTTTACTTCAGTAAATCTTCATTGTCTCCCATGGAGCGCATGACTCTTCAACTGAATTTGGGCTTAGTAACCAAAGGAGGCTTCGCTTTTCCTGAAGCTTCGCCCAGGGACGCCAAGCAGCAAGAAAAGCGCCTGGACCCATTATGTGGTTTCTTTCTCTATAGCCATCTCTACCTGCTGCTCCTGGGTTGGTTTTTTATCTTCTTTATTCTGTAAACCTATCACAGGGTGAGATTTAGAATAATTCAGCATTCCATTGGAAAGATATAGCGGGAGGTTCTCACAGATTTACTTGAGCACCATGAAGCTTAGCTGGGATCCCGGCCCCTGTGCTATTTCCTTTATAAGTCCTCCAATCAGACCAGATGCCAGGCAGTCCCTGTGGCTTTGCACAGCATGTTAAGAATATAAATTTGGAGAAAATAATTAGTAATAATAATTTCTAAGAAAACCGGGGTCAAAACTTCCAAAACGTTTACTTTTCTCTTGAATATACACCTAATTACATTTAAACTATGACAAACTCTTAATGCCTTTGGCACAGAAAGAAAAACCAGTTAACAAACGGGCACTCAAAAATGTTTCCCTGAGAAGCCATTTTATCATGCAACCTCTGTAATTACCATTCTTTAACCCTCAGATTGTGTTGGAACTCATGAGAAGCTAAATAAGCACTCAAAATGCACACTAGTGCCTCAAATCTTCCCCAGCTTTCACTTAACTTTGCATCTTTTAACATTTTTAAATCATGATTAAAGAATAATTTAAAGAGGTGGATTTTCCCCACGACCTATTACCAATTCCTAAATAGATGAATTTTAACTAAAAGATCATAGAGGAGGGAAAAGGCTTAGGTGACTCCACATTTTCTAGCCAGAAAGGCTGGGAGAACAGGAGTTACATAAATGGGAGTTTGGGAAAGTAAACTGTTTTGGTAGGGAGCTAGTACTGATTTTGTACATGGGATATTTGAAGTGATTTGGGACACCCAAGTGTTGATTCCATTTGGAACAATGAGGAGCTGATGAGAAATAAGACATGGTGAAAAATCATCACCATCTTTCATACTTGAGGATCTCTCCTAAATGTCACAGATTTATCTGCCCCCATTCACCTGTGTTTAAGAGAAAAAAAATGTGCTAGACATCACAGAGGTTGCACAAGAGATAGCAAGTGAAGGTGGGCTAGCAGACCATTGCATGACAAAACGATAGTACATCCTAGAGGGCAAGGGGACAGCAGCTGAATGACTCCTGCAAGCCCCACTCTATATGCTAATGCTTCTAATGGGTTTGTCCTGATGAGAATTCAAGAGTTAGAAATTGGCCAATTTTCATTCCCATTCAACTGATAAGGGGTGGTCAGTGAGACTCTCTAAACCCCAGGAGATTATGGGTTTTGGCTTTGCTGCCCACATGACTAAAGGGAGCCACAGTTCTGATAATTTCTTCCCCTAGAGGGGAGAGAAAGCCAAAGGGAAAACTGTTACTCTGGTCCTAATTCTGCACGACAAGGGGAAATTGGTTGGTGAAGTGGAAATGATAAAAACTAAGGGAAAGAAGTGTCCATGCCAAGTCACCCTAACGCGATAACTGAGAGGGAAGAGGTTGGGCCTGGACTTCAGGAGGACTGGCGTTTTAAAGGAGAGAACAGATAGGCAGAATTCTACAGCAATGTTTTGAAAGGGAAGAGAGTTTAAGAGAACTGGAAAACATTCAAGAATAGGATTCTAACTCTGTAGTTCCTGATTTTCTCCCACCAGCTTTATTGAGGTATCGTTGACAAAATTGTAATATGTTTAAAGTGTACAATGTTGTATTCATTGTGAAAGATTCCCCTCATTGAGTTAATTAACATATCCATCACCTCACCTATTTACCTTTTTTGGGATATGAGAACATTTAGGCTTTACTCTCTTGGCAAATTATACAAACAGGGTTATCAACAACAGTCATCATGATATATTATAGATGCTCAGACCTTATTCATCTTATAACTGAAAGTTTGTACTCTTTCACCAACCTCTCCCTATTTCTCCCACCCCCAGTCCCAGGCAACTACTTTTCTACTCTCTGTTTCTTTGAGTTTGAGTTTTGTTTTTGTTTTTTTGATTCCACATATAAGTGATACCACGCCTATTTGTCTTCCTCTCTCTGGTTTATTTCACTTAGCATAATGCCCTCTGGGTTCATCCATGGTGTCATAGAAAAACAGGATTTTCTTCTTGGTCATGACTAAATAATATTCTGTTACCTATATATCATCTATCTCACATTTTCTTTATCCATTCATCAGCTGATGGGTACTTTGTTTCCATGCTTTGGCTGTTGTGAATATAAACTATTCAGTTTCAAATAATCTTAAAGTGCAAAAAAAGCAGAGATTTTCTTAAGGAAACTAAGGATAAATCAGAGATCAGAAAAATTCTGACAAGCCCTGATTTTCATGTATAAGCTTTTAGTAAAAGAGGCATTATTTATCCAAATTAATGAACTTTGGTTCTCAGGATACTAAGATTTGTTTCGTTAGACTCAAACTTCCGAGTCACTTATTCTACTTCGGTTATTTCACATGGGGAAGACTGAGGCTCAGAGGTGCTGAAAGTCTGGTTAAGGTCAGTGACACAATCACAATCACAATCAACAGCTGCAGCCAGATTTTTCTGATTCTTAGTTCAGGCATCTCTCTGCCACATCATTGTTTTCTAGACAATGATCTGAGGATTCCGAGGGATCCAAAAGCCTTTCTGGAGTGAGAAGGGACCCTGAGTGATCGGGGCTCCTGGTGCATCTCAATTCTCCTCACCCCAAGTCCCACTTTCAACCAAGGAATTTACTCTACTTTCTATTTTATAAATATGGTGACAGTGTATTATTTAATCATTACAGGGAGCTCTGCTAAGGTGTTCCAAAACCGGCACCCCCTATGCCATTTCATTGGTTATAATTCCAAAAATAAAAATATTGAATCAGATACTGTGTGAGTAAACAAAAATGATTTCGGATGGAGGCTCCAATAAATACATATTAAAGAAAATTAAATACAAGTATTATGCTAAGAAAAGTTAGGGCATATAGGTTAAGAGGAGAGAGGACCCCCAGAAGCCTAGAGCTAGGAATTGATTGGCGTTTCTAAAAGTGGCATGAAAAATGTACTTTAAAAAATCATATTTGGAGGATGATGATCAAGGACCACAGTGTTGCTAAATTTTGTTTTGTTTTATTTTGACTCAATTCTGATAACTGGAGTTAATTCTCTCTGGACCTCTATCATATACACAAGTATCTAATTATAATGTTAAACTAAAAATATTTTTTAAATACTTAACGATGATTTACCCTAAACTTAATCAATTATCATTTAGCCAAACACTTTTGAAAAAATAAGATTCAACTTTCATTATCCATGGCTGGAAAAATTATGAGGTTTTGTCCATTCCCTGAGGCGTTCCAAGTTCTCTCTTTTGCCTTCCTTGGCTTTCCCCAGTCCTTCACCTTGTGTGCACGGCTAAGAGTTAACGACGGCCCCTCAGATGTGGGGCTGCTGTGCCTTGTTTATGGTGAGCCATGGCATGTTTGATTTTTCTTTGGTTCCTGATGCAGAGAGCTCTCCCAGGGCACTCTGTGACCTGCTAGCTTCTTACTTTCTGCTGAATCTGCTTGTGCAAAGGTTGGATCATGTCAAGTCCTTGTGTTACCTGGCTGCCACCAGCAAACTTCTTGCTCAGCACCTCTTGAACTTGTTTATTTAGAAAATAATTTAGGTTCAAGTAAAGAAAAAAAGAAGTTTTCTGTGATATATGCAAGAGGAATCTTCATGGAGATGATGGTTGGATTCCTGCCTTGGCAAGGAAATGTGCATGGGTGCTGCTACAAGGCATCAGACCCAGGCCATTCCCTTTTGGTTTTTCAGAGATTGTCATTCTGCCCTTTGTTCTGAACTGGTGCCTAGTATATTTAGAGGTTTGCCTTGCGTGAAATGAGGGCTGCAGCATCAATGGATGTACCCTGTGCTTTTCCTGCTTTTGTGATTTCACTCCCTTGGCTCTGACTCTGCCCATGGTCTCATTCATTTGACTCCCAGTTGTCTCCCCTGAAATGTTTAACTCATGCAGCTCATGACGCTAACCTCTATCTGCAGCCTCATTGCCCAATGCACTGGCCACACTGAATCTAAAACATCACTAAACCTACTAGGCCTTGATATAATTGTGCAGCCTTGAGTACTTGCCCCCTCCTTCAAATACCCTGCACCCTGCCCATTGGGCAGACTCCTATACGGTTGCCAAGAGCCTGTTCCAACTTCTTTCCCTTTGGGAAGCCTTGCTGTGTCCCTCGGACAGCACCCATTCACATTAAAAAAAATTTTTTTTTAATTTTAAATAAATTTAAAAAAATATATATTCTTTTTCATATTCTTTTCCATTATGGTTTAGCACAGAATATTGAATATAGTTCCCTATGCTAATACAGTAGGACCTTGTTGCTTATCCATTCTATGTATAATAGTTTGAATCTGTTAATCCCAAACTCCCAGTCCATCCCTCCCCAACACCCCCACCCCCTTGGCAACCACAAGTCTTTTCTCTATGTCTGTGAGTCTGTTTTGTTTCATACATGTGTTCATTTGTGTCATATTTTAGATTCCACATATAAGGGATATCATATGGTATCTGTCTTTCTCTTTCTGATTTACTTCACTTAGTATGATAATCTCTAAGTCTATCCATGTTGCTGCAAATGGCATTATTTCATTCTTTTTAATGACTGAGTAGTATTCCATTGTATATAGGTACCACATTTAGGTTGTTTCCGTGTATTGGCTATTGTGAATAGTGCTGCTATGAACGTAGGGGGTGCATGTATCTTTTTGAATTATAGTTTTGTCTGGATATATGCCCAGGAGTGGGATTGCTGGATCATATGACAACTCTGTTTTTAGTTTTTTAAGGAACCTCCATTCTGGTTTCCATAGTGGCTGCACCAATTTACATTCCCACCAACAGTGTAGGAGGGTTCCCTTTTCTCCACATCCTTGCCAGCATTTGTTATCTGTGGATTTTTTAATGATGGCTATTCTGACCAGTGTGAGGTAGTACCTCATTATAGTTTTGCTTTGCATTTCCCTAATAATTAGTGATGTTGAGCATCTTTTCATGTGCCTCTTGGCCATCCATGTGTCTTCTTTGGGGAAATGTCTATTCAGGTCTTCTACCCAGCTTTTGATTGGGTTGTTTTCTGTTGTTGTTGAGTTGTACGAACTGTTTGTCTATTTTGGAAATTAAGCCCTTGTCAGTCCACATCATTTGCAAATATTGGATTGGCAAAAAAGTTTGTTCATTTTTTTCTGTAAGATGGCTCTAATAGCGCTTAGTTGTCTTTAACTTCATTGGAAAAAGTTTTTTAGATTGTATGTGACAGCTGTCATATCAGCGTGCATTTAAAAAAAAACTTGTCAAAATTGGTGAATTTTTGTGTAGCCATTTTAATATTGAAGATGGAAGAAAAAAAGCAACATTTTCAGCATATTATACTTTATAATTTTAAGAAACGTAAAAACGCAACTGAAACACACAATAAAGATTTGTGCAGTGTATGGAGAAGGTGCTGTGACTAATCGATCATGTCAAAAGTGGTTTGCAAAGTTTCATGTTGGAGATTTCTCGCTGGATGATGCTGCGTGGTTGGGTAGACCAGTTGAAGTTGATAACAATCAAATCGAGATATTAATTGAGAAAAATCAATGTTATACCACAAGGGAGATAGCCAACAACTCAAAATATCCAAATCAAGCACTGAAAATCATTTGCACCTGTTTGGTTATGTTAATCCCTTTGATGTTTGGGTTTCACATAAGCGAAAAAAACCTTCTTGACCATTTTACTGCATGCGATTTGCTACTTAAACATAACAAAGACGTTCCATTTTTAAAACAAATTGTGATGGACAATGAAAAGTGGATACTGTACAATAATGTGGAACAGAAGAAATCACGGGGCAAGCGAAATGAACCACCACCAACCTCACCAAAGGCTGGTCTGCATACAGAGAGGGTGATGCTGTGTATATGGTGGGATTGGAAGGGAGTCTTCTATTATGAGCTCCTTCAGGAAAACCAAACAATTAATTCCAACAACTACTGCTCTCAGTTAGACCAACTGACAGCAGCACTCGACGAAAAGCATCCAGAATTAGTCAACAGAAAACGCATAATCTTCCATCAGGGATAACGCAAGACCACATGGTTCTTTGATGACCAGGCAAAAACTGTTTCAGCTTGGCTGGGAAGTTCTGATTCATCCACTGTGTTCACCAGACATTGTATCTTCAGACTTCCATTTATTTCGGTCTTTACAAAATTCTCTTAATGGAAGAAAGTTCAATTCCCTGGAAGACTGTCAAAGGCACCTGGAACAGTTCTTTGCTCAGAAAGATAAAAAGTTTTGGGAAGATGGAATTATGAAGTTGCCTGAAAAATGGCAGAAGGTAGTGGAACAAAAGGGTGAATACATTATTTAATAAAGTTTTTGGTGAAAATGAAAAATGTGTCTTTTATTTTTACCTAAAAACCGAAGGAAACTTTTGGCCAGCCCAATATTTTCTCCCATGCCGTAGGCTGTCTTTTCATTTTGTTTATGGTTTCCTTTGTTGTAAAACCATTCATGTTTTAATCTGTCATAATGATGGACACATTTCTTTAGCTTGTTTATTCATTCATTGCTTCAACAAGTTTTATTAATCACCTAATATGTGCCAACCATTCTAAGGCACTGGTGGTAGAGTGGCAAATAAGGCAGATATGGCCTCCAACAGCAATGATTATTGAAGGGATAGATGATTTTAAAAGTATTGACAATGAAGTTAGTATGAAGAAATACATCACATACAGGAACATATATCAGAGGAGTAACATCGTTTGGGGTTTCACGAAGACCTCATTTAGGACCAAATATTTAAACTGAGAGACTAAACCCTTGATGGAGGCAGGAGCTGTGTACACCCCCATGCATCTCCATTCATAGTACCTAGTCGTCACTTGATAAAAGCACATGGAACAAATGAATGATCAAATGTACACTGACAGTGGCAGTTTGAGGACCTCATTAGAATTTAATTTCTACCAACTCATCTTAAGAGTTCGAAGGTTCTATAATATGGGAATAAAATGTGTGTGTACGTGTACATGTATATACATGCATATTCAGAAAGAACTTCAATACACATACACATCTGCCACATGATCTTGAAAACATTCTTGAACCCCCTCAAAAAAAAGCTGTTTGCCCAACACTAGGCTAGTTGAAAGAACCTACAGCCCATGGAACCTGTTTGGGTTTGTGGAGGACCCTCTGCTTCACCTAGCTCCTCATTTCATGACTGAAGGACTATCCCCCAGCTTCCGGGAAATCTGCCGATTGAAGGCCTCGGGCAACAGCCCTCTCTGTGAAGTGTCTGTGGCTGAAAAGAGCTGTCTCAATCAAGCTTACTCCACTTCCTTAGATTCCAATAACTGGTCCATGTGGGGAAGCCAGGGTTTAGAGGCCCAGCTCCTTGTCATAACTCAGGACAACTCCAAAGGGACCATCTGAGGGCCAGAGCGCCTCATATAGCTGGCTGAGGTGTTTATGCCTGATAAAGTTGGTTGGCTGCCTAGATCCTCTCTCTACCCAACCCTGCTTCTTTTTCTTCTACCACGGGTGATAGCCTAACAGCATTCCCTAATCAACTTCTTGTACACTGGTCTCTGTCTCGGAGTCAGCTTCCCTGAGTCACTGACTGGAAACAGAGTTCAAAGGAGCCCAACAAATAGCATTCTTCTCCTCTGCATGATTCTGAGCACCACCCGAAATTAGACAAAAGCATAAGAGACTGGAAACCAAAATATCAATTATAACTGATAAAATTGATATTGGAAAGTGTGGCATGTAAACATGCTAGGCTGCTTCATCCTGAATAATAGATTTAGACCCATTTATCCCCCTACCAGCACTAGGCTGGGGAAGACTGACCCCACAGAGACAAAGCCTGTTCCTATAAATACACCGGGGGGCGGGGCAACGAGAGGGGAGGAGGGGGCAGGGCTATGCCTGCATGCCCAGATCCGGCATCTCCCTTCCCCCTTCCAGATCTTGCAGTGCTCATTACGGAGAGGAGGGAGGCCACAGAAAGAGGACGGGGCAGCTACCCTAGGAGCACTCCCTCCTGTGCCGGGACCACAGGTGGGGGCAGAAGCTCCCCACTCGTCTTCTCACATGGCACCACCACAGAGCCCAGCTTCTGGTTTCAGGAGCAGGAGAGGTTCAGAGTTCTGGCTTGATTGGGAGGCCCTCACTACGGGGATAGCTGATGTGCTTTTGACACCTGCCTCCGTCCGTTGTAGGTGTATTCAAAAGAAATGCTGGAATTACCAACTGCATTCTTAGGAATGGAAAGCACAGAAACAGAGAATTTTCAGTGCCTAAATCCAAGGCTCCAGGATGAATTCCTTTGCTCCTCGTTCTTAGTAGAACTGCGCCTGTGTTCATTTTGATGGGAACTATTTTCACTGGAGAACTGACATACACATATTCACACAAGTCAAGAAAAATGCTTATTTTATGTATATATCAATATACAGTGGAAATATATATGGGAAAAGGAAAGAAATCAGAAAAATTGACTTCTGTTTTTTCTCCTAGGTTTACATTTATTATAAAAACAATAATAGTAAAGGACATTTTGAGAGAAAACAACTGTGTTTTGCCAAAATTTTATCATGGCAACATGTTTTTTTTTTAAATAAATTTTATTTATTTATTTATTTATGTTTTGGCTGTGTTGGGTCTTTGTTGCTGCGTGTGGGCTTAGTTGCGGCGAGCGGGGGCTACTCTTCGTTTGAGAGAAAACAACTGTGTTTTGCCAAAATTTTATCATGGCAACATGTTTTTTTTTAAAATAAATTTTATTTATTTATTTATTTATGTTTTGGCTGTGTTGGGTCTTTGTTGCTGCGTGTGGGCTTTCTCTAGTTGTGGCGGGCGGAGGCTACTCTTCGTTGCGGTGCATGGGCTTTTCATTGCGGTGGCTTCTCTTGTTGCAGAGCATGGGCTCTAGGTGCGCGGGCTTCAGTAGTTGTGGCACACACACTCTAGAGTTCAGGTTCAGTAGTTGTGGCACGCAGGCTTAGTTGCTCCACGGCATGTGGCATCTTCCGGGACCAGGGCTCGAACCCGTGTCCGCTGCACTGGCAGGCAGATTCTTAACTCCTGTGCCACCAGGGAAGTCCCACGGCAACATGTTTTAATTTTCACCATGTTTTGTCCATAAATATTAGTATTTTTGCATGTACACAATTTGGATCCCTTTTCCATTTTGCTACTTGGTCTTTTTAATGATCGCTTTTAAGGTTACATTAATATTCCATCTCATTAATTTACTATAATTTATTTAACTGTTCCTTTCCTACTGGATATTTAGAATGTTTCTAAATTTTGCAATGATAGATACATCTGCTTTGAAAATGAGCAGAGACAAGAAATGCAACAGGTAATTTAAAAAATGATTCACTCATTATTTTTACAAATTTACAAGCCAGAAATACATCTGAACTCTTAGAAGAATGGAGTTTTGAGCTGTACTTTGAAAGATAGGAGAGGCCTGCCTATCATCACACTCAGATCTCTCTATCCTGTGCTTGTGGATGAGAATGTGAACTCCTTCATGACAGTGACAACACTGTGTAACTTTATATCTGGAAGGCTTGGTGGAAGATAAATTGTGTAGTAGGCATTCAAGAAATGTTGGTACAGTAACATAATTTAATAAACAAATAAATGTCAGGAGTGGGGAGTGATGACAGACAAATCTAGATGGTCTGGAGGCATATTTCCTTCCTCCTTTAGGTAGCTTAGCAGAGAGCTGGCTCAGCTTGTTTGAAGAAAAGGCCCTGCAAGGCAAAGCTGTTTCCAGGGACCTCATAATGGAGACCTTGACCTTTGACCCATGTGCTCCTAGGCAATATTTCTGAGCCTGGAGTTCCTTTCCTATCTTTCTTAGAGATCTTACTTGGGGAAGCAAGGTGTTCTCTAGCGCCTCATAAGTCATATATAGATATTAAAATTAGGGGAGTTTAAGTTACGCTAACAGTATCAAGACTTGAGTGTGGGTGTTCGTGCAAGGGTGGACAAACAGAAAAATGGAACTGAGTAAAAAATCCGGAAACATACCCACACATCTATGGCCACCTAATCCACAACAAATGCACCACTGCAATTCAGGAGTGGAAGGATGGTCTTTTCAGTAAAGGGTGCAATGGGATATCTATATGGAAAAATAATTTTTTGAGACGGATAGACCTAAATGTGAAAGGCAAAGCAGTAAAGTTTCTAGGACAAAGCACAGAAGATCTCACAATCTTGGGATAGGCAGTGATATCTCAAAGGGGACACAAAATGCACTGACCATAAAAATGAAAGATTGATAAATTGGACTTGAATAAAGTTTAAAACTTCGTTTAATCAAAAACATCATTAAGACAGTGAAAATGCAAGTCACAAGGAGAAGAGATTGACAATACATATACTCAACTAGAATTTGTATTTGTGATATATTGTAAATTCCTACATATTCAATTAAAATCATGGTACAAGCAACTGAAGAGCTGGGCAAAAAGACTCCAATAGGCACTTCACAAATGAGAATAACAAAAAGGCCAATGGGGTTTTAAAAAAATCAGATGATATCATCTGGAAAATGCAAATCAAAGCCACAATGAGATGCCACTACATATCATAATTGCTATAGATAAACAGACTGGCAGCTGAACATTTATTTACTTATTTATTTATTTATGGCCAAACTGCACAGCTTGTGGAATTTTAGTTCCCTGACCAGGGATCGTACCTGGGCCCTGGGCAGTGAGAGAGCAGAGTCCTAACCACTGGACAGCCAGGGAATTTCTGGAACATTCATATTTTAACAGGGGTGTAAATTGGTACAACCACTTAGGAAAATTGTTTGACAATCTGTATTGAGGCTAAGTGTACGACTCAACAATTCAGTTCCTAGTTAAATGCCCAAAGACTATACTGTAGTATAGTACCTGTAGTATAAGTAATATTCTTTTTTTTTTTTTTTTTTTTTGTGGTACGCGATCCTCTCACTGTTGCGGCCTCTCCCGTTGCGGAGCACAGGCTCCGGACGCACAGGCTCAGCGGCCATGGCTCACGGACCCAGCCGCTCCGCGGCATGTGGGATCTTCCCGGACCGGGGCACGAACCCATGTCCCCTTCATCGGCAGGCGGACTTTCAACCACTGCGCCACCAGGGAAGCCCTATAAGTAATATTCTATACTTTTCATTGCAGCTCTGTAAATCATCATCATCATCATCATCAAAACAGAAGACAACCCTAATGGCCATCAACAATTAAATGGATAAATAAGTTATAACATATTCATATAATAGAACACTGCATAGTAATAAAAATATGCTTTTTTAGTACCTGCAACAACATGGATAAGTAACACAATAAGATGCTAAGTGAAAGAAGCCAGACACAAAAGAATGCATACTGTATATAATTTATATGAAGTTCAAGAATAGGCAAAACTAACTTCTGGTGACAGAAATCAGAATAGTGATGTATTTCTAGGGGTGGAATATTGACCAGGAAGGGGCATGAGGGGGGCTTTGGTGATGCGGGAAATGTTCTACATTCTCATCTTGGTGGTGAATACATGATGTATAAGTTAAAATTTATTGACGTATTATTTAGGATTTTTGTATTTACTGTAAATACATCATATCTCAACAAAAATAACAAAAATTATAAGTTTTTGCTTAATCTCATAGTACAAATTTTCACTCATACACAATACCAAAGATCGAAATTGCCTGCCTTCTCTTGATCCCCATTTAGAGATACCACGCCTGTATATAGCAGCTATATATACTCAGGTGCAGTAACATGTGATTAAGAAAAGCCAACGTGGGGCTTAGTCAAAAACCTTATTGTACCTGTAGTGAAATAACAATTCAGATGGGATTATTCACATTGTCCAGATTCCCAGTAAGTCCAGAGGATGGGGTGTTACAGTGCACATAATTTTACTTAGTGTCTGACTCTTACTTGACCGTCCTCAGCCTCTTCTCCTTCCATCTTTAGAACTGGGGGTCTCCTCACCTCCACCAGATTACTGCTACATCCAACTCCAGCCCCATGTCCATGAATTCAATCTATAGTGCTATCAATGAATTATTCAGTGGATTTTGCACAGTCTTTCTTCCAGTCTCCATCTGGTACTAATGTTGTCTTCTCTTCTCTTAACATTGTTTAACCATCTGTTAACCCAGCCTTCTGCCCAAGGGGGTTAGTGGGGAGAAATGATTTGAAGGTCCTGACAAAGAACTTCACAGTTCGGGATAGTCCATTAATTGTTGATTTTGTTTGTATTCAGCATTCTGCTTCTATCTGTGGTTTTAACTGATGTGAGGGTGCCCAGGGGCTTGTGCTGGACCCAGCTGTATAAATCAAATAAATAAATGAATAAACAAATAAATAAATGAAATAAATCTCCCCTGAGATAAATAGATAACACAGCTTTCTCAATCTTTTTTTCCAACAGTGCTTGTAAATGTGCCCTGAGCATGTGTGAGTGATGTATCCAAAGTTTAAAGAAATAGATAATAACCATCCCTAGCTAAAGATGCAATCATGTAACTGTCTCTACCCTTTCATCGTAGCATGGAAGCTATGGGGAGATTTGGAACATTTCTGTTCACCTCATTACACTCATACCTTCATTTCAGATTGGTTTGGGGTTGCCATTGCCTCTGTTAGTTTCTTTTGAAGGTAAAGCAAAAGCAAAACAAAATGAGCAAGAAAAATAAAAGGAAACAAAATCTCAGTGGAGTAGTACCATCCACAGGGCTATGGAGAATTCTTAAGAACGGATTTTCTGCTCTAACAAGGGAATGGTTGAAATCTTCTATGGTTCAAACGCAGGCTATTGAATAGGTACAGACCCTGCTGTGGCCGAGAGCAAAGTGAGCAAATACGATGAGGCTCACATTGGAATAGAGGCTTTACATGTGCTTTTGAGCTTCTGCCCTTGTGTGAACAGCACACCCAGCTAGCAGTTGCTCCCTGAACTCGCATCCCAGAGTGAGAAGAAAAGTGAGGCCCGCCGGACCCTGACCTGGAGTCTAGCCGCAGCTGGCCCTCAGACCCGTGAGTGAGAAATACAAGACTCCTGTTGTAAGACACTGAGATTTGGGGTTGTATTATCCTGTGGTAACAGCCCTGAATCTAACACAGGGACCACAGCTTCTGCAAATTTTCAGAGATGGAGTCATAAAACCTCAGAATTAGGAAGGAGTCTTGCTGATTGATGGCCTCGGACTTCCTGTATCTCCCCCATCCCAGCCTGGAGGTGGTCACACTGTCTCCAGTATCGGGAGATGAGCTAAATTTCAGAGGATGGTTTTGACTATTAGAATCATTTTCCTTCAAGGCGATTGCCATGTTTTGGGGAGGCAGTTTAGCACAGTGTCAAGAACCTGGTCTTTGAAGTTAATTTGAATAGTGGTGCTGTCACTTACTTGCTGTGTGGCCTTGGGCTTTGAACCCCAATTTCCTTACATAATTGGACAGAAATAATACTACACACTTTACAGGATTAAATGAGATGGTATGTATGCCTGGCACATAGTAAGGGCTCAAGAAATGGTTATTATTCTTCTTTCCCCAGATGGCACGATCTAATCCATCTTCCCTAGAGTCAACTTTCAAATATTTGGACGCACTTATTCAGCCACTGTTCTTGTACAATTGGTCTTTTGAGCCTTAGTTTAGTTGATTTTACCGATTAAACCTGTTCTGGCTAGACGTGGCTTACTAGGCCAGCCAGTGGCTAGGTTTTCAGATCTTAATTCTGCCACCTGATGTATTCACTGTAACTCTCGGCTTTGCATCAACCACAAATTTGATCAGTATGTTGTCCATTTCCTCATCCTAATTGTTAATAAATATACTGCAGGTGTTTCATTAGCCAGGCTCTTGGAGTCCTTCAGAGTTGTAAGCTCACTTGTATTCACATTACACTCAGATATTCCAAGAAAATGTAGGTTCTTTATTTCCAATAACTGATCTAATCTTCCTCAATAGCCTCCCACCTCAGTGTGCTGCAGGTAAAAATGGCTTTATTTTAAACTTTCCAGTGCAAAATATCTCATTTTTTGTGAGTTTCAGTGGTTTTGTTTTGAGCTCAGGCTAGAGGGCGTGAGTGCTCAGCCCTTCAGATTTGCTTTCCTCCCCTGCTCTTCTTCCAGATGGCACCTGGCTAGGTTCTGTGAGCTTGTGGAATTGGGTTGAAGGGCCTGCATCTTGCTGATCTTAGGCTGGTCCTTAGAATGGTCTCTGCCGTGGCGATTGCTGGGGGTGCCTCGTTCAGTAGGTGAGCCGGGTGGCCGTCTGCGCAGGTGTGGTAGTTCTGGCTCCACCCTCTGTTGTTGCCCGCACTGAAGTTTACAGCTGATGCAACCCAGTGTCGGTTCTCCTGCAGAGTTAGGACTCCTAGAGAGCTCCCTTGCCAACGTGCACACACTCACTCCACCTGGTTTTGTGAACCTCCTAAGGTCTGGCTCTGACTCCCTAACTTTGGAGGTCCAGTCTGTACCCCTTGGCCACAGGGTCACTATGTCCCTGTTGTTCAATCCCCAGCCAGATATTCAACTAAACTCTAGATTCCCTTTCAGGGGAATTGAAGAAACTTCTGATGAAGAACGTGGGCTCAGGAGCCAAACTGCCTGGGTCTGATATCCAACGCTGCCATCCAAGTAAGCTCAGAAAGCTACTTAGTATAACTGTGCCTCCACTGGCTCATCTGTAAAAAGGGGTTAAGAATAATACCTACCTCCTAGGTAGGGTCCTTGTGAGGGTTAAGTGAGTTCATACATGGAAAGCACTTGGAATTGTGCTTGGTGAGCCCAGAGTATATGCTTGGTCAGTATTAGCCAGTAAAAAAGTAGAAAATTGGATGTGGTAAGTTATTAACCTCTCTATGCCTAAGTATTCCCATATGTAAAACAAAGAGCATAATAAGAGCCCCCTCATAGATTTCTTGTGCAAATAAAATCACTGAATGGGTAAAGGAATTAGAACATCGTTTGGCACAAAATAAGCCCTTATCATTGTCGTTATTGCGTTGTTGTCCCCAGGTCACAGGAGAGCCCAGGGAAGCCAGGAGTGCCTGCTCAGATTCACTTCCTGCCAAGGCTGCAGCTGTCCAGGTGGCTGGTAGGAACACTCCTAAGGAATGGGAAAAAAGCCCCTTCTCTGCCTAGATTCCGCTTTCCCCTCAACCTGCCGTCGTGTCACTCCCCTGCCAGACGTCACCTGCAGGCACGCCTTGCCATGGCCAGCCTCCCCTCTGTGCCTCCCATCTCCCTTCTACGCCAACCACATGGGACAAGCTCTCCTCTTCACGTTCTTTCTGGAAGGCACCTCCCTTATGTAAAACTCTATTATCAAGTCACTCATGTCTAACTCTGTTTGTTAGCTAATGGAAACTTCATACAATTAGGATTCCTTTTTCTCTCCATTATAAATTTGATTCTCAAGTCTATTTCCAGTCTGTCGACTCCAAACAGAAATCAACCTTGAAATAATGACCCTCAAATGGATAAAAAAAATACCACGAATTCAACTGGGGGAATTCACCAGACAAGGGGATGTATGGGAGATAAAAATATATATGAAAGTGTTTTTTAAAATATCCCAATATGACTGACAAAGATGTCATTTAAGGATCCCTAGGACACCTTCTTTCTAGCTGCTGCAGGATCACTACTTGGGAAATGTTTCCTAGAGTGGCTGACCAAGGAGAGAAATGAATTTTACAATCACAGAGCATCTGGGAATCAGGATTTATTTCCTGCTCCTGCAATAAAGAAATGGAAAATAATATTAAGTGAGTACCAATTCGGTGTCAGGCACTATACCTGAGGGTTTACATATATAGAGTCAGTCAAGATGATTCACTGGGCCTCCTGTATGTCCCACGTGGTTTATAAGAAACTAGGGATGTGGTGGTGAAAAAGACATATTCTCATAGAACTAACAATAGCTCTATGTGGTGGTATCATGATTATCTTTATTTATAGAATGAAGGAATAAAAGTGTCAGAAAGGGTAAGTAACTTAGTTCATTTCCAGGAGTCAGTCTAACTCTGAGGCCCATGCTCTTTCCACGAGGTGTAGCACTGAGCTTGATGATTGCAGCAGGTTGACAGAGACTCCAGGGACTTGTGTTCTGGAATATATGGAAGGATTGACAAAGAATAAAAAGAACACTCTGAAATTTAACGCAAAATTATGCTTAAATTTGGTACGTGTGTTTTCTTTTTTTTTTCTGGAGGGAGACTCTATAACTTTCATCAGATTCTCAGGAAGGCCTGTCAGTGCAGAGCTGGTTTTTCTTGAGTATTTGTGGATAACTTCATTTTGGCATTACCATTGCTCTAAATCTGTATTTTCTCAGGCCCACTGGAGGGCAAAGTTCTAAGTAGGCGAGGATGCTGGGCAGTCGTGAAGAAACACAGAAGGTGGGGGGAAAGGGGTTTTAGAATTTAATG
Source organism: Physeter macrocephalus (assembly GCF_002837175.3). Taxonomy (NCBI): domain Eukaryota; kingdom Metazoa; phylum Chordata; class Mammalia; order Artiodactyla; family Physeteridae; genus Physeter; species Physeter macrocephalus. The sequence continues at coordinate 110,987,289 of NC_041217.1, forward strand.
CTAAAATAAAGTACTGAGCCTTTTACATAGTCATAGTCTAACCACCAGAAGGGTGGGACTGCCACCTGTCTTCCAGAAGCCACCTGCTTCAATGCTCAGTATAGCCTGCTCTCCTTACATAAAAAAGGTGTGGATGTGTGTGCTGATTTGCAGAGATGGTGAAAAGAATAACAGTGTGATTTGCTTCCCGTCCTATTCGGGCTGCCTCTGACCTACATCCTAGCAACTTTATGATATGCATGGATGAGACTTATTGGAAAAAAGAAAGGCTATATCTGGGGCAAAAGACCAGGCACAATTGGCTGCTGGTTGCCAAGAGCTGCCTACTCAGCATCTGAAAGTGATGGACCGTACTCTCCTAAATAATTATTGTTTCTGTGGACTGGACATCAGGAGCTAATCAGGGAAGTGGAGGAGCAATCATTTTTACTTTGAGGTGGAGAGGCCATGTCTGGAAACTTCCAGATGGAAAGAGAAGACCAGAACTGATTGCATATCCTGAGGTCTTCTGGATGGTACCTTGTAGTGACTTTATTATTATTCTTTATATTTTTCCATCCAGAATATATTTTTATTTTTATATAATATATAGTTATATTTTTCTGCATCCCAGAATAGGACTAAATGTTTGTGGATAATCCCTATACATCCCCAACTGACTTGTGACATTGTCGATCATATTATTGAATCCAAAATATTATCTCACTTGAGTGCTGAATGTATTAGTCTGGAGGGGTAACTTTTAAAAACAATATTATTGTAGTGTTCTTTAAGCCCTTCTAAATATAGAGAACCACCACAACAGAACCATCTCTTTTATTCTTAGAAATAGGATTTAACCAAGCTAATGTTTATCATAGCATAAGATCTGGAAACAATTAGAGATGTCACATATATTTGCATTTTTGATGACATTTGCAATGTAAATTATAGAATAATGGAAGGCTTTGGGAGAGACGTTTGTTCCCCTCTGAGCCCTGTGTACTCCTTCCCACAGAGGACACAGATTTAAGCAAAGCAGCTCCCAAAACAGAAAAGATAATAGAGGTGAGAATGTTATTTTAATTTTGGATTGGTGCATTTCTCTTTTATTGGATGAAGTAGGAAAGCATAAAATAAATGTCATCAAAATGACAGGTGTTAAATGCTTCTACTGTGTGTGTATTTGTCTGAGCACCTGTCAGCAGTGGAGGGGTGTGTCTTTGGAGGTGTGTTCACGTCTCGGGTGTCTGTGGCTGTTTTGTGTGTGTCTTTGGATGCAGGTCTGTTGTGTCCAGGTGGTAGGGGGATAGCTCTTGGGGGGTGTCTGGGAGACTTTTTTCTAGGCCACCTGTGTCCACCTCTGGTGGTGCCAGTTTATGTATGCGTGTTTGTTTTCTGTGAGATCGTGAGTGGATGTTTATTAGGAATGAGAGCTTAAAATCCTAACCTCTTATGATTGGAGACGGCTTTGCAGGTCATTGGATGGAACGTCCAAAATAGAAATCTCTTGTCTGTTGGGAGAGTGAAAGACTAAGCTGGAATAAATAATCCCGAGGTGAGGGCTGGCCGGTGAACCGATATTTGATAAGCACTCCCTGAACACGTGACACAGTTCTTGACCAGGGGATGCAGTGATGAGCGAAGCAGTCCTGGTCCTCAGGAAGGTTTCTAGTATGGGGAAAGAGACGGTCATTCAACAACAAAATCAGTTATTTAATTACATGTGTAAAGTGCCACGGAGGAAAAGGACAGTATTCTAAGGCAGCATGTAGGAGGAGACCCCAGTTTGGCCAGTGGGATTAGGGAAGGCTTGCAAGAGAAAGTGACATTTAAATGGAGAAATCTACACTCACCCAGCGTGACGGTGGTGTTCAGGGCCCCCTCACAGCCCACGCGAGAGTGGTGACAGATGCCACCCTCCCCCCGCCACGTATGATAGTGGGGATTAATGCCAACCCCCTCCCCCTTCCCTCCTGCATAACGGCAGCGGTGCTCCATGCAAAGTCCTCAGATAGCTTCCGCCCTACACACCCCCATATCCTACTCATTTCGGTCATCTAAGTGAAGAGCTCATGTGCCTTAGGGTAGGCCAACTGCCAAAGCAAGCAAGCTAACATTTCACACTGCAGAAGCTGATTTCCTGTTTATGCATCAATCAAAACTAGGTGAACTAGGTGTTCCTGGTGTGGTGCCCGCCTGAATTGCTCTCCTCTCAGCAGCGACCTGGGCCCAGGCTCCTTCCATGCTGAGCCTCTGCTTTCCTCAGAGGTCTCCATTTTACTCCTAGGCAGAAGACAGAGAAAGAGAATGGAGCGTGACCTGCAGGAGGTTTTATGGGCTGAGCCTTGGAGCAGCGTACATCTCTGCTGCTCATTTCTCTTTTGCCTGGAATTCAGTCACATGTTCCATCTAAATCCAGGGAAGAGTGAAAATACAGTTCACTCTCTGCCCAGGAGCAAGAGAGTGTGGATGAATACTTGGCAGTCTTTACCAGACTATGGCTGTCTCTTTGCAAGACCCAAGGGAGACTGTAGCAGTGCCTTCAGTCTGAAACGGAGAGCTGGGTACCCACATTTCAGCAGAGGAAGTGGATGACACAGGAAATCACAGATGGATAACATGACTTTTTTTTTTTTTTTTTTTTTTGCGGTACGCGGGCCTCTCACTGTTG
>NC_041217.1:110989957-111023862 GCF_002837175.3 Physeter macrocephalus
CGGTACGCGGGCCTCTCACTGTTGTGGCCTCTCCCGTCGCGGAGCACAGGCTCTGGACGCGCAGGCTCAGCGGCCACGGCTCACGGGCCCAGCCGCTCCGCGGCACGTGGGATCCTCCCGGACCGGGGCACGAACCCGCGTCCCCTGCATCGGCAGGCGGAGTCTCAACCACTGCGCCACCAGGGAAGCCCCAGATAACATGACTTTTGATGCACTAAAATCTGAACTAATTGCTATGCCAGTACAGATGTTATCTTAAGTTTCGGGGGAGGGGGGGGCTTTTCTTCTCTCCTGCACCTTGTAGACATAAAGATCTTTGGAGGGGAAAAAGACAATCTTTTGTATTTCAGAATTGTGATACATCTGTCAATCTGCTGGATCTGTGAAAAAAAAATCCACTGTGAATAAAGGTCCTATACTATTATAATATTCTGCTAGTTATGTGATAAGTCCGATTACCAATCCGCATCCCACCCACCTCTCTTCTCTCTTTATCAGGATTATTAGCATACACACTGACCTTTTCTCCACGCCTCTGTTTAAAAGCATTTCAAAGGAATTGAAATGATGGATAATCATGAACCTCAGAAGAAAGATGCCTTGTTCTAATAAGCAACAGAATTTCCATTCACTCTGCTATTAGGTGGCACAGTATTTGTAGTTTATTGTTTAAAATGATAATAATACCACTATTAAGAGAGGAAACAAGTTTCTACCAGTTTTACCTGGAAAAGAGCTTTCATTCGTCAAGAATCAGCTTATTGCCTCCTTGTCAAACCTTCCCTGACATTGATCATTCCCTCCAAGTTGATCATTCCCTCCTTTGGGAGCACGTTTTTCCTGGAACACATCAAATTGCCATAATTGTTTTGTGTGCCTGTTTTCACAATAAGCATGTGAGGACTCTGGTGACAACAGAAGTGTTCTTATTCCCCATTTAATATTTTGAATGCCTCTTTTAAGGAATTATTCCCCTTTCAAGTGTCTGGTGTAGTAGGAGCTCAGAAAATATTTGATGAGTAAATGAATGGGCTGATGGATGAAATAGAATGGTTTACCTGTGGATTTAATTGGAGAAAATAAGCATACCTCAAATGTTCAGCTCTGTATCCACCCTTTCCCTAATCCCTCCTTGTTTTGGGTACCAACCCTGGAATGGGAGGGTCCAAGGTTTCCTGAGCCAGCTGGCAGGCCTGCATCCCTGGCCTGCCTCACCTGCGCAAACAAACACACTTACAGCGGCTCTTCATGTGTTTACACTGCCCTGTCTGGCAAACCATGTTCCAAGAGGCTTGGCTTCACTAGGTAGGATACAACAGCAAAGAAAAATGCAGGGAGTGTGGCCTCCTTTCTGGAGACTTTTATTTCAACACGGTGCGTGGGGTCTTGGCAGATTTGGATGACCTCTGCCATAAAATGAATAACCCCAGCATGGGATGGTTATGGGAACGTAAAAGGTTTAGCATAAAACTTGGCATAAAGCAGGCATTTGATCAATGTGGCCATTCCTCTTCTGATACCGTCACTACCACTTGTTTTATTATTTTACCACAGGCTTTCTGCCAGAATCCCTTTCTAACCAGCACACCCTGATTCTGGAGATTGGGGAGAATGAAGTCCATTTCTTCCATTGTGTTAAATCAGATTTTGTGAGTGTTAGTTATTGACCACAATGACATACATTATCATTATCTACTGCAGTGAAATACTCTCAACAACAGACTGAAAATCTCAACGTTCTGCTAGCCATTGGTTGGGTCTCCCAATTTGACATTCTGAAACAAGAAGTTGGCCTTTCAAGTTCCACAGAATCGTTGTCTCTGGGTCGCCTGCAGTTGTGTTGAAACATAGAAATTCTAGCTAGACCCAACGTTAATAAAATTGTGTGACACATAAACCTCTATGATGCATGGCAACTGATAGTCTAATACTGTTTTATTCTCTTTAATATACTGTTTCTCTGCAAAGGCCAAGAAATTAAAGAACAGTTTTATTCTCCCATTCCAGCCTGTGCAGAGTAATTATATATTATTAATAATGCAGCAGCACAAATGATATTAAATGAACTACATTTGTTAATGCAGATCTTATCTAACTGCTTTTTCCATCAGTGGGCTGTTTCTCATCAGGGGGTACTAATTAGCTGTAATATGTAGAAAGATGGGACAGAAATCCAATCAGATAAATGGGATCTATTTGGAGAGATCCAGGAACGAGGAAGAAAGGCATTCATGATCCTGCGAGAATTACTACAAGTAGAAAAGATGAAAATTTCTGCTGTTTCAACTTCATTTACATTTTGTGGCCACAGAAGTTAAAATGCAGTACTGCTGGGTTGCCCAAGCTCCAAAGTCCTGCAAGTAATTTTATTTATCATGACTGTAACAGTGTTGTCTTTTGCAGTAATAAAAGTGCATATAGCTCTATAAGAATCCCGAATGGTTTACATGGCCCTTGCAAACATCAAACCTAAAGTATTAGGGTAAAAACTGATGTTCTCCAGCTTTCCCTAACTAATGTGGACTTGCAGGAAGCAGTCTCGAAACTTTTTTTTTAGGAAAGGATCACCTGAAGCTCTGAGATGATATATGCTTGATAAATCCTAGGCTACCCATAAACATACCTGCCAGATTCTCACCCTTCATAAATCTCCTGGGAATGTCCCCATGTTGAAGGGTTGATAAGTCAGATCCTTTTTAGATTTCCCATCAACTAAGTTGGATGGACATGTGGCCAAATTGCAAAATTAAAGCAGCCCTGCCCACCCTGCCTGCTCACCTGAGCCAGGTTCACACTCACCAATGTCAGGGATACATCAGTGGTCCATTAACAAATGAAGTGCCTTACTAACCTGACAACATATTTATCACCGCTCTTGTGGGACTGTGGTCTCTTGAGGCCACCTTGAGTGAGCTGGCAGGGACTCAGAGGAAGGACACATATTCTCATTGTGAAAATAGATTATTTCATTTTGGTTAGCTCAATTCCTCAATTGTAGAAAAAGGCTTGCCACACACTACTCAAAAAAAAAAAAAAAGCTTGCTAAAATTAGGCTGATTATTGAAGTTAATTTTTAGAGGGAGACCTGTTTTTGCCTGCCTCTTCAGAGCCAGTGATACCTTTTTGCTCCTTTCTAAATCTTAAGCCAGTGGGCACCCCAATATTTGACTTCCATGTGTTAGGAAATCATATTTCTGGGAACTACCATCTCACTAGGGGAGCATCCTGGTACAAACCACAGTGTGCACAATTAATGCCCAAAACTCCTAGGATAGCAGTATTTTACTTAAACCTTGGAGTATTTGGACTTGTTTTATGAATCCTTAATGATTATCAATTGAAACCATTTATTTTCTCAGTTCTTGGTTGTCCTGCAAAATGGCCCAGCAATGTTTGGAAAAATTTGGGCTCATACTTTAACTGCCTTGAAAAGGTGACGTTATCATTAATTGGAACAGGATTGGGATGGACACAAAAGATTTTACTAGCTGAGACCCCACTGATCACTGGAAACGAGTGAGATGTGACCTGGTCAGATAGAATGAGACCCGACTCTTCAGCAATCTGCAAATATTCAACACCTTTTTAGCAAAGTAATCATGAAAATGCAGGAGACATCATTATAATATAAAATCATCCAGGCATCAAGGGAAATATATTTGTCTACCTTATGACAAAAGTTGAGTGGAAGCTCAGGAGTACTATTTACATTTATATATACTTATATCATGTAATTAAAGCCAACAGATAAACACATCAATATGTTAAAACAGATGTAAAAATATATAGTTAGACATATTGCACTGAAACCTTGATATTGCATCCATATGAAATCCTGTATTCCAAATATGCCCCGTAGGAGTTTTGCTCAAGGCTATGCTTAGGTATACTCAAAAATTCCCGATAGTGAGTCACCGGGGAAAACATGTTCTTTTACAGATAATTGCTACTGGCAGCCAGAGACCTAGAGAATTTGATGTGCAGTAATGTGACCTGACTATGTATTAAACTTTTTTGAAGGACATGTGTAAAGTAATTTTTATGTCTCTCACACATCTTGGATTTTTTTCTTCCCCACTTTGCTAGCACATTTTTAAACAACTTGCCTATTTTTAATATCTCAGTTAGGTGTTGTCCTAATAGTTTTAAACCATGAAAGATATTGGTAATGTTTTCATCATCCCCACCCCCAAAAAAAGCAATCTGAAGACAAGGAAAAATCCCATCTGAGCTGTAAGGAATATGTAATCAAAGTTATATTGTTGGTAATGAACTTCAGGAAAAATGTGAGAAATAATAGTTGCTGTTCACAAACAAGAGAAATTAGAGATTAACTGATTTCTCGAAGGTTGGGAGGCATCTCCGCTGCTATTTAAGGCAATAATCACCAGCTTTTCATTAAATCTAGGGACGTTTAGGAGATGGTTCCTGAGGTATTTTAAAGATACTGCTTCAGAAACTATAATTAATAATTTGAAAAAATTATAAATTGGCAAGGACACACATGTGCAATGATACAATTCAATGAACATGTATCATCGCTGCTAATTACTTTGGTTCCATTTTTTTCTGGGTTATTATGCTGTCCTCATTTTATTGTTCAATATTAACATGTAAACCTTAATTAAGCATAATGTCAGAAGGTTCCAGGAATATTGCTGAAGATTTCACAAGGTAGTTCAAAAGCTTATTTGGAAAGAATCCTTGGATCAGCTAGGGAGTATAATCTGTAAATAATGTGCTTTTGTGTTGAGAGTTACATGAATTATTACAGACTGACATTGAAAATTAGCTTTTAAGAGCAAAAATCCAGAGAGGAAAAAATGAACTCAAACCAGCATGTAGTACAAAAATCAGGTGTGGGAACAGGCTGAAAAAGCTGGGAATGTCACATCAGTTTCGTTAATGACAGGCGGCAGTTCATAAATTTACATGCTTGTATTCTGGTGCCAGGAGGATGAACATCCAAAATGACAACTTATCAGGAAAATGATATATTTCTAGTTTCCATTAAAATCTTTAAAAGCCACATTCCTTCTTCAGATATGCAAATGGGTTTTCTATAGAAATCCATGAACAAGGGTAAGATTTGCCCTGTGTTCATGAAGAGCTGCAAAGTGAGTACTTTCTTTCAGAAAGTTCTAGATACTTGATGGATTATCTAGGTCACATCTTTGTACCCCGTGTGTCTTGTGTTTTAGGGTTATTTCAGGGGAAGTTAGTATTGGTGCAAAGAAAAACAGGGTGAAATTAAGGCAGAGAGTTTTGTCACATATTGATATTTGGTAAAAGATGTAGGGGGATCAAATCAAGGTGAAAGCAAAATTTAGAGAGACAGTCCCTCAAGTTTCAGGTGGCCTTTGAAGTGTAGCAGACAAAACCAGGTTGCAGTTATCATCGTGAATCGTCTATATCACGGCCATGAACGAATGCAGTATAGGCTTCAAAGCCAGCCTAGCAGCCAGAATGCTTGTGTTTGTTACTCCTCCCTTCATGTTCATTAGCTGTGTGCTCTTGGACAATTTAACCTCTCTATGCCTCAGTTTCTGCACCTGCAACATGAGAATAAATTTTGTCTCTGCCTCAAAGGATTCTTGTGAATATTATGTGAGATCTCATATGCAAAGCATTTATGTGAGATCTCATATGCAAAGCATTTACCAGACTCTAGTAAATGCTATATAAATGCCCACTATTAATATTTTTCAAATCCTGGGAAATATCTTATGGGACCTCACAAATCTGTGGTTTGTGCCAATGGGGTTTCATTCCCAGCAGTGAAGCGATAGTGTTCCTTTTGGTTAAAGTTTGTTACAAAAATCACTCTCAAAAACATATAAAACATGATGAAAATATAATCTATACCACACCCCTTGCTTCCTTTTAACACTTAAAACTTGGTCTATTAAAATTCTATAAATGGAAGTTCGACTTTGCCAGTTTCTGTTCATTAGGAGTATATTCTCCCCAAGGGCAGGGAGGACACTATTTTATAAGTTCTTATACACACTGGGAGCACCTTATAAACGTTAAACTTATTTCAAAACAGATTGAGCTTGTTGTATAAACAGGAAGTGTATAAAGGAAAGATACCAGATTTGATTAAGAAAAAGCCAGTATGTAAAAATGGAAAGCAGCCTTATTTAAAGAGGTTAAGAGGTTAACTAAGTTCGTTAAAAATAATATGTGTCTACATTTTACAAAAACTGTTTCCAGTGACCTCATGTCATGTATTGAAAAGAAACTAAAGAATCAAGGTACACCTCAATTTCAGTGTTTTATAATTTCTTTCCAGCATGTTAGAGAAACAAAAATCTCAAGTGTCATTCCTCAGCCAAGTTCTAGAAGAGCAATGCCCAATAGAAAGAGAATAGGAACCATGTAATTTTAAAGTCTCTATTTGCTGCTTTGAAAAATGTAATTAATTTTAAGGAACACATTCTATTTAACCCAATAGAACCAAAATGTTTTCATTTCACATGTAATCGATGTAAAAAAAAAATCAATGATAGAGTTCACATCCATCTTTTCCATACAAAGACTTCACAATCTGGTGTGTGTTTTACAATTACAGCACATCTCAACTTGGACTGGCTACATTTCAAGTGCTTCGTAGCCTCATATGGCAAGTGGCTAAGATTGTATGATACAACTCTAGAGCAAGAGGTGAGGGGCTATACTTTGAGAAAATACTCTGAACAGCAGGATGGCATCTGTTGGCCTCGGTACGAGCTGTGCTTTGAGTCTCTACTTAAAAAGAAATTTTTACCAGGGCCTTTGGCTTTCAGTGTCATTGGTGTTGGACACATCACCATTTCTGTTTGTTAATTTTTCTTTTAAGTGTGTACAGAGTACTCGTGTGCCTTTTGACATCTTGCAGCCAGGCTGTTCTCTTAGAACAAATGGAAATCGGCTTTGGAATTCATGTGTCTGAAGAAAACTCGTCTTGACAGCTGCTGGGGAAGATTCAAGCACACACAAGGTGAGAGAAAGCCACCTGGGATCTTTTTTTAATACTAGGGGTGGAATAAGGCGGTGGAGGAATGCCTTCTTAGAGTGCCAGATGAGACAAACAGGTGGCACAAGGAAGGAACAAGTAAAGGATGAAGGGAAGAGCAGCAGGTTAAGGCCTCAGGCAGAGCAAATACAAGATTCAGCTACTGCAGGTTCAAGCCGGAGGCAGGTTAATAGAGCTGACTGTGGCAGAAAGAAAATCAGACCTGTCAACATTGAGGTTCATCCATGAATGTATGCCGGTAGAAGAGTGTAGAAGGAATGCAGCCTCTCAGCATCATGGGGCAACCTCACCGTCCACAAAAGCCATACCACGTCACAAAGAAGCCCAGGACCCCTCCAGGACTAATCAGATGACCCCTACAAACATGATGTTGTGACAGGGACCAGGAAAGCTTTCTATTGTTTAAATATCTCTTTTCTCACTTTGCACACCAAAGGGATACAGGCAGCCGACCCCCAAATCAAGCAAATGCACCATAACTGGAAAAAATATGAAGAGAAATAAAAATGTTTCTAAAAATATTTCTCTGTGAGGGGGCCCTACATATCAATGAAGAAAAACCAATAACCTCCCTCTTCCACACAAATAAGTCATCACAGAGCCAGCCCCAATGCCTTCTGAAATGAAGCCTGACACTAAAAAATACAAATCCCTAAAAAAAAAAAAAAAAAAAAAAGGAAATATGTGCAAAACCTACCATAGATCAGGGAGAAAAAGCACGTTTTTCTTTTCCTCCCTATCCACCCACACTTGAGGGATATAGGGACATACACTGCAAAGATCCTTGCTCCGAGGTACCTTTTGGCGCCGAAAAAGCCCTGGTGTGAACAGCTCTAGAGCAGCAAGGCCTTGTCTTCCCACAGGAAATCCAACAACATGGACTTTGAAATGCCCTCACCAAATTTCATGGCCAAACATTTCTTCAAAAGGCCCAGAGATAAAAGTATACTTGGCATAATATTTAGAAAAATCACCTAGTCTCATAAGTAGAGAAAGAGTGGTATTGAGTTTTGGAATGAGTCCAAAAATCTTGCATGGAATTAGTTATGTTTTCATTGCTATTTCTCAAAAAAAAAAAAAAAAAAATGGAGAAAATCTGGCTGACTAGCCAACTCCCCTACCATCCACTCTATTCGCTCTTCTCTGAGTCCTTGCCCTGTAAGAGTGGCCTCCGAGGAGGCACTTCAATTTAACTCATGAGCCCAAGAACAGGATTTCAGTCTTCAAAGCCTTCCCATAGCTATTGACAACTGCAGACACAGCCTTGCAGGAGAAGGGGCTTCTCTCCCTCCACTGCAGGAACCAGGTGAAGGGTGGTTTCACCTCTACTCAGAGGCCAATCAGAGTAGGACAGAGAAAACTTGCTTGGAAAACCCTTGGTCTGTGCCTCAGGTGAGGGGGACCAAGAGATTTACTGACATCCACAGCCCCCGTGACAGTGCCCACTAATTGCAGCCTGCTTTGCTTTCTGACTCTCTTTTCTTAGGGTAATGAGGGTATCTCTCATACCCTTTCCTTGAAATCCTAATATTTTAGAGCCAGCTTGTATCGTTAGGATCAACCTTTCCATTTTATAAGTAAGAAAATTGAGACCCAATGGAAGTACATCAACTGGTATAGTCACCACAGCATTATTTTCACAACCAGGAACCAGATCACAGGAACTCTTTGTTTTCCACTGACCCTGCACAGCACATAGAGAGGCTTCCAAGTGTCTGAGCAAAACTTTCCATTGTGGATAAGGTGGGGAGTTATGTTGAATAAGAAAGAAGGAAGATTAGATAGAAGCTAGAAAGACCCTAGGAAGCCAGAAGAGCTGCCTGCAAAGATGTGCACACACTAATCTTGGGAACCTGTGAATATGTTACCTTATGTGGCAAAGGGCTTTGCAAATATGATTAAGGTTAAGGATCTTGAGGTGAGTTTATCCTGCATTACACAGGTGGGCTCAATCTGATCATGTAAATTCTTATAAACAGAACCTTTTCAGACTGTACAGACCAGAGAAAGGGCAGCGTGTGAGAGAGGTTTGACTTCGCTGGCTTTGAAGAGGGATGAAGGGGTCAACTTCTAGAAAATGGTAAAGGCAAGGAACGAAATCCTCCCCTAGAACCTCCAGAAAGCTCAGAGCCTGCTCACACATCGATTTTAGCCCAGAGACCTGGGTCAGATTTCCATCCTACGGGGCTGTAAGATAAGTGATTTGTATTGTTTTGAAATACATCAAATATGTGGTGTTTAAGCAGCAGCAGAAAACTCATGCAGACCTTCTCATAGCAAATATCCTCTCCACTCAGGGTGTTCGTTTCAGCAACTCTAGCTTTTGACCATATAGCCAGACCAGTGCTGATTAAGTAAATGCTGGGGGCGAGGGGTGGGAGCTGGCAGGCCTGCTGAGGGATGAAGGATGGTTGAAACAAACAAAGATAGTAACTGCAGGAAAGAGCTACTACTCCTGGAGCTGGTAGAACACAGGGAAGGGGTTGGAGTTACCAGGAACTAGAAGCTCGGAAGAGGGGCCCCGGGGGGCTGGGACTCAGACCTTGGAGGACAGGGAGCTGTTCTTCACTAAGACATGATGAGGCTGGTCCTGAGAACTCCCGTGAAAGGTCTGGAGCCTGGGAGAACGGCTGCTGTGGGGCGGCCAGGCCCTGCTTGGGTGATGCTGATGGGAGAAGCAAGCAAGGGAAGAAGCAAGTTCTTCTCTACCTCTCATCTGCCAGTCTCTATATTAGTCTGCTCCAGCTGCCATATACAATTCCACAGGCTGGGTGGCTTACACAACAGATGTTTATTTTCTCACAGTTCTGGAGGCTGGGAGGAGAGGATCAAGGTGTCAGCAGATTTGGCTTCTCTGGAGGCCTCTCTCCTTGGGTTGCAGACGGCTGCCTTCTCTGCTCACGGGGCCTTTCTAATGGGCACACTGCTGGTGTCTCTTCTGTGTGTCCAGATTCCCTCCTTTTATTGGGGTACCACTCAGATTGGATTAGGGTCCAGTGTACAGGCCTCATTTTCACTTCATTACCTCCAAACACTGTCACGTTCTGAGGTACTGGGCATTCAGCCATCAATATTCAACTTTGGGGCACCGTGGGGAGATACAGTGTGGCCCAGAATGATCTCCCTTTAGAAACTCCCTGTCGGTGAAACCTGCAGGGTGCCCGCTGACAAGTCAATGTGGTTTTCAGAGTCCCAGCCCCACCATTACAAAAGCAGAGCTTAACAAAGATGGGATTTGGAGCTTGGTAACTGGCAGAAGAGGGGCTGACGATGGAAAGGACAGCCGGAAAACGGGCTGTTGGGAGTGAGGGGGCAAAGCAGCCTCCCAGGCCCCAAGTGGGGTCTGGTTATCTGTGAATCGTGAGACATGTATGACTGTGGGGGACACCTACATGTTTCTATCCTCCCTTCCCTCATTGGAGGCCTGGCTCTGAGAAGCAAGTGTAGAAATGGAAGCATCCGTCCCTTAACTGTAGTTCTTCATGCAGCCAGAGGGTGACGGATGAGGAAGAGTTCCTAGGGTCGTAGTCAGGAAAATGGGCCAGCAAAGCAAGGTGTCAGGATCTGGCACAGCAGCCCAGCAGTGGGTCAGTGGATGGGAGAGAGCCATCCCCTAAAGCACCCAGGATGGGTATGATGTCAGGACTTCAGGGATGACTTCCATGGGAGTCAGGAAGAGGCCACTTGGAAGACTGGCAGGCCCTTCGGGGTTAAATACGGGGGCAGAGACAGAGTGAGGGAAGGATATGGGCCAATATCTGTGCTGGTCCAACTTGTTCGCTGCTTCCTGGAGCTGCCCCATCTGAAGGAGAAAGATGACCCTTTATTTCTCTTATTCTTCCTCCCTCCCCACCTCCCTCCCTTCTTTCTCTCTCTTCCTTCCTTCATTTTTCTCTTTCTTTCTTTCTTTCTCTTCTTTTCTTTTCCTTTCTCTCTCTCTTTCTCTTCCTTCCTTCCTTCCTTTCTTTCTTTTCAAAGAATTTGAAATGAGAAGAAAAGTAAAGAAAACCTGAGGTAAGTGCTAGACTCTGAAAAAGGCTCTGAGTAACCCTAGACCTTAGAATCCCACAGGGAGTAAACAACAGCTATCCGTCTAGGGCCTGGGACTCCTTTTCCCAAGGTCATTATTACTGCTTCTGGGTGACCTAGGGATTGTAGGGCAGAACACAAGCCCATTTGGGGAGAGAGCACTCAAGTGTTCTTGTTTTAGAAATTAGATGAACAAAATGCATTATCAAAAGCATTTAAAACAACATGGAGGAATCAACCTCCCTTGGTTAATTTATTCCAAGCAAAGAGAAAATCTCAGAAATAAATTTAGTATTGGAACCTTTTAAGTCAGTTTGCCTTTCTTGAACTGGAGCTAATTTGTATAGTTTGGATTGTCCTGAAAGTTCTCTGTGTCATCAGTGACTTAAAAATACTGCTACGGGGCAAAAGAAATCAATGATCTCTACATTGCAGGCTGAGTAATTACATAATAATGATTTGCATTAATGAAAAGACAAGTTGGTCCAGATCCAGATGTGCCAGTGACCACAGTTCCCTGCAACGTCTAACCAGAATGCTGAGGTCGGAGAAATTTCAGCATCAGTTGTGAGACAAAATGACTGGTTAAAAAAGTCTTTCCTAATCAACATCACTTAATAGATCTTTAATGACTGACTCATCACTTTCCTCCAAGTAAAAGTAAATTTAAATTTTAAAATAAAGCAAATTTTACTTATATCTGTGGCACAGAAGCAGATGTTTCCCTGACATGTGCACACAAGCTGTTGGCTGTGACCTTGCAGGATAAAGCAGTTTTGAAAATTAGCTTTTGTCTCCCAATCTGGGGAAAACAATGCTGCAGTGAAGATTTAATAAAAAGTCATAGCTTCTCACAGAAGCTTATTTCAGCAAAGTAAACTATTAATTAAAATAACAAATGTCAGCTATTTTGGAGGCTGACAGTTAACACAAGGCAGCATTTGCTTACCTTGACGTACAGGATGCATGGGACACTGGCAGGATCCATAATTCATTCTAGGTATGGCTCTCTCCTGCCCTAATATAGTGATAACAGAGTGATAAATTAGCTCCTGTTCAGCAGTTTCGTTAGCAAAAGTACTTGGGGATTTGGGGAAAACCCACCTAGAGAGGGTCTTTTGGCAGGCTGAAGGAATACACGCTCCAACAGCTTGAGTAAAAGTTTCAATGGAATTCCTGGAAAACTTGAGTACCAAGAAAAACAGGTGGGGAAAATGTAAAACTATGTGAGAGAAAGAGTAAGTGAGACGGCGTGCCAGAACAGTGCATTACAATCTGCTTTCAGCCAAAGTGGGGAAAAATTATTAAGTAGAGGAAGACTATATCACCCCCAAGAGACCAGGAAAAAGAGAGGTTAGGGAAAAACCAGCGAAGGTCAGATTTCAGAGACAGAAGGGGGATTGAGGAGGCTGGGAAGGAAGGGAAATTGACAAACATCATTCACCGTCTCTAAATTCAACGATTTAAAAGAGGTTTTGGGGCAGATGAGGCAGCAATACAACACCTGGGGACATTGGCTCTAAGCTGTTTTTCTACCACGATTACATAGGTGAGAATAATATCAATAAATATAAAAAGCTACATTGACTCTATGAGGTATATTTGTGGGGAGGTCTGTTTTAGGGTCTTTCTATTAAGACAGTTCAGTAATACATCTATTTTAACATTAAGGAGGGAAGAAAAGCCCTTGGAGTTAGGGCACCCTGAAAAAATGTGTATCATTTTTCATGTGTATCATCTCACCCAAAGAGGTGAGAAGTAGAGAAGGAAAGGTACCTGGGAGAAACATCTGGGCAGAGCAGATTAGCAGGGCAGTGTGGTGTGGGTATGTTGGGTGGTACTAAGGGAAAAGCGCTTTACTATCAAGATAGATGCACTTAGGGAAATACAAACCCCTTTAAGTAAAAATAGTTCTGCGACTTCCTTGTTACAGAAGGCAGAGCAAAAGCGTATCCTACAGTTCAGGTATTCCATGCTTCTTTTCAAAAGAAAAGAAAAAAAACCAAAAACCAAAAAAAAACCCCACCAAACAGGATCCAATTAAATTAGGAGCTGGCTTCATGAGATACCAGCTATTCATTTCCTCTTTAACAAAACCCATGATGGCCCAATGAGGGTTTTTGTTTTTTTTTTTCCCCATTTCTGGGACTATTTTAATATGTTGTTACAGTGGAGGCATCTACATTTTAAAACTTACTTATTATCATTTCTACTGGAGTCAAAGCTTAGTGTATCATTAAGCATGATGCGGGTCACTGGACCAAAATGAACCAATAATTAGAGTCCAGAGCAACCCTTGTGTGCCATACCTGTTCCCCATGATTCTCTCTTTCCTCATTGGCTTGCGGACTTCAGCTAAGGTATGGGCTGTAGGTGAAAGCTGTTTGGCGTTCACAAGAATGAAGAACATCAGAGGCATATAATTTGGTTACTTGGGCTTCAATCAAGCTAAATCCTGCCCCAAATTAATGACCAAAATCAATATGCAAGGCAGAAGAAGGATGAGCCAGTTTGGATGAAATCCTATCTGAAAACTTTATTAAAAATACAAAGTAAGAAGAATCCTTTCAGGAGATCTGAGAGAGTCAGATCAACCTTCAACGCAGATATTTCTTGTTGGAGGCAGAATTCTTAGGTACTAGATAAATGCTGCCTTGGTAAATATGATAGAGCGGGCCCTGAATGGATGCGGGGCAGCACTTGCTCCCTCAGAGGTGCCTGATCCGGGCACCAGCCATGTGCACTGTCTGCAGGGTCACCTGCTCACCTTGGGGTCCCCCAAGCCGTGAGATCAACTTTCGCATCCAGTGTGAATGTGGTATGGGCTCCGTGCATAACTTCCAAAGGATCCTATCGACTCATATCCCAGTGTAAGAACCCCCTTCACTGCCCAGTCCTCATTTTCTCACTTTCCTAGTGCTAAGACCCATGGGAATTTTAAGGCAAATTGGGTCTGAGCACCAGAGAGAACCCACGTTCCCACACGCATCCACTGAAAGCAACCTAAATCAAGGGCAGCCAGTATTAGATGATTTCTGCTTCTTCCTTTTAATTTTCCCTGCAAATGCTCTGTGACACTAAGTTGTCCCATTTGATGGGCAATTTGCTTCTGTGCTATGCTGCCATTAGCACTTGCCTCCAACGTGTTGCTTATCCCTCAAGGGGCTTTTCCACTAGAGTTCAAATCCATGGCAGAGCTCTGGCTGCACTCCAAGTCCAATGCTCCTGTAAGATATGTAAAAAGAAAAAAAAAAGTTGGAATGCCGTTGAAAAAGTAGGACATGGCTATCTTTGTACTGAGTGTATTTAGGGAGGAAAACAGAATTCTGTCACTGCTGCAGTTTGTGGATGCTTTACTTCTGTGTAATTGCCGAGGAATTAATGTGATTTAATAGGCACAACAATAAATATAGCCTTGACAAGGTGATTATCCCATAAGACTAAAATCATGATATAGCATAAATCAATACCAGCCCTAAGTATGTCTCCGAAAGGGGTATATATTTCTACATTCACTGCTAGATGTTGAACTAATTTTGGAATTAGAAGCTGTATGAAATGCAAAAGCTATTTTTCTCAGTGAAAAATTACAGAATATGTATGACGATCACTCAGAATATATATTGCTCATAAAATGAGTAGAAGGAAAAAGAGTGAAAGCAGGCAAACTTTGAAAGCTAGTTCATGTGTACGTCTCTGCTCCCAAGGGCATGCTTCTCTCTACTCCAAACCGACCCAGCTCAGCCAAGACCCTCTGTCCTTTTTTTGCCCCACCTGCGGACCATCAGCCCATCTGAGAGATGCTTTTTGTGTGAATTGGCCCTTTCAGCCCGTACTACTAAGGCAAATCAATTGATTCTCCTGCTTGAGAGAGCTCTGGCTAGTGCAAAGGACTCTTAGAGTCTCTGTGGCTGGAGTGGAGTCATACAGAAAGAGAGGGTATTGATCAAGAGCAATCGGGCTTAGCTTGCATGGAAAGTTTCCCGGAGGACACAGGCACTTGATTTTGAAGGTCAATATTAAGCACTCTCTTAGCTGTCCGCTAACTAAGGTAATCCTGTTTGAGCTGACTTTTCTGGAAGCCTGGCTCTGTGCATGTCAACCACCCCTCCCTCCAGGGAACTTACTTGGACGTGAACTTCTCCTCAGCGCTCAACACCCGTCCTGCTCAGATACATGGAGACCTTCCTCCACTGCCACTGCCCAGCTGAACATCATGGGCAGATACCAGACCCCTTCCAACCTGCAGAGCAGCTCTTGCTTAGTCAAGAGGGCCCTAAAAAACTATTTAAAGCCTTAATATATGAAGTGCCTTCTCTCAGAGCTGAGTTTCCCACTGCCAGATAAGTGCCACCTTAACTGCATTTTCGTGAAGTAGCTGCAGTGGCACTTGATAGCTGATTATGTTAATCCTTGAGGGATATTCGAGAAAATATCTTCAGATTCTTCCTATAGGAGAGTAATCAAGATTTGATTCAGGTATCAACCACCCGACAGGCCTCTCTAACTTACATGTACTCAGTGAGCCACATATTGTATATTTTTTTGTTGTTGTTAAAACTGGTTTATTTAGTAGAATAAAAGGTAATTGAACATTAAAAAAAATTCTACCTAGATACAGTTTGCGTTTAAATGGGACTTAATTAAACTTAAAAGCTTTTGCACAGCAAAGGAAACCATAAACAAGACAAAAAGACAACCCTCAGAATGGGAGAAAATATTTGCAAATGAAACAACAGACAAAAATTAATCTCCAAAATGTACAAACAGCCCATGGAGCTCAATATCAAAAAAACAAACCATCCAGTTAAAAAATGGGTGGAAGACCTAAATAGACATGTCACCAAGGAAGACATACAGATGGCCAAGAGGCCCATGAAAAGTTGCTCAACATCACTAATTATTAGAGAAATGCAAATCAAAAACTACAATGAGGTATCACCTCACGTCGGTCAGAATGGCCATTATCAAAAAATCTAGAAACAATAAATGCTGGCCCACATTGCCCCTTCTGTAGCTAAGAGCTCATGTGAGCTCTGCTGGCTGGTGCTGTTCTGGTCTCTGTTCTCACTGTAGAGGACAGGTGAGCAGAAAGGGTCTTGGAGATGTGTGCCTTGGAAGTCCTGTTTGGTCTAATGCTGAGCTTTGATGAACCACATATTGTATTTTTACTTCTCAATATTGCACATTTCTCCTTTTCGCTCCCCCCTCCCGCAGTGCACACAAAGATTCCCTTAGTCACAAAGGATTGAATAATTCACCTATGAAGAATCCTTTTAAAGCATCAGTGCCTGTCTTGAAAATTGCTTCCCCTCCTTGCTTTTTTTTTTCTTTTTCAAACAGAACAAAGGAAAGTGTTAATCTTTTGATAATTGACTATTTTTACTGGAATTTTTTGTGATTATTTAATACATCTCCAGTCAATTTCAAACAGTGTCTGTTTTCAGCATCTATCCTCTAACCAGAGACAAGTTGTCCAAGCAGGGGGTCTGGGGCAGGTTGGTTTGGTGGAAACAAAACCGTAACACAGTAATGAATGCAGCCCAAGCACACTGTCTGAAAATGAATTTGGCTTTACCTACTTAGACAAAAACACAAATGTACTTGTAGCTTCACTTACCACACAGAGCTCTTCCAGAGAGTCTGTCTGCAAAGGGACAGAAAACTTCCTACTACTCTGACGGGCGTTATCAGTAGGGATTTTATTTGTGTCTTCCTGTAAATGCAGGAGAGCTCAGCTATTGATGACTTTAATTCTACAGGCACCACTGGTTGGTATTTAGCCTGAGAAATAACATTAAGCGAGTTTCTCTGTTAGACCCCGGAAGGTTTCGCCGTGCTTGGGATGGACCGGGGTACAGTGTGACTACATGCTCTTTCTGGAACCTCTTCCCCTTCTCACCCCCATCCCCAACCTGGCTCCCGCAAGCCAAGCCTGTCTTTTCACAAATGCAGAGAATTCAACAGATGTACACCACTTCCTTCATTATTTCGGCTAAGGCTGCGCTATCGATTCAGTCAGTGCTGTCGAGGTTGTGAATATCCGTATTAACACATGGGTTAAACGGAAAAAATATTTATTTGATGCTTTTGTTTACTGTTCCTCCTGCTCCTGAGCCTGCGAAACACACAGGGACAGGAGAGGCCCCAGCCGGGCTCCGTCTGGCTCCTTCCTGGGTTCATCATATTTCACACGTCCCCAGCTCTGGCAGATGCAACACCTGACCTCCCCTTTGTCCCTCTCTGGATGAACGTGCGAGGCTCCGTAATTTCCCTCAGGCACCAGAACAGTTTGCCTTCCCGCTGGAGGTGAAACTGACTCCCGGGAAGGCACAGCTGGGGCTTTTATCTCCCCTTCAGTAAGTACCCGGCGGCTGCGCTCTTTCACTTTACATGAAAATAAGGCTGAGGTTGGAGCTGCGACATTGGCTCTTCACCTAGTCTCGGGCAGGGGTTGGGGTGAAAAGGACCCGGGGGCGCGGTTCGCAGTGAAGCAATTGGGCCTGGAGTGGAGCCGGCTCTTTGAGTAGGAGGTGGCCAGTGCTCCCGACAGGGGCCGCGCTGGGCCGCTACAGCGTCTGCAGCAAACGAAAGGTGTTTCGCAGGAGTGAAAGCGCTGGCGCAGCTGTGAGAGCTGCAGGAACCGCGTTAAGGGGTGGAGGTGGCAGGGACAGGTCTGTGACAGAACCCTGAAGAGCGCAGACGATCCGGAGCGCGCTCGCGAGGGCACGGCTCACCCTGGACAGCTCCGCGAGGTATGCGGAGAGGCACGTCTCTCCCTTCTTCCTTCCCACAGTTTTCAACACTCTGCTCTCCAGGGGTTGGCATGCTGCGAAGTCCGTAGCCGTTCTTGGTGGGACCGGAGTCAGCAGATCCATTAGGTTGACTAATGGTGATGGAAGGCTCGGTGGCCATTGGGTTAAGGTGACATTTATATTTGGACACCCTATTATTACTGGCAGGCCCCCGGGTTGCTTGGGAAATGTTTTGGGAACTGGGGCTGTGGAGCACCTCCCTGGGAGGATGGCAGGGGTGACAGGTGAGCCATGACAGGGAATGAGCCCAAGTGGCAGCCTTGCGGTGAAGACTATGCCGAGTGGCAGCCGCTCGCAGGCGCCTGGCAGCGGAAGGCCATGTCCTAAGGTGTTCTGCCGACATCCACCAGGGCAGCTGACGCCTGGTGGAAGGCAGATGGTGTTGGATCCCCCAAGTGTCACTGTCTAGCAAGATGCCATGTCCACTGATTAAAAATAATTAAACATTCCTTCTTCCAGTGAAGGAGAATGGTACGCACACCAGGCAGAGAGGTTGACAATGGCATTACACAGCAAGATACGGCAGCAGCAGTGAGTGCCCCGGGTAGCAGGTGCGCCTGGCTTGGAGAAGGTGGAGTGGGAGTGGGGGCCTGGTTTAGCAGTGACAGCAGGAAGAGTTTAGTGAGGATGCATATGCATGAGGGAGGCATGAACAGGATCATACTGGATGACTTTCTACTGTTCAGCCTAGTTTATGGAGAACATTTTCCAATTTCTGAATGAAAAGAATACATTTTATGTATATGACCTAACCAATATGCACTAATCCCCTACTATATGCCTCGATGCTAGGTGCTGTGGGTAGAATATATTAATAGATGCCATTCTCCATGTCCTCATTGTCCTTACTTTAGTTGAATTGACCCACTTTGTTCCTCCATATATGTATATGTCTTTTCTTCTGCAATAATGAGTCTGGGAAAGAGTTTGACAAAAGGATTGAACATACTGACATTCCTCAGTTGTATGGTTATGTTCGGTTGTATTGTCATGAATGGGACCACCTCCCAAATCTACCCAGGCTCATGAATATTGCTATCTTGCCCACTTCCCCACACCCTATTCTCATCCCCATTCAGGCCCCTTTCCTTTCACCAACAAGTTCCTGGGTGTTGTCAGGAGCCTCTGAAAAGGCAGGCCACTTTACTGTGTGTTTGTCAATTGTTTTGAATTTGTACGTTGTTTATGTGTTTTCCAAAATTTCTAAGACATTTGAAAGATTTTAATGGGGATTGAATAAATTTGATTTCAGGCCAATTGAAACATTCTAATCTCCTGTTAACTCTAAAAGGATGTTTCTTCTTCTTCTTACTTATGTGTGTTTGAAATCATCAGTATTTATTTGATAAGTGTCTACTGTATGAGTTCTACATGTCACTCCATTGTGAGAGTAGGGTTGCAAGAACAATGTACTATGTACATGAAAGAAAGAGTAAATTCTTGTAAATTCAATATCACTCACTGAAGGGGAAGATTGAGGGGTTTTGGATTGAAGGAGCGATCACAATATGATAATATTACTTAGGGAAGTGAGGTGTATGCTGGCTCTTAAAATTTGGGGCTGCACACATGCTTGGGGTGAGGAATAGGAGCGTTTCCCGAGGATGGAGGAAAGATTTCAGCAAACGCATGAAGAAAGGAAAGAGTGAAGAAGAAAGTTTGGCTTGTTTGATGAAGAAAGGCCACATTTTTTAGAAGGAGATCAGAAAGAGAGTACTTCCATGAGTATTACCCAAATAAGGACAACTATTTACCCAATAAGCCATCCTTTATAGTGATCTCTACAGACTTAATGACAGACACGGGAATGTTGAAATCTCAGGATTCCACTGTGGAGGACTCTGTATTTTGGCCCTTTCAGGACCCATTCTGAACTGTGGCCTAGCTTGATTCTTAAATCACAGAGGCTTGGGAAACTAAAACTTAACAATCCCCCAAATCCTATGTAGCTAAGGTTTTACACATCATCTAACTTCTGCCAGATAGGTGCCCTCTTGTGAGACTTGGAAGTGGAGATGACCTTTACAAGGCAGCAGACACCAGAGGTGAGACCACATCACCAGGTAAGCCCAGTGACAGAGGCATCTATCTGGTCCTTTAGGGAAGCTGGGGTGGAACTTCTGGAGTTAGTACCAAATGGCTTAGGTGCTGAGCAGTTGTCAGCAGTGGTCTTTCTCTAGAACAGTCCTCAGTGATTGGATATTTTTCCAGGCTGCTCTGTTCCTGAGTGTGAATCATCTAAGCCTGGTTTTCTGGTTCTACCTGAGATTTTGTAAGCTATCTAATACCTTTTACTAATTTTTTTTTAACCTTAAATCAGGTGGATCTTGTTGAGCACAAATAAAAACACTAATTACTATAATTCCCTTATGAGTGTTCCTTCCATGTGGTTCCAGCTAAATGAAGAAACCGTAAGGTACACACAGGTGATCATGTGACAAACCATCCTGCCTTGGACACAACTTACTGGATCAGGGGAAGGTACCTGACCCAAAGGGGCAAATTGATTGGTTGACTAGTAGCCTAAGAAGTGGGCTTAAATGAGACCTTTGCCAAACAGGACCAATAATTACATACTCGACCGACTAGATCCTCTTTATCAAGAGTTTCAACTGCAAATATGAAAAAAATCAGTTAACAGACAGGAAAGAAAGTATGAAAGACTTACAGAAAAAGAAGGCAGACAGTAAATTCACGTGTAATAAGAAACTGAAAGCATATACAGAATACAGTGATCTTGGTTAATAGTAGCAGGATTGGTAAAAGAATGTTAATGGTTTTAAGGGTATGTCAAGATGGTGCCTGCTATACCCAACTTCCCCTTTTAGATGATTCTACCTCATCCACAGTTTCCAGCTTCAGGGAGCAGGGTTTGTCCATTCTTTGTTCAAAGACAGCCACAAAATTGGACCAAGGAGCTCATCTGCAGGCTAGCAGGTAATTCATGGGATCATTGATGTGAACGTCTCAGCCCAGTAACTGGTAGTAATACTAGCCAAATCAATCAGACCAGTTTATTTTGGGTTGGGTTGGCAAGTCAGTAATGAGGGCATGGAATAGACATGAAGGAAAGGCAGAGATTCACAGGAAAGAGGGTGAGTGTGTGAAGCTGATTCCTAGGTGGTCTCACTTTGGGCTGGCGTTTTCCTCCCAGTCCACATATAGTTCTAGGATAGACAGTGCCTTTTGAGCCCCTTTGCTGAAGGTGGTAAAAGGAGCCTCTTCTTCCAAGGAGGTTTCCAAACACATGACCACAGCCTGAATGCGACCTGAAGAGATGACCCGATTTGCAGAGTGGCACTGGGTCCTGAGTAACCATCCAGTCCCCAAACTTGCTTGGCTCAGCAAGGCCAGATCCACTATGCCTTCTCTTCTGACCACCTGCTTGTTCAGCTTTCTGTGTTTTGTTTGTTTGTTTCTTTCTTTTGAGACCTGACTGCCCAACTGAGATTCTTGCTCTGTTATCACAAAAATACCCAAGGTTCTGCCCCCACCTCACCCACGGTACTTAAGCTACCTTGAGCATTTGTTTCTTGTGTCCTAATGAGTCCAGGTTATAGAGTACGTTCACCTTAAGAAAAAAATTTAGACCATCATTCTTCTGCCTTGCTCTCTTGGAAATTTCAGAAGTAGGAAGAAGAACAAGGGCAAACATCCTTGACTTGGATTTAGAAAAGTCTGAAATGACTTGATTTTAGTTTTTTAGCATTGAAATGCAGATGAATAATCTTTGGAAACAGAATGTCGCCCAACTGATATGTGGGCCACTATATAAGTCACCCTTTAAATGTAGTATTTGATTACTATACCTACTGAATAAGAGCTCACAACTATCATCATCAACAATAGAAACCACACGAGCAGATCTCGACATGAGAGTGGTAATACACCCTTAAATTAAATTATTTTGGCCTTTTGGAAAGTCAGACCATTTTTAGTAAGTGCTTTCTGAAGCCTCATTATTATTATTAGTACTAATTTATGCCTATATAATGCATTCTGCCTTACTGTACTCTGAAAATTATATTTCAGAATCATTTTACCCACCTGGAGAGAAGCATAACAGCTATTCCATAGCACTCAGCAATGCCTCAGGCCTGGCAATGAACAGAGGAAATGGCCATAAATATGCCACTTACAACAGAGAGGTGGAACGTTCTTTCAAAAGGGAGTTTGGCTTTGACAGGTGGGTCCAGCTATTTGGGAGGATTGTATTTCTTCGTCTTCACCTATCATTCATCCCAGCCTAGATGGGTGCACAGAAACACCCATCAGTGATTTTCAACTTTGGCTAAATCTTAGAATCTCCTGGGGAACTTAAAAAAAAAAAAATCTATGCCCAGGTCTCAACCCAACCAACAGGAATTATCTCTGCAGGTAAGGCCTGGGTTTAAGTACTTTAAACTTCACAGATGACTCCAATGGACAATTACATTTGAGATTCACTGACCTATAATGTTGATTTTCAAATGTTGGTTTCCTTCGTAATCACTGAGGAAGATTCTACTCATACATACTGAATCAGGTGATCCTGATGCACAAGAAAGTTTGCAAACCACAAACTTACACATAATGAATTTGGTTCTTTTTGCCCAAAGGTTCTGTCCCCTAGCTTCCCCAATATCCTGCTGCAGTCCTGGCAATAGCTACCATTATACATCCTGGTTAAAATGCAATAATGTTAATTGGAGTGATAACATATCAAATTCACCATCATGAGAATGTTCTCAGAAGAGAACAGGAGGGGACAAAGGATGGGTAAATTTCACAGATATTAAGAGAATTCTAATGCTCTCTGCTCCTGTTTTCATCAGATTCATAAGACATCCAGCTATCACTGTCCACCACAATCAAACACTGAGTCATGGCTCTTTCTCTCCTGGCAAAAAATAGAAAAATATGTGTTACTTATTAAGGGTCTACTCCAATACTGGAGCACTGCTAGTATTATCTACTCTTACTATTACCTCATGAGGTGTGTATAATTATTTTTGGTACTCAGATGAGAAATCTGAATTTCAGAGAAAGTGAGCTCTTATCTGAGGGCCTATAACTAGTGAATGGCTTATTGAAGATCAGACTTCAAGCCCATAGATCCAGGCTGCTCTCTTGACTTCCATATTATCTTATATCTGGCAGATATTTTAAATAGAGAAGGAATCTGGATTCAAATCTTTGAGGGGCTGTCATGAAAAGGAAGCAGACTTAGTCCGTGTTGCTACAGAGAGTAGAATATGGTCCAGTAAGTAGAAGTTCAAGAGATTCACATTTCACCTTAATATATTATAATTAACATTAATTAAAATATTAGTGATAGCTATTTCTTGAATGCTTTGTGGTCAGCACTGAACTATGAGTGCTTAAATTAGTTGATCTCAGTTCATTGTCATAACAACCCCTTGGTGACAGAGGTACTATTATTAACCCTATTTTTAGGTCAGCAAACTGAGTCTCAGAGAAATTAAAGAACTTGTCAAATGTCATAGAAACCACACTTGTGGCTGTAATGGTGATATCAGATGTAGTGAAAGAGAGAGAGAAAAAAAAGGTTTAATTCAAGCTCTTCAGATCATTCAGTACATGAGTTGAGAATTATCTCCAAAGCCCTCATTCCTGACCGCTAAGCTAGAAATTTCTAAACAGAGGATTGTCAACTAATTGGTTGGACCCCTTTGTGAATTCAAGAGCTTCCTATCGGTCACTGGAAACACTTGAGAGAGGATGGATGACCATTAGCCATTCTGGCTTCACTTACTTGCTGCCTCCCTCAGGTCATGGCCTCCTACACAGAGGTGATGGGACTGAGATTGGCTATCTCTCCCAGAGATTCAAAATTCATATTGAGAGTGAGTGAATCTCTGTGAAATGTATGAATTTGGATAGCTGTGGGTGCTTTCTTCCAGTTACCTTACAGGCTGAGTATTCCTGTAATAAATTCTCACTTTTTAAATCTAGCTAGCTCAAAATGATTTCTATTTGAACCAGTCCATAGGAGCATGGATGTCATGAAATGCAGAACTTAAACTAAATGTAAGCATGGTAGCACCTTATCATATGCTCAAATCAGTGTGGCTGCCAGTTCCCGATAGAGTCAGTGTTAACTACTTTTTCTGGTAATAAGCACCTTTACCCTAAACATTGGGATCATAGTAATTTAACACCCCTGACCTTAGTGATCAGTCCAAGAAGTGGGTATATTGCCTAGGTTGAGCAATCTTTTTCCAAGAATTTTTAAACAGCACTCTTGGCTAAGGTTGTGACAATGAAAGATCATAATTTCATGCGTACTTCCAACTATATTCTCTACCACATGGAGAAAGTCTGTCCACAGTAAGCTGCACATATAGGAGAGCAGAGATGAGAGATGGTTGGAGATGGATGGAGGGTGAGAGAGGTCCAGGCAGCGGATGAGTAAGAAGCTGAGAGCGCTACTCCATTGGGGCTGACTGCCCAGATGGAGAGGAAAGGTCCTGGCAGAATTGGCCGCTGTGCTCTGGTGGCTCCTGGTTCTCCTGGGTGCCGTCCCCAGTTTCTGACATCACAACACTTCTCTGGTGTCTTCTCCCCAGGCTGCTGAGTGTTTTTCACAGCCCACTCCTGGGTCTTGATTTTCACGTCACTTTCACAAATAAAGATTTTCCTTTTGATTCAGGTTCCCTACTGTACTTGCCAAAGGAAGTCCTGTTGCTTTGTTAGTAACCTGGAGCGTTGCAGCCTGGTGGAGCTTTCCCATTCATGGAGTCCAGCAGTGTTTGGGACACTCAGTGAGTAGAACATTCCAGAAAGGGTTACCTCCATTTGTGCTCACACTGGGACAGGCAGGGTCATTCTGTGAGCTGAGGAACAGGTAGAGCAGCAAACTTCATGGTGGGATCTAGGAGCAGAGAATGTTTACCTGCCCTCCTCTCCCATCTTAAAGTTTGTCTGTAACATCTTGCCACACTCTGAGCTTTCCAAATTTTCCCATGAGCATGCACCCAAATGTACAGGAGAATGAGGGACCCTCAGTGGCTGCCTCAGGTTAAGAATTTTTTCCAAAACCTAATATTTCATTTCAAAAATTCTTACAAAGCTTTTCATATAATATATCTACATTTGCTTTATTATGAAAATAATGTACTTTTCTGCTATTTTTGAGTAAAAATTTTGGGTCAACATCTGTGTCATGTTTATTTTATGATTAGTGTGTTCCTGACAGGCCAAAGCTTGACTTGGAGCTGGCATGGCTTCTGTTTAGGATACCATGTCTAGGTGCATATCCTTATAAAACCTTAAGTTTCTGGAGGAGATGCAATAGAAAGCCCTTAACACCTCAGCCTAACTCTGCTTTTATTTTCTAAAATAATTTTTGTATTTATCAAAATATTGTCTACATATCATTAAAAATATTAAATACTAAGAAAGTCCCTAGCCATTCTCTGCCATGAGTTTTCCTAAGACAGTCCTGTTGATTCTACTAAATAAAAAGCTCTTGAAACCATTCCCCCGTAACCAGGGTGGCTACACATCCTAGACAGCCCTGATTTATGTATTATCTCCTGTATAAATTATTATTTCACTCCAAAGTATCTTGATTTGAATGTCAAATTTCATGGTCACTGTACCTACCTAGAGGCTGCCACTTCTGATGCTTTTCGTGTTTGTTTTCTAGCAGTAAGCTCCATGTCTTAAAATTTATGGTTGTGTCCTTATTTCTTGATACTGAATCTACTTTAGATGTTTCCCATTGACTTCCTGCTATCATGATTAAGTATTTAGCTCACATATAGCCCCATCTCTTTTCCTCACTTCCTTTGAATAAGTACATTGCTCTTTAGTTCCTCTGCTGATTACCTCTGTAACTCTATTTCTTGTTCCATTAATTATAGATAATTTCCCTTTACTTTCTAGTTTATAAAGTAGATATTAGCGTCTCCACATCTTTTTTACCTGCCTTTTCCTTTTCATCCAAATCCTGCACCTTTACTTTAACATTGTCAAAGTGGATAACAACTACATTCTGTCCTATACCCAAAATTAATCCCATGTTTAATCTATAGGATGACTCTGAATGTTGAAGATCAATTGGTAGCATTTGTGCTATTATGTCTATGTGTTTATCCCCTGCTAAATAGGTCAGCAGTGTCCTGTGGTTCATTCCTTTAGTCTTAATAGCAACACTAAACTAGGGACTATTACGATCTTTTTACAGAGAAGAAAACTGAGGCACAGAAAGGCTAAGTCTTGCCCAGGGCCATGCAGTTATTAATAGTAGTCAAGTTTGATCACAGCAGCTGGTTCCAGAGTCAGTGTTCATTATGTTACCTTTCTGGGCTACTGCTCAATGGCTAAGATGTCTTCACTCTTCACTTTTCCTCTGAACCTAATATTGCTGATCAAAAGTCAGATGGCTGTCTGGTTGCTGCTTCTTTACAATGCACTTTTCTCCTCCAATCTCCACTCCTATCCTATGGTTGCTTAGGATATTCTCTTTATTGTTAGTATTCTGAAATTTCACAATTAATTTTCCAAGTAGTGTTCGTTGTCATTCACACGGCTCATTATCACTAAGTCCTTTGAATTGGAAGATTCACATTCCTCTTTAACTCTGGGAAATTCTTTTTACTTTTTTCATTGAAAATTTCTTGCCCTCCACTTTCTCTTGCATCTCTTTCTGGAATTCTTATTAATCACTTATTAAATATACCATGATTCTTACATCTCTTATCTTTTATTATATTGTCTCCTTGGTTTTTCATTTATTTTAACTCCAGAAGTACTCATCGGGCACTTTATGTTTTAGTGAGGGACACAGAAAATAGAGAAGTAAACATATAAATAATCTGATTTCAGAAAAATGTCACTATATACAGAAGATAAAGCACAGTGTTTGAGGGCATGTGCATTTTTGTTTTATCAACTGTGAGATTTCCTATACATTATCCATTACTTTATGGAATGTTTTATTTTGATAATCAGGTTAGCCTTCTCATACTTTTTTCAAAGATACCTAAATATTTTTGTTTTATGAATGTAATGTATTCTTGAATATCATGATGGCAAATCTCTGAGGATAAAAACTAAGGTATAATGAAACCTCTTTTGGATTCCCAAACTATCTCTGCTTGCTCTTTTTTCTTTTTTTTTTTCTATTTTTCTTACCTTGGTATTTCTCTGTCATATTGCTGGCTTTTCTCAAATGTCTTTGCTTTCCATTCATATTTAAGAATAAGGCTACAGAGAGCCTGCCTGGGGGCTCTGTGTGTGTGGTCAGAGATTGTCAACAGGCCGGTCACTCTAGAGAGGAGTCCTGAGTTCCAGGATGACCAAGCCCGTGCCCCCTGCATCGGCAGGCGGATTCTCAACCACTGCGCCACCAGGGAAGCCCGACCAAGAATTTTATCTGGGACATTGAAGCTCATGTCAGCCACCCTAAGGCTTTTCAAATTATTTGTTTAATTTATTTAGAGAATGTCCCTCCAGTTTTATTATTAAGGCTTTGAATCATTTTGTGTACTGGGTGAGGAAGTGAGTTCAGGATGGTTCCATTCCAAAGTAATCCCCATTCTCTGCCCCCTCCTCACTCTTGCCCTCTATTGTAATGGCCACCTCTGCACATCAAGCCTCAGAAGGATTCTGCTAGGCACTTTGGCCGCCTCTTTGTTGTACCTTCACATCAAAGGAATTGCAGCTTCTTCCACTCTGTTTCAAAGTTTCTAGCTTCCAATACATTTGAAAAATCTCTCATCTTCTTATGGGCTCCCACTTTTGTTATTTTTTCCTTGACCATAAGTGTTATGGGATTTCAGGAACTGTAGGACAAAAATATATCTGCTCAGCTTGCCATCAAATTCTCATAAATATTTTTAGAAGATGGGATTCCAAGGGTGGACTTTATGAGTATAGAAACATGATGGAATCATCCTGGGAAAGGAGCTCTGATGGAAAGAAGATAGAAAGTCAGATCTGAAGAAAGACTGTCCCTGAGAAGGGCAAGCTGGTGTTAAAAGGGCTTCATGGTTCTCAAGGAGCCAACTGCTAAGAACTAAACTGTGTCCCCCCTACCCCAAATCATACGTTGAAGCCCTAATCCTCAATGTGATTGTATCTGGAGATAGGGCCTTTAGGAGGTAATTAAGGTTAAATTAGGTCATATCAGTAGGGCTCTAATCGGATAGGACTGTGGCCTTATAAGAAGAAGAGAGAAAGATCTCTGTCTCTCATTCCATCATGTGAGGATACTCCATCTGCAAGCCAGGAAGAGAGCTCTTGCCAGGGACTGAGCAGGCTGGCACCTTAATTTTGGATTTCTCAGCCCCCAGTACCATAAAAAAATAAATTTCTGTTGTTTAAGCCACACAGTCTATGATATTTTGTTAAAGCGGAGGTGACAAATACACCAAAAATTAGCACAAAGTTCCAGAGAGAAAGCACAAGAGCGTCAGGGTACACTTAAAGCATTGAACTTGAGCCAGGAGACCTGCTGAACAAAGTTCTGGCTCTGCTATTAACTGGAGTGACTTGAGGCAATCACTTCACCCAATGGGCTACAATTTTCTCATCTCTAGAATGGAGTTAATAATTCCCATTCACCGAGTCTTGGTGTGAGTATTGCATCCATTATATTTTACCATAGTCATTTATTGTACGTTGGTTTCTTTGACTGATCTATAACCTTGGCAGTTGAGTCTGTGAGCTAGAAAAGGTAGACGAGTATTAACAGACATGGCCAGCGTAGCACTTGGCATTCAGTAGGTGCTCACTAAATTCAAATGTAAAGTCTATGTGTAACCAGCTGGTTATAAACTCTGTGGCTTTCTGATTGTGGTATCCCACTAGGGAGGCTCATGGAGATCTAAGAAGCTGCCATTCTCTGGAAGGATTCAAGTTCCTGGTGCTCTTTTGCCCTTGGCCAGTCTGAGATAGCACCCCTGGCATTACCACTGCTAAGTGTCCTAATGCAGCCTTCTGCATTGCTGGGAACTTCTCTCTCTATCCAATATTTAGCTTTTTAAATCAAAATTATTTGGCTAACATTTATGTCTTTCTTTCTAGGCTGAGATCTTCTCAAGAGCATGACTATATCTGAATTATTTTCATTCCCAGTGTTTAGCTCATTGCCTGTCAAACAGTAGGCACTCAGCAAATATTTGTTTCACTGGGAGTTTTTATCTGGGAGACATCAGGACTTCTGCCTTCCCTCAGCTTGCTCTTTGGAACTGTTTGAAGTCCTCCTGTGCTCATCCATCTTTCTGCATATGCCTAGGACAATGGATCTCATTTCTAGTTACAGTGACTAAAATGAGATCAGACTGTGTGACTCTGGGGCCATGTTGCTGCCATTTTCAACTTTATATTTAATGTGAATTATGGCACAAGGGGGGATTCTGATGAGATGTTGAAGAAGCTATATTTGTCATGTGTGGCAGCGTCCAGTCCCATTGCCACAGACCACATTGAACACAACTTCTATGTAACTGACCTTTAATCTGAGTCTGGAGGTGAAAGCCATGTTGACATTATGCTTTGTCAGCCTTTCTCCCAAAGGACATCCTGGCCTATTGACATAATTTTCCACTTTGAATCTAACACATAATCTGTCATTGTTCTCTCAAGGAAGTGAGAGCTGTAGTAATTTCACTTCTCTACTTCTAACAGTGATACTGGGTTTCTTTAGTGCTAAGTGGTACATGATGTTGTTAATTTCTTCGATAATTAGACCACAGTACTTTGCAAAGTCTGCAAAGTGGTTTAGAATTTACCAGTTTGTCTGTGGTATTTATGGTTTCAGAACATTATAGATAACTCTAATAAACTAAATTCTTTTTCATTTGGATTCCTTCATTCATCAAACATATAGCAAGAACCTTTTCTGTCAGGTCAAGTGTGAGCCTCTGACTTTCTCTTACTCATCTTTTAGTTAATGATGTTCCAAGCTAGAAAGCTGAAAAAAATAAAACAATATTTGGCTAAGTCTAATATTAGCTTCCAGGTAGTTTGCTAAATAGTAATACTAATATACTGTGTATAAATATATGTATATATAAGTGTATACACAAATACATATATGTATGTATATCTTGCTAATGCTAATATCTCACAGAAGTGCATGGGTTTTTTTTGATTAATAAAATATTTTAGCACTTTTTAAAAAAAGGAATCTGATCTTCAGTAACTTTGAAAGATGTTCAGAATATGCATAACATTTCCACATGATTAAAATAGGTTTCAGAGTAGATAAATAAATTGCCCAAGGTCACAACACCAGTAAGTGGCAGAGGTGGAAGGGATTGATGAATAAGGTGGTCTTCTTTTTACTTAAGGCTGTTGCCCTGAAGGAGTTTAAGGTTGAGATGTTATTTAAGGCATGCGTGTGCACACACTAATCTGTTAAACACTGCCAGCAGTGTGTATTTACATGCCATTGTAAAAGGAATGCAACATTTTCAGAGGCAAGGCAGAGCAGCAATGGCTGGAATAGCCGGAAGAGCTTCATGTTGCGGTGGTAGATCTCGAAGAAGAGATATACCCAGGGGTGAGGAAATAAAATTGGATAAATCTGGTGAGAAGAGAAAAAGTGTGCAGCCTGAAATATCAGATTGAGAACTATGGAGCTTTATTATGTAATTAACAGTAACACGTTAAAGGTATGTGAGTAGGTAAGTAGCTTGTCGTAATAAGCAATTTCTCCGTGACAGTTTGAAGAAAGGATTAGAGTAAGAAGATTCTGGAGGTTTTGAGTTTTATTTTATTGGAGAGTAGAGACAATACTGTGCTGGTTAGTTCCTAAATGTTTCTATCTTCCCTTTATCCACAATTGGGACCATTTGGGGCCTGCTCTCTCTGTTGAGCCTTGCCTGGCTCCAGTGAAAGGCTGTGTCTCTGGTCTCCACCCTTTGAGTGTATCCATTCCTGGGCAGTGAACCAGAGCAAACCTGTCCCTGCCTGAAATATGGCCATGCCATGGACTTTGTCTATAAATGCCAAGACAGCATCAAGTCTCAGTGTCTGGAAGAGCTGCTCTAAGCATCCAGGCTAACTTACTAGCTGATCGATTTTAAATCTATCAGTACTGACAAACATGACAAGTACACAAGCTTGAACACATTTCTGATTGGTCTTGATGAAGATGGATCCTAGCAGGATCTTTTTAAAATTTAATATTGCAGGATTTCCTCAATATTACTTCAGTCAGCTTAATTTTCTTTTTTTTTCCTTAAAGATAACAATCTAATATTCTCAAACACTGAGGGCATTTGTGTTACACTCATTTGCTGATGAACAATCTGAGCATATATTTACTCAGTCTCTCTTAGTTTTTCCTGTGAGCTTTGGTCGGCAGAGATCATCTGTACCAGATGGAGATGTGGCAAGGAGAGGGGTGCTCAAGTCAACAGCTACAATATTACAATCCTGAGTGATGAGTGCTGAACTTGATTCATGTAGGGCCTGTTTGGGGGCTTCAGAAAAAGAAATGACATCTAGTTTACACGGGGAAGGGTGGTGTAATCTGTGGAGGGGATAGAGGGCCACTGACAGGTATTTCCTGGGGCAACAGTGCTATCAGATTGGATTTTAGAGATCACTCTGGATTGTTGGAATGATGGAGTGGAAAGGAAGAATAAGGAGGGGCCTGGAGGGAGGAGGTCAATTAAGGGCTGTATTAGGGTGTGTGTGTGTGTGTGTGTGTGTGTGTGTGTGTGTGTGTGTGTGTGTGTGTGTGTAGGGAAGGCCAGCAAGCTCTGGAGACTCAGAGAAGAGCTGATGCTGCAGCTTAAATCCAAGTGCAGTCTGGAGGCAGAATTCCTCCTTTTTGGGAGACCTCAGTCTTTTATTTCTTAAGACCTTCAACTGATTTGATGAGGTTCACCCATATTATGGAGGTTAATCTATTCATCAAAGCATACTGATAAAAATGTTAATCTCATCTAAAAAATACCTTCACTGCAACACCCAGGCTGGTGTTCAACCAAACAACTGGGTACCATAGCCTAGCCACATTGACACAAAAGATTAACCACCACAGAAGCCAATGAAATTTTATCTTCCAAGGTGGAGAAGAAGAAGAATTATAGCAGAATTTGGGTGGACTCACTGAGCAATTGGATGTACAGTCTGAACATCAGGGGCATGGATCCCTGAGATGGACATGGTCCTGCCACTTTATCCATAGAGGTGGTCTAGCATCCTACTCCCTTCCTCCTTAGTTCACTTATTCTATCATTTATTGGGTAACAATGTGCCAGGTACTCTGCTAGGAACTGGGGATACAAAGATTGATGGAACACACTGTTTACCTGAGATGGTCTCCCAGTCTATTCATCATTGCACTACAGCTTTGTAGACAAGAATGAGAGCCACTTCATACATTTTAGTCCATTCTTCATGTCACTCAGGCCTTTCCTGGAAGTGAGGACAAGTATGCATGACAAAAATACCCAAGCAAACCAAATTCTTCAACCTTGTTTATGTTGTTCCCGGTATATTTCCGTATTTGCAGTGAGGGTGGAGCCAGCTTTGCTCTGCTCTTAGTCAGTTGGTCACAAACTCATGAGTCCTACAGAGAAGCCTAGGGTGGTGTCCGTCCCACCTTTGCCTCTCCACTCCCAACACACAGACAGGCTTCCTCACTTGAACAAGTGTCATGATGCAGGATTCTATACATTTCCTGAAAAATATAGAATCTCCACAAATTCTTTTGACCTGGTCCCCAAGAGACTTGCAGAAGTTGCAATCAGAATGACAAGAAATCAGTTTTTAGGAGCTAGCAAAAAAAAGAAGCTTCTCTGGGGAAAGATATACCTTAAAACGTTTAGTATAATGTTATATGAATTCCACATCTGGTTTTTCCACATTTATCATGCCAGTAAAACATGCACCTGTTCGTTTTTCATCACAAGCCATATTTCTCATCTGTCGTTTGACCTTGTCACAAGACATTTCCCTTTTAGCACTCACTTGGATTTTTGTCTGAGTGGAAGTTGGAAGTGATTGCGAAGGAAGGCAATTTCTTTTGACATCTTGTGTATGACCCATTTATCTCCTTATGGAATATGGGGAGGTGTTGGAGGAGAGCACTAGAGTAAGAAATATTTCTACAAGTGACAGGACTCCAGTTTCATCTTAGGTCTGTCTTAGTGATTTTAGCCAAAGAATATGGTATAATTATGTGGGTGTTTGGATCTGGAGATCTTGTATACCTTGGGGAGGGACAGTAAGAGGAAAACCATTGCTTAGATTCCTAGGTACTGGCCTCTTTTTATTCTGTTCCTTATTTTTCTTATGGAAATTTCAAACATGTAGGAAAGTAGAGAGAAGAATATCATGCACCTCGTGTGCCTGTCATCTGGCTTCAACAATCATCAACAAAGTGACTTTTATCATCTCTACCTCCCTCCCGCAGACCCCTTTGGATTATTTTGAATCAAATTCTAGATACATCATTTCACCTGAAAATACCTCAATATATGTATCCCTAAAAGGTAAGTACTCTTCTGATAACATAAGTATTATACCATCATCACACCTAAAACACAATTTCTTAATATGATTAACTATCTAGTCAATACTCAAATTTACTCGATTATATCACTTGTTTGAATCAGAATATCCAAACTAGGTCCAGACAGTACATATAGTTGATATTTCTTAAGTACCTTTAAATCTAACCCCTTACTTTTTTAACCTTTCAATTTACATGTTGAAAGAACTGGGTCATTTGTCCTGCAGAGCTACGCATATTCTTGATGTGCTGATTGAATCCTATAATGTCATATAGCATGTTTCTCTGTCTTTCCGCCCACCCCATACCCCCAACCTATATTCCTGTAAATCTAGAGGCTTGTTCAGATTTGGGTTAGACTTTTTTGGCAGGAACACTTCACAGGGGAATGTTCTACTGCATCATGTCACGAGACACATATTGTCTGTCCCCTTGCCTCTCTTTGGGTGATGTTAAGATTGATTAGTGGAAGATGGCGGAAGAGTAAGATGTGGAGATTACCTTCCTCTCCACAAATACCTCAGAAATACATCTACATGTGGAACAACTTCTACAGAACACC
>NC_041217.1:111024130-111026855 GCF_002837175.3 Physeter macrocephalus
GCGGCTGGGCCCGTGAGCCATGGCCGCTGAGCCTGCGCGTCCGGAGCCTGTGCTCCGCAACGGGAGAGGCCACAGCAGTGTGAGGCCCGCGTACCACAGAGAAAAAAAAAAAACAAAAAAAAAAAACCAGAGACAAAAGAATAGGGACGGGACCTGACCTCTGGGAGGGAGCTGTGAAGGAGGAAAGGTTTCCACACACTAGAAGCCCCTTCGCGGGCGGAGGGCGGAGGGGGGAGCTTCGGAGCCGCGGAGGAGAGCGCAGCCACAGGGGTGCGGAGGGCAAAGCGGAGAGATTCCCGCAGAGGATCGGTGCCGACCGGCACTCACCAGCCCGAGAGGCTTGTCTGCTCACCCGCCGGGGCGGGCGGGGGCTGGGAGCTGAGGCTGGGGCTTCGGTCGGATCCCAGGCAGAGGACTGGGGTTGGCTGCGTGAACACATCCTGAAAGGGTTAGTGCGCCATGGCTAGCCGGGAGGGAGTCCGGGAGAAAGTCTGGAGCTGCCGAAGAGGCAAGAGACCTTTTCTTCCCTCTTTGTTTCCTGGTGCGCGAGGAGAGGGGATTAAGAGCGCTGCTTAAACAAGCTCCAGAGACGGGTGCGAGCCGCGGCTATCAGCGGGGACCCCAGAGATGGGCATGAGACGCTAAGGCTGCTGCTGCCGCCACCAAGAAGCCACAGGTCACTATCCACACCTCCCCTCCCGGGAGCCTGTGCAGCCCGCCACTGCCAGGGTCCCGTCCGGCGACCTACACGCAGAGGCGGGGCCAAATCCAAAGCTGAACCCCAGGAGCTGTGCGAACAAAGAAGAGAAAGGGAAATCCCTCCCAGCAGCCTCAGGAGCAGCGGATTAAAGCTCCACAATCAACTTGATGAACGCTTCTTCTCTGGAATACCTGAATAGACAACGAATCGTCCCAAAATTGAGGCGGTGGGCTTTGGGAGCAATGACTTCTCTTTTTGTGAGTGTGTATGTGTATGCTTCTTTGTGTGATTTTGTCCGTATAGCTTTGCTTTTACCATTTGTCCTAGCGTTCTGTCTGTCCGTTTTCTTAATTTAAAAAAAATATTTTTTTTTAGTATAGTTTTTAGCACTTGTTATCATTGGTGGATTTGTTGTTTGGTTTGGTTGCTCTCTTCTTTCTTTATTTTTTTTTTACTTTTTAATTACTTTTTAATTTTTAATACTTATTTTTTATTTTAATAACTTTATTTTATTTTTTCCCTTCTTTCTTTCTTTTTTTCTCCCTTTTATTCTGAGTTGTGTGGCTGACAGTGTCTTGGTGCTCTGGCCGGGTGTCAGGCCTGTGCCTCTAAGGTGGGAGAGCCGAGTTCAGGACATTGGTCCACCAGAGACCTCCTGGCTCCACGTAATATCAAACGGCAAAAGTTCTCCCAGAGATCTCTATCTCAACACTAAGACCCAGCTCCACTCAACAACCAGCAAGCTACACTGCTGGACACCCTATGCCAAACAACAAGCAACACAGGAACACAACCCCACGCATTAGCAGAGAGTCTGCCTAAAATCATAATAAGGTCACAGACACCGCAAAACACACCACAGGATGTGGTCCTGCCCACCAGAAAGACAAGATCCAGCCTCATCCACCAGAACACAGGCACTAGTCCCCTCCACCAGGAAGCCTACACAACCCACTGCCAACCTTAGCCACTGGGGGCAAACACCAAAAACAACGGGAGCTACTAACCTGCAGCCTGAAAAAAGGAGAATCCAAACACAGTAAGTTAAGAAAAATGAGAAGACAGAGAAACACACAGCAGTTGAAGGAGCAAGGTTAAAACCCACCAGACCTAACAAATGAAGAGGTAATAGGCAGTCTACCTGAAAAAAAATTCAGAATAATGAGAGTAAAGATGATCCAAAATCTTGGAAAAAGAATGGAGAAGATACAAGAAACGTTTAACAAGGACATAGAGGAACTAAAGAGCAAACAAACAATGATGAACAACACAATAAATACAATTAAAAATTCTCTAGAAGGAATCAATAGCAGAAT
The DNA here is from genome assembly GCF_002837175.3 of Physeter macrocephalus. Lineage (NCBI taxonomy): Eukaryota > Metazoa > Chordata > Mammalia > Artiodactyla > Physeteridae > Physeter > Physeter macrocephalus. Next base: position 111,026,147 of record NC_041217.1, read on the forward strand.
AACTGAGGCAGAGGAACAGATAAGTGACCTGGAAGATAAAATAGAATAAAGAAAGAGCCGAGCAAAATAAACAAAAAAGAATGAAAAGAATTGAGAAAAGTCTCAGAGCCCTCTGGGACAATGTTAAACACACCAACGTTCGAACTATAGGGGTCCCAGAAGAAAAAGAGAAAAACAAAGGGACTGAGAAAATATTTGAAGAGATTATAGTTGAAAACTTCCCAAATATAGGACCAGAAACAGTTAATCAAGTCCAGGAAGCACAGAGTCCCATACAGGATAAATCCAAGGAGAAACACACCAAGGGACATATTAATCAAACTATCAAAAATTAAATACAAAGAAAAAATATTAAAAGCAGCAAGGGAAATACAACAATTAACATACAGGGGAATCCCCATAACATTGACAGCTGATCTTTCGGGAGAAACTCTGCAAGCCAGAAGGGAGTAGCATGACATATTTAAAGTGATGAAAGGGAAAACCTTCAACCAAGATTACTATACCCAGCAAGGATCTCATTCAGATTTGAAGGAGAAATTAAAACCTTTACAGACAAGCAAAATCTGAGCGAATTCAGCACCACCAAACCAGTTTTACAACAACAAATGCTAAAGGGACTTCTCTAGGCAGGAAAAGCAAGAGAAGGAAAAGACCTACAATAACAAACCCAAAACAATCAAGAAAATGGTAATAGGAACATACATAT
>NC_041217.1:111027093-111045067 GCF_002837175.3 Physeter macrocephalus
CCATAATTCAAAAAGAGTCATGTACCACAATGTTCATTGCAGCTCTATTTACAATAGCCAGGACATGGAAGCGACCTAAGTGTCCATCAACAGATGAATGGATAAAGAAGATGTGCCACATATATACAATGGAATATTACTCAGCCATAAAAAGAAATGAAATTGAGTTATTTGTAGGGAGGTGGATGGACCTAGAATCTGTCATACAGAGTGAAGTAAGTCAGAAAGAGAAAAACAAATACCGTATGCTAACACATATATATGCAATGTAAAAAAAAAAAAGGTTATGAAGAAACTAGGGGCAGGACAGGAATAAGGACGCAGACGTAGAGAATGGACTTGAGAACACGGGGAGGGGAATGGTGAGCTCGGATGAAGTGAGAATGGCATGGACTTATATACACTACCAAATGTAAAATATGTACCTAGTAGGAAGCAGCCATATAGCACAGGGAGATCAGCTCAGTGCTTTGTGACCACCTAGAGGGGTGGGATAGGGAAGGTGGGAGGGAGACACAAGAGGGAGGAGATATGGGGATATATGTATATGTATAGCTGTTTCACTTTGTTATAAAGCAGAAACTAACACACCATTGTAAAGCAATAAAGATGTTAAAAAAAAAAGATTGATCAGTGGGTTTAGGTGTTGTTAGACAGGTCCATTATTGTCGAATTCCCCATTTAGTTATGGAGGACCAGTGCTTTGATCTATTTTTTAAAAAAATTTTTATTAGAGGTTGCAAAATGCAAAATGCTTATTTTCTATCATTCCTTCTTTGGTCAGTGGGAGACTTTTGGTTGATTCCAATGTCTTTTTGACAAAACCAGACATTTTAACATAAAATAAACAGATATTTGTAAAAATGAAAGCATATTTAAAATTGCCACGCTGAGAGGGAAATTCAACAGCATTGATAGCTTCTTAAAACAATGGTTTGACTTACCAGGACTTGAAGGGAAATTCTAATAGATGAACATTTCACTCCACAAATAAAGCAAAGAAAAAAAAATGGAAATAAGATGTCCACTGACAAGAGTAAAACCTGAACAATAATATTAAGGCAAATTGCCGAGAAAAGCAGCCACAAATTAAAAAATTAACAATTCAAAATGTCTAACGGGTAACTTGAATCCAAGGTATTAAATTAGAAAAATGAATATAAAACTATCTTTACTGCTTTTCCTGTGTCTATGTCTGTACAAAGAGTTTATGTCTGGATGACTCTAAAATGAAGGTACATTTTATTTTGGCTTTAAAAAATTTGAGGGCTGAAATGCATATATTTAAGTAGTATAATGTATGATATATATCATTCACTTTTTGCCTTTCCGTGTGATTTCCATAATTGTACCTCATAGACATTTAATACTTTAGAGTGAGTTCCCAAGTTTCATTTTCCTCATCTTGTCCATTTTCCTTTGAATATGAATGGCGGCTGTTTATGAGATCTGTGTGTCACCTTTCGCTAAAATTGAGCCCAACCTTATCTGAATGCTCCTCTTCCCACCCACAATTTATCAGACGTAGGACAGCACTTTCGGTCGCTGTTTATTACCACATTAGGCACTGGTGGGCACATTGTGGTGTTAGGAAACTTGACGTGTTCACTCTAATAGTGCATAGTTGGGAGGTGAGGAAAGAGAGTGAAAGGCAGAAAAGCCATCCAGTACCTTTAAGTTCCATGCATGTTGCACATACTTTTAATTTCCCCATGTTTGAGTGGTCGGGGGGATGGGCGATGCACATGGATAACATTTCATAAATATCACTAGACTTCCACTTTTGTTAGATATTTTGACCTAGGCTAAGTTTTAAAATTAGTGGAGAACCATATTTAGTAAATATCATTATAGTTATTTTGGAAACAAGGAAACTGAGACTCAGAGCATAATCTGTACAAGTTCAAACAGCTAACAAGGAACAGAGCCAGAATCTGAACTCACACATCTGTGCAACTCAGAGGCCATCTTTTTCCCCATGTCACCTGCCTGTAGACCACGTCCAAAAAGGGGGCAATAAACAACCTAGCTCAGTTTTCAGAAAATGTGCTGTGTCAGTCATTTGGTATAGATTTTATACTGACTGGATGTCACTATATGCTTTTTTTCTTTTCAAAGAACACACTGTCTAGGAGATAGTGTCTGTCAAGAAGGTGTACACTGGCCAGGTTGTCCCCTCATTGGAAGTATTACAGAACTTATAGAGTTGTATAAAATAGAGTAACCTGGTATGGTGCTAGGTGAAGTGGAGTTCTGAAAGCTCTGGCTCAAGCAGAAAGTCAATACATTAAGAGCCAGAGATCACCAAGGAGCAATGTGCTTGGAAACTCAATACAGTAATAAGTAATTCAGCACTGTGTCTGTGAAAGATCCCTTATTGTTCACTAAAAAATGTTAATGCACTGCCCCTTGGTGTCAGTCAGTACTGCATTTTAAAATATACACATAAAACAAATCAATGAGAGGATTTTTTTCTTCCTTGAAGTTTGCTACACAGTCTTGATGATATTATCAAGGCAAAACCTCTATGGGACTATTTAACAACCCTGGATGCTTTTGTTGTAAAATTGAGATTAAATTGAGTACATTCAGAATATGCACTTTTGTGAGAGGCTTATAATCACATACATATAATTAAAAATTAAAGGAATAAAAAAGAATGAAATCTTGTCATTTGCAACAGCATGGATGGACCTCGAGGGCATTCTCTTAAGTGAAATAAGTCCGACAGAGAAAGAAAAACACCATATGATCTCACTTAAATGTGGACTCTGAAACAAACAAACAAAGTTCATAGATACAGAGAACAGATTGGTGGTTGCCTGAGGTGGGGTGTAAGGGTGTGGACAAAATGGGGTGAAGGTGATCAAAATGTATGAACTTCCAGTTATTAAATAAATGTCATGGAGATATAATTACAGCATGGTGACTATAATGAATAATACTGTATTGTATATTTGAAAGTTGTTAAGAGAGAATATCTTAAAACTTCCAATCACAAATTTAAAAAATTCTGTAACTATGTAGGGTGACAGATGTTAACTAGACTTATTGTGGTGGTCATTTTGCAATATATACAAATATTGAATTGTTATGTTTTATACCTGAAACTAATATAATGTTGCATGTCAATTATACCTCAATAAAAAATTAAATTAAAATAGACGGTTCTCTCTATATGAAATATTTTGTCTCTGTTATCAAGTCATTGTGTTAGTGGTGATTGTGAACACAGTCAATGGTAATAGAGCCTCTGCATTTCATAGTTTATATGGACAGGCACCAGCCTACCTTAATCAAGATTCTTGATAACACCATGTGTTTATGGAGTGCCTACAATATGCTAGGTTCTTGCTAGGCTGTGGGGAAACAATGAAGAATAAGACAATTTGCTTCCTTGTCTTGGATTATATATCACAGGTGAAGATAGACAAATGAACAATCAATTGTAATACTGCATAATAAGTGTTTGGACACTTTCCTAAGCATTTAACAAAGCCATCAAATATAGCCTGGGGCAGGGGTGAGGAGTGGGTCCTGAGAAGACTTGTAAGAGAAAGTGACGTTAAGCTGAGAGAAGGGTAACTTGGAGTTAGTCGGACTAGAGGGTGGGGATTAGGAGGGGTAGGATGGGGGGAGGCATGAGTGTTCCAGAGGAAGTGAATGGTATCTGGGAAGGCCTAGAGGCTAGAAAGGTCTTGGGGTACTTGGCAAACTCAAGGACAGACAGAAAGGTGGGAGTGAGAATGGTGAGAAATGTAGAGAGCTAAACTTAGAATGGTAAGTGAAGGCTGAGGCTAGAGCAATCAGGAAGAGCTATGGAAGCCACGTTCAGATGACTGGACTTGACTCTGAAGACAATTGAAGGGAAGTGACAGAGAAAGGGAGATGGTTCGGCTTGTGTTTTAGAAGGGCCATCGGCTACTGTGGGAGAATGGAGGGGAGGAAACAGGACAAGCTGGGAGGCTTCTCAGAAACCCAGGTGAGAGACATGGTGGCCTCACCTGGAGGACAGGCAACTGCAAAGATAATGGACAGAGATGGACGGTTTTGATAATTGACAGGACACGATGATGGTTTGGATGAGAGTGCTGAGAGAGAGGATAGAATCCAGGATGATACCTAGTTTCTGGCTTGGGAAGCTAACTGAGCCAGTGGCAGATAATGAATATAGGATGAGGAACTGTTCTGCAAGAGACAATGAGTTCATTTCTGGTTGTGCTGGGTTAGACATACTAGGAAATCAATCTTCATTTTCTAGTGTTTTACAAAGAGTGAGCTGTACTGTGCCTGTGAAGTAACTGAGATAGACAAGCTCACCCAAGTGTCTATGTGGGTGCAATGGCATTCAATAATCATAAAAAGCTGAATTTCTTCTGATGGCACTCCTTTATACTGACAACAGATACATATGTGGGCCCTCAGCATTCATGGAGAATACATTCGGATGGTCCCTGTGATAATTTATGTGGCTAAGAATTAGAAAAATAGACAAGCTGGGGATGGCAGTGATGGGCGAAGGCATCTCCTTCACAAACACCCTCCCAACCCCTGCTTCCCACCATTTTCTTCTTTTCTAGGGAAGATCAGGGCTTGGTTGGGAAAGACCTGGAGCTGCATTCAGGTGACTGTGACTCTCTCTCTAGCATAGAGGAGGCTGTGGGAGCTTCCTGATGACAGTAAATACAGGTTTTATTTTTTTAAATAGCTTTGTTAAGGTTTAATTCACATACTATACGATTCACACATTTAAAGTATACAATTCAATGGGTTTTACTATACTCACAGAGATGGATAACAATTACTATCGTCAATTTTAAAGCATTTTCAGGGGGCTGGGCTTCCCTGGTGGCGCAGTGGTTGCGCGTCCGCCTGCCGATGCAGGGGAACCGGGTTCGCGCCCTGGTCTGGGAGGATCCCACGTGCCGCGGAGCGGCTGGGCCTGTGAGCCATGGTCGCTGGGCCTGCGCGTCCGGAACCTGTGCTCTGCAACGAGAGAGGCCACAACAGAGGGAGGCCCGCATACCACAAAAAATAAAAAGCATTTTCATTACCTCAAGAAGAAACCCTTTATTCTTTAGCTATCACAGCCTTAACCCCACTCCCCTCCAGCTCTAAGAAACCACTAATCTATTTTCTGTCTCTATGGATTTCCCTATTCCGGAATTCATACGACTGAAATGATATGCTATATAGTCTTTTGTGATGGGTTTCTTTCACTTAGCATGATGCTTTCAAGGTTCATTCATGTTGTAGCATGTATCAGTACTTCGTTCCTTTTTTATGGCTGAATAATATTCTGTCATATGGATACATTTTGTTTATCCCTTTGTCTGTTGATAGACATTTGGGTTGTTTCCACCCTTTGGCTATTATAAATAATGCTGCTGTAAACATCTGTGTATGCAGTGACTGCTTTTTATTCATCTGTCTGCCTCCAGGCCTCGCACAAGGAAGGATGAACTTTTCTGCCACTGATGTCAATTCAGAGAGGATCCCTAAAGGCAGCAATGGTCAGTGGCTCCCAGGCAGCCTCTAGGATCCTAGGCACAATTGTGAAGTAGGAACATTCATTCTTGATTCTCTATTCATTGATGTAGGTGCCCTTTTCTTGCCCTCTCCCTCTTTCCTTCAGAGCCTTAGACATTGAAGTCTTGATCCCTTTCAAGGACTGCTCTTTAGGCTGCTGGAATTTCTACTCCTCCACCTGCTCTAATCCAAGCTGCCATTCTTTAAGTATGACAAAATAGCTGGTAAATTCACATAAAGGTATGAATGAGGCCTCAAACACAAAGATTCCTTTGCCTTTTCAAAGAGGGGCATCAGCCCAAACAAATCTTATTATAAGAAGTGAAGTTTCTTTAAAATTTGAGTTTGCAAAGATTCTAATGTCTCTAGACTATTTCCAGAAATCCCTTAGCCTCTATCTCCCAAACCTCCTCATCCTGGTCTTTGCAGTTAGTCTGAGACTTAAACCTGAGGAATTGCTTGGTAAGTAATTAGTTACTTACTTATTAATTAGTCTGAGGAATTACTTGACATGAGTGCCTAAGTAAATTTAACAGGAAAAGTAAACACTCAAAAGTTGCAGGTCATGAACCTGAGAATGCAACCAAAGTCTTTACTATTTCAAATAATTAATACAATGAGAATGGGACAATCAAGTATCATGTGTTGGTGTGCCTACCATCATAAAAGTTATGATCTACCTTCCTGGAAAATGTCCCATTTATAGAAGTGCCCATGAGCAAAAACCTGATTAGCTTTGCCTGAATGTGAAGGGAGATTTTGCAGAATTCTTTAAAGTGTGATCTGTGTACCAGCTGTATCCAGAATAACTTTGTGTGCCAATTCCAGGTGCCTCATTCCAGCTACTGAAGCAAAATCTCTTGGGGATGTGATCCAGGGATCTGTCCTTTGAGCAAGATCCCTGGATGATTCTTATGTACATACATACATTAGGGCCAGTCAAAAAGATAAGAGCTTCAGTCATTTGCATATTAGATACAAAGGGGTGACCATAATATTTTTCATCCAAACTTTGGAGAGTGTAAAGAAGTGCTATTAATAATTATGCTAAGAATACAAGTGAATACCAGGACTGCCCTGGCTAACCAGAACACATTGTCACCTTGCAAATAAATATCACCCTCTCCGAGTGAGAACTTATTCTGCCATCTTACTCTGCCTTTCTAACTCACCAGAGCCACACTCTCAAAGCCTGTCTACTTCAAAAGTACCCCCTATAATTTTCCTACTTTTGTTGATTGCATATTCCCTAAGTGCACTTGACTTCACCGTGGTAGTCATTTTTGCTGCTCCCCGTTCCTTGTTCTTCCTCTTTTTTTTTTTTGCAGTACGCGGGCCTCTCACTGTTGTGGCCTCTCCCATTGCGGAGCACAGGCTCCGGACGTGCAGGCTCAGCGCCCATGGCTCACGGGCCCAGCCGCTCTGCGGCATGTGGGATCCTCCCGGACCGGGGCACGAACCCGTGTCCCCTGCATCGGCAGGCGGACCCTCAACCACTGCACCACCAGGGAAACCCTCTTCCTCTTCTTGACATAAACCAGGCTGAACTTTCTGTCCACCTTGTGGCTGGGTGGGGTCACAGGTCTGACCTGACCAATAGAAGGACTATTGAGTCACCATGGGAGACCTAACAGAGTTCCCCACACTTGTAGTGCCAAAGAACTAGGGATGTGAGGAACATCCCTTCAATGCTGCTAAACCTGCTGTGCAACTGAACCATACTTAGTGTCTAGTATCCAGTATACTGCCATTTAGTGTCCAGCAGGCCTCAGATGCGATTCTGAATTTGTCATTGCAGAGGCCAAATGTGGTATCTAATAGTACATACACGTATCAGAATCATATCTATTCGCCCCAGGTGTCTCCTGGGGCGAATAGATATGATTATCTATTTATAGATTTTATTTCATGCATTATTATACATTATTTCATGCCCCCCTCACAAACAACATGATGAGAGTGGTATCATTATGCCCATTGTTCTAAGGAGGTTTAAGGAGATTGAGCAGTTTAACCAAAGCTACCCTGTAAGCAAGTGGTGTGCCCAAAATATTATTCACCTGTTTGGCTCCAAAGTCTTTCCTTGACCTCCCATCTGTTTATAATTTACAAAGAACTCTCAGATACTGTACTTTGACACTTGACATTTGTATTAGCTCCCTGTGGTGCCAGAAGAAATTACCATAAACTTTTTGGCTTAAAAAAATAGAAATGTGTTCTCTCACAGTTCTGGAAGACAAAAGTCTGACATTAGTATCACTGAGCTGAAATCAAGGTGTTAGCAGGGTTACACTCCCTCTGAAGGGTGTAGGGGACAATCTGTTCCTTGCTTCTTCCAGCTTCTGATGATTACCAGCATTCCTTGGCTTGTGGCCACGTCACTCTAATCTGTAAGGCCAGCATCTTCAAATTTCTCTGTCGTCTGTCTTCATATCATCCACTGTTTTGTATGTGCATCTAATCTCCCTCTGTCTTACTCTTATAAAGATCTATGTGATTGCATTGGGGGCCCACCTGGATAATCCAGGAGAATCTCCCTATCCCAAGATCCTTAACTTAATCACATCTGCAAAAACCATTTCTCCAAATAAGTAATATTTATAGGTTCTAGGAATCAGGACCTGTTATCTTTGGGGACATTATCAGCTCACCACAACATTCAGTAAATCTTTGGGGGGTGGTGAGAGCAGACATGCATTGTCATCTTCATTTCACAGTCAAGGAAATTGAAATTCAGAAAATTTAAGATATGTCATAAGCCTATCCAGTGGCAGACAAGGGACTAGAAATACTGAGCAAATCATTTTAAGTTGTGTTGTTTCCTCAAGAGAGCCCAGAGGACAAATGGCACGTGGTCCATCTCCTTGCCTTTCTGTGCACCATTGGATGGAGTGCACAAAGGCACAGCACAAAAAGTGACCCTTGGGCTTCCCTGGTGGTGCAGTGGTTGAGAGTCCACCTGCCGATGCAGGGGACGCGGGTTCGTGCCCCGGTCCGGGAAGATCGCACATGCCGCAGAGAGGCTGGGCCCGTGAGCCATGGCCGCTGAGCCTGCGCGTCCGGAGCCTGTGCTCCGCAACGGGAGAGGCCACAACAGTGAGAGGCCCGCGTACTGCAAAAAGAAACAAAACAAAAAAGTGACCCTTGGGGCTATCTTGCTGATGGAAATCTTAGCCTGTATAGGACTTTCTTGGCACCCTAAGGATCAGTAAAAAGCCTGGTGTGGAGATCTGGATCCAGCTGTGCCATTAATGAGTTGTGAGAGAGCTTGGGCAAGTTTCTGTGACTTTCTGCTTCTCAGATTCCTCATGCTTACGACAAGGGGATTGGGCCAGAAGAAAATATGACAAACTATAGATACCACGTATGGAGTACCCACAATGTGCTAAGAATCTCTGTGCTGGACTAGGAACTTGGCCTACATTATTTCATGCCCCCCTCACAAACAACATGATGAGAGTGGTATCATTATGCCCGTTGTTCTAAGGAGGTTTAGGGAGATTGAGAAGTTTAACCAAAGCTAGCCTGTGAGCAAGTGGTGTGCCCAAAATATTATTCACCTGTTTGGCTCCAAAGTCTTTCCTTGACCTTCTGCTCCTTTGATTCCCACCATACTACCCATCCGTACCATGTGATACCATGATGCTGGCATGGCACAGGGATCTGCGGCATATCACGGCCACATGCCAACCAAGACAAATTTCACAGGACACGACCCACTTATCTCTGCTGTTTTTTAAGGAGTTAGCTGCTGGCTGGCAGCCAGATGCAGGATAGTCCTTTATTCAGGATAGTGTGTGAGAGAGAGGTGGTCCGGAGCAAAGCCAGAAATTCCCAGGGAAAATTCCCTCATGGGAATGTCACAGGAAGCAGGATTGTGTGGATCAGCAGCAGACAGTAGTCTGCTTTTATCAGTTAAACAGCTTGTAAGCATTTGTGTCTGTTTTGGTCTATAAACCCTAGGTTCTTTGTCTCTATGATTTTTGAGGCAGCTTCATACAATCATTGCATATCAAGGCTGGGAGAAGCCCTGAAAACAGGGTAATCTCACTTCTACATTTTGCTTTTGAAGACACGGAGGCATAATTAAGTTAAATTCATTTATTCAGCAAACATTGAATGAGGGCCCATGTTTCAGATATAGTGCTAAATGCCAGGATGAAGAAATGAAACAACACATCACTGTTCTAGGATCTCTGTGCCTAGGGGGTGAGGCTTGCTCATAAACGTACAATTTCAATAAATATGGTAAACACTGCAATTGTGCTGAGTATTCTATGGGAGCCTGAGGGAGTCAGCAGAGACTGATGTTTGAGCTAGAAGAGGAAAGGAGGAAAAGACAAACCAGGCTAGGGAAATAGGATCCGGGAGGGGTCAAGTGTATCCAGAGAAGAAGGGTGAGAAGTTTGTGGTGGCTGGAACCTGGGGGTGGGGGTGTGTGTGTGAGAGGAGGTCACAGAGGGGCCAGGAGACTTGCCTCAAGTCAAATAACTTCTGGACTGTTGAGATTCACGCATTTCAGTCCATACCCTCAGGTAGGTTTTAATGTCACTTTCCTTTCACTGGGTCTATTTTGCACACTTTAGTTTTACTGGTCTAGCCTTGGCATTCATCACCTGGCATGTGAATCGCTTTCCCATGCTGTAGAGCTTCCCAGGGCAGCCAACAGGTCTGCTGACCACATGGCAGAGTTCTGTGATGTGTGTGGATCAGCTCACGCTCCGGTACCCGATTTTCTGTTTCTAGCCTGCAGCAAAGCCATAACCCCCGCTCAGCACGGAGGCCTCAAGTTACACCGTGATTCTGAGAGAACTGGTACTTCTGTGTGTGCACATAGTTAAAATTTCCTTCTGAATAAAGCCATTGTTTTTTGGGATTGTTTTCCGGCTTTGTTTTCCCGGTCCTCGGGCCCCCTCCTTCTCCGAGCGTATCCAGCACCTGAAGCAGAGCCACTGCTGCCTCCCGGGTCGACATCTCATGAGAACTCTTTGTTGTTTTTAATCACCAAAGAATAACTCAAATTCCGAAATTTGGGACTGCTGTGTTTTCTATAGAAATGAGGAGAAGAAAGGTCTACTGTTCCTCTCTCAATTTCAAGATTAATCTATTGCCCTTTTAATCCAGCTTCCAGATTTTTCTGCAGAATTCATTAACCACAAGTTGGTTTCTGGATCCCCATGGTGCCTATGTATATTTGATGTACTTTTACTGGCTGGCTGATCATTATGTTGGAAATGGAGGTGACGATCCACTGCTACACTAGTAGCATGGTCCCATGGTATTCCCTTGTCCTTTAAAACTGGTGGATCCTGCCAAATTCCTTTTCATTAATTATAATAACAATAATAACAAAAGATTCTTTTGGGGACTCCTCTCTGCCTTCATAATGCAGTTCTTTCTCTGCTATATTCCCCTTAGGATATTTTCTACTTAATGAGATACAGTGATACATATTCTTCCTCACTGTTTCTCTTCTGCCTGAATGTGATTTTTGTACCTGCAATGGTCTTGCAGTTTGGGTCCAGAGTGCCAAGCAGGAATCTTTAAAGAAGAAGGGAAGAAAATACTGAGGCTAAAATTGTGCACTCTGGAGAAATATAATTTTCTTCCGTTAGCATTTATTGATGGCCTACTCTGTGCTATCCTAGATTTTGAGGGTGTAAAGATAAATCAGTCTATGTACACAAGGAAATGAGTTGAGTGAAGAAGACTACTGAGTAAAGAAACAGACACACAGACAGAAAGGATGGGCATCCCTAAAGGGCTGTGAAAGTGTGAGACGAGGACTACTTAGACTGGTTGGAGGGCGGGAGAACAAAGGGGATACATTTCCAGAGATACACTGAGTTGACTCTTAAGGAAGAGAATTGAATAAGTATTGAATGGAAAATTATGGAAGAAGGGGAGGAGGGAGAGATGACACAAAGTCGGGGGTGGGGTAGAATAGAAGGGAGCATAATTGCAAAGACCTGGAAGCCAGAGATTGGCATACAAGAGCACGTGCAAAGGACTGTACTGAGGATGGGATAAAAGTTTTCACTAATACCCTTTCATATGCCATTATTTCACAAATGTTGGTTGAATAGATGACTGTGGTAGGTATATATTACTGTATCGAGATAAGAACCCTCTAGGCTGGGGACATTGAGTCCTTTTTCCAAGTCCTTGCAGCCATCTTATAAGTGAAGAAGCTGGGATTTGATTTTACTCTCCCGGCTTTTGGTTCAGGTACTTTGCAGCTGCCTCATGTGCATTCACAGAAGCCGTTGTTAGGCAGCTTTTCTCAAGAGGAAGGCCAGTAGCATTACGTGAATTAACAACCATATTCTCTAGGACTTTGAGGAAAGCTGTGTAATGTGTGTACGTAAGAAATCCAGGAAGAAAAAACGTGGTTCTCTAAAGGAGGGCATTGGATGAGTTAAAAAGAGAAACCAAAGATAAAGAAGGTTAAGCAACGATGAAGAAAAGGAGGAAAGTAATTAGAGTTCAGTGAGCTAAAGATACAATTTAAAGACTTTTCAGGAAGGAGCCAAGGTGGGAATGGGAGAGTTTAGATTGCAAGGTTTCTAAGGGCTGGCAAAAGCTTTAGGGTAAATCAAAGCACTGTTACCAATTCAACAGAATTTTATATAATTCTAGGAAATTTAGTAACAGTCCATTAGCTGCAAAGCCCAGGATCAAGAAGAAAGCTAAAACACAGGCAAGTTCTGGAAGCCTCATATACCTAAGGGTTTTGGCCTGGCAACATGCCGATGTTGGAAGGGTCTGAGAGATCATCTCTTATGACCTCCTCACTCTGCAACAGAGGAAACTGAGGCCAGAGAGATGGTATTAATTCTACACGTGATTGAGTTTCTGCTAAGTAGGGACTTAATTATAAGCTTCCAACACTCAATTCAGTGCTCTTTGCAAGAATGTGAATTTCAGAACAGGGCATGTGTTTCCAAAAGTGGTTGGAACCGTCTCTATCCTCAGGTCAACCATAGAACATAGGGTATAGAGTCAGGAACCTGAATTACAAAGAACAATGGGAAAAGAAAGTGTGATCTGGGAAAGCAAGCAGTAGGAGGCAATGACATTATAATATTGTAGAAGACTGGGACATGAGGAAAGATGGAGTGTGGGAATGAAGAGGTTGGTGAAACACAGAGGGAAGAAAAGGGGTTGGAATCTTGTTAGTAGATGTATCAGGAAGCCTCTTTCATTTTATGCAGAGTAAGCCATTACTTATGTTTTTGTTAAGACATTTTTTTTAAAGATTAAATGTGAATGTGAATTTCTCCAGGAAAGGACATTTCTCCAGGAAAGGAAGCATGGTAAAATGAGCAGGGTGTGGGCTTTGACCTCTGTCAATCTTGACTTGAAATCCTCACTTAGACTCTGTGTCAGGGTTCAGTCAAGAAAGTGTGAACCGCCAAGTTATTTTGACAAGACAAGTTACTTTATGGAAGCTGTTAAATATATGGAAAGATGGAAAAGAGTAATAGGAATAGTGAGGAAACCAAAACTGCAAGAAGCAGCTACAGGCCCTTGGGCTGGGGAACAAAATGAAGTGGCTGGGATTTTAGAGCTTAGAAGCTTGAAGGAGGGGCCCTTCCAGACTTCAGAGGAGGAAACTGTCAGCTGGTGCCCTGAAAACAGGGACTCAGGCCATAGAGGAGGGAAGGCCACCTGTATGGTTCTGATATTGGTAAGCGGGTGGTTTTAGGACTGGAGGAAAAAAACAGACAGTAGAACTAATTGCTGCTCTTGGGACCAACTACTGCTAGGGTGAGAAGCATTGCTGGGCCGGTACAGATGGGAACAGCAGGAACCAGGAAGGCGTCTGGGCCTTTTCCCCTCCTCCAGTCTTCCAGTCTCCATCTAGAGTCCACTACTGACAGAACACAACAAAGAGCCATCAGAAATGGAAAGATATAGTTTTCAAACTCTTAGTTCCCAAATTAAAAAAGCAGAGTATAGAATAGGGTAGGTTTGAGACTGAAATGCCACAGCTTGAAACCCAAACAATCTCTCAATCACTCTGTAATCCCCGTCTGTGTAGCGCTCTGACCCTAGAAACAATCTCTCCCCCTTCTTGGTTCTGACCTGCTTTTCCTCTTCCCTTTTATGGGAAAACTTCCTCACCTCCTGTTTTCTCTTGAAGCTTTTCCAGTCAAGCTCTCATCCCTAACACTCCATGGGAACCAACCTGTTTTGCATTCCAGAAGGCTATTCTTCCTCTAGTCATGGTTCTAAGTTTTATCTAAAGGATGGTTTTTAAAGGGGCATTCTTCTAAAACTCGTTGCTCTCTAAAACAAACAAAAACAAAAAATACACAAACAAACAAACAAAAACTGTAGAGGCCAGAAGTATGACTTCACCAGAAAAACCTCATGGAGGAAAAAAGAAAGATAAACCCACCCATTCGTATTCCAAAACCAGGTTTTTGGATAGGCAGAAAGTGAATGTGTTGGGTAGACAGAACATATTCAGTTATCTTGAGAAGAATGTTAGCTCCAGCTCTGGCTTTTCAAATGGCTCATTTGAGGGACTGATTTGGGGCTCAGGGAAGTGAAAAAAAATCTGACCCACTTTTTTGGAGAGAAATTATGGATGATGAAACTTGTCCTTCATTCTCCTCACTTCCTTTGACAATAACCACCACTTCCTCCTTGTACTCCAAGTTATCAATGCAGTTTAGGCTGGAGACAAATCTGAGTAGCCATATTGATTTCACAGATAACTGTTGTCAGTTTCGATCTCTGGTCCAGAAAAATCCCACTAGAGCTGAGCAGCTTTGAAGCTACTTTTAATCCGCAAATAACACTAATCTGAGCTCTATATTCATGGGGAAAACACACAGGCACCCTGGAACTAGAGCAATGTATATTTTCTTTTAATAAACAGTTTGAATATGAGCTTTGAGAGGCTGGAGAAGATTTCTTTCGAAAGAAATCTTACAAACATCTTGTCTACTAGAGCAAACCTTGCTCAACTGCATTCTTTTTTTTTTTTTTTTTTTTGCGGTACGCGGGCCTCTCACTGTTGCGGCCTCTCCCGCTGCGGAGCACAGGCTCCGGACGCGCAGGCTCAGCTGCCATGGCTCATGCGCCTAGCCGCTCCACAGCATGTGGGATCCTCCCGGACCGGGGCACGAACCCGTGTCCCCCGCATCGGCAGGCCGACTCTCAACCACTGCACTACCAGGGAAGCCCTCAACTGCATTCTTTAAGTCCTTCTTTAAACCTCTTTAATCTCCTCATCGCATATCCTTGATTTAATACTATAGCTCAGATATTTGTCTCAAATCTTGGGAAGCATATCTTGATCTTCATCATAGGTAAAATGGGGTAAGAAATGAGGTTTAATGTGACAGTTAAGATAATATCATGAACATGGAAGCAACCCGAGTGTCCGTCGATGGATGAATGGATAAAGAAAAGGATACAATCCAGTATTATTCAGCCATAGAAAAGAAGGAAATCTTGCCATTTGCAACAACGTGGATGGACCTTGAGGGTATTATGCTAATGGAAACAAGTACGACAAAGGAAGACAAATGCCATATAAATTCACATATATGGAACCTAAAAACCAACAAACAAACAACAGCAACAACAAAATGAACTGAGGTACAGAGCATAGATTGGTGGTTGCCAGAGGATGGGGTTTGCAAGAGGGTGAAATGGGTGAAGATGGTCAAAGTGTACAGACTTCCAGTTATAAAATAAATCAGTCATGGGAATATAATATATAGAATGGTGACTATAGTTAATAATACTGAATTGTATATCTGAAAGTTACTAAAAGAGTAAACCTTAAAAAAAAATTTCTAACTATGTGCTGTGATGGATGTTAACTAGACTTTAATTATAGTGATTGTTTTGCAATACATACAAAAACTGAATCATATTGTACACCTGAAACTAATAAAATGTTATATGTCAATTATGTCTCAATAAAAAATAATAATATTGTGAAAGAACTTGGCTCATTGAAGGAACATGGTAAATGTTTTTTTATCCTAGCTGTAAAGATACCACAAATGAATTTCAGGAGTCTGTGTGCTATCTTTGCTTCCAAAGAATCTTAAAGAAGACTATTGGACTTTGTATGAGAGCCTCAGATGACTGTTTAAGGGCAGCCTAGTCTGCTCTGCACTTCCAGGGAGTTCCAGCCTCTTCAGGAATAGATGTTATTAGACTCGGGGCATCACCTGGCCCTTTCTGCTTCTACTCAGGGCATTAGGTAAGCTTCCAAAAGGCTCTTCACACTGCAGTGGGCTTTCAGACTCCTAAACAAACTGGCCCATGATTGATTAGGAAAATGGGGTATCTACAGTGGTTCTCATGTCCTCAAGGAGGTAATTGACTGTGGTAAGATGCACGATTGAAGATGAGACAATGGAACAGAATAAGCAAATTCATTTATTTATTGATATGGCTATAGACACATTGACTTTTAAAAACAAGGCTAAAATGTGGCTTGTGAACTGTAAGTAGAACAATGCCGACAAGTTAAGAAATATATGGCAATCAGCTACTTTTAAGTACCCCAGATTAAAAATTGCCCTACATAATACAAAGGATTCATCTATTTCATCTGTTAATAATTTTATGTCTCAAGCCCTTCTATTGTACTGTGCAGGCAGCTAACACTTCCAATCTTTTAACAAGTATAGGAGAAATAATTTAATTGCTATTTTAATTACCACCACCCTCATTTGGGTAGATGGAAATGTAACTTTTGTGAGTCTCTTAAAAAAAGTCTAGGAGTGACTATGGTTATTTTGAAAGTCCTCTTGGGCGATTTCCTTTGACTGGGTTCCACAGATACTTTAATCTTATCACTTTTGCTCAAGGACCCACAGTGTCTCCCTTTTGATCCTTAAATCTGATACAGATGTCTTCACCTACTGCCCACCACTCAGCCCATCTTTCCAATCTAATTTTCATTATAACTCAACATAACACTCTGACTTGTCAAGTTAACTTGCTTCTTACTTCCCTAAAAGCAATTTACAAAATTATAGTTTTTTGGAAAAACCATCTCATTTACTCCCTTATTTTCAGATAAAGGAGGCTGAGATTGGCTGAGTCAGAAGGCTGGTTACTAAGAGAACTGGACTCAGGCTCAGGTCACTTTACCCTCCATTTAGTTATCTTTCTCCCGGACTGCTGCTTCCTGATTCTCATTTTCACCTTTTCACCCTTGATCAAGAATGGCACTGCTCCAAATGCCATCTGCTTCCCTCTTTAAGTGTATGTCTTTCTATCACTCCAGAACACTACTTCAAAACTATGCTCCTCTAGAATCCTTGGCCTTTAACCCCAGGTGGCTCTCACCTGCCTTCATCTAGTGTCAAAATCTCTTTCCAAATTCCACCAGCCCTTCCTCTTGTGTACACACATGAATGAATTCAAGTCAGATTAATATGACTTTGGGTTTATTCTAGCTTCCTATTTTTACTATATGCTTTTTGGTTCTCTAACTGAACTACTTGATAGAGTTTCCCCCATCATTTTCCCTTCTATCCTTGAGCTAAACACAGTGGTTCTTTACACAGACAGTAGTTCAATATCTATTGACAAAACAGCAGAAATGGGGGAGCAAGTTGCCCTCTCTTGTTTACATCTTATTGCTTTTTTTTTTTTAATCTTATTGCTTTTAAAACACACAGAATTCTCTCTCTGTTGATGGAGTGCCTGTTCAAAGCTGCCCGTGCTAGGTCAGATATATTCTATGTCAATTCTTCTTGGCCCTGGAGCTGTGACATGGTTGAAAGGTATATTGCAAGTAAATTGTTACTAATAATAATTATAGCACTGACATTTGGAAATAATTTACATCTTTTTTAAGTAGAGAAAATCAAAGTAGTTATCCCTATAATATTACCCTTACCACTTACATTTTTGAATGGTTAGAAACGGGGGGAGTTATAGCTTTAGATTAGCCACCCTCTTTTAAGGTAACCTTGCATTGTACTTTTGTGTAGTGAACTTCTGTTCATCCCTCTGCTTAGGCCCACATACTATCTCCTCTAAGAGTATTTGGCTGTCACCTCAGCCAAGGCTACATGCCCCTCCCCTGTGCCTCCAATGCCCTCTCCTGATATCCATTATACATTGTATAGAAACTGTCTGCTTCTCCTCCATGGACTACAGGCTTCTTGGAGACAAGGACTTTGTTGTACTGGTTTTTATACTCCTAGTGTCAGTAGAGACCCTAACACAGAATAGGTTTTAAACATGTTTGCTAAAGCAAGCAGAACCAACTGTTCTGAGTGAGTTT
The DNA here is from genome assembly GCF_002837175.3 of Physeter macrocephalus. Lineage (NCBI taxonomy): Eukaryota > Metazoa > Chordata > Mammalia > Artiodactyla > Physeteridae > Physeter > Physeter macrocephalus. The sequence goes on from NC_041217.1 coordinate 111,044,897, forward strand.
GGCTTGGTAAATTACATCTTGTTAACTTTAGAAAATCTTTGCAATGTTAAGACACCACATACAATAAGAAGAGCGAATGGAGGCAAATAGGGCTGTCATTTTTTTTTTTTTTTTTTTTGCGGTACGCGGGCCTCTCCCTGTTTTGTCCTCTCCCGTTGCGTAGCACAGGCT
>NC_041217.1:111045266-111103180 GCF_002837175.3 Physeter macrocephalus
TTTTTTTTTTTTTTTTTTTGCGGTACGCGGGCCTCTCCCTGTTGTGGCCTCTCCCGTTGCGGAGCACAGGCTCCGGACGCACAGGCTCAGCGGCCATGGCTCACGGGCCCAGCCGCTCCGCGGCACGTGGAATCTTCCTGGACCGGGGCACGAACCCGTGTCCCCTGCATCGACAGGCGGACTCTCAACCACTGCGCCACCAGGGAAGCCCCAGGGCTGTCATTTTTAAAGGAGGAAAAGGTAAATGGTCCCAGACTGTATTACTGAGTGTTACAGGCAGCTTTTAGGCTAGATTGTTGAGGTATTAGATTTCATGTCCTTAGAGATAAAGAAACAGTGATCACTAGTAACCAGCACAGGATCTCCCCACTCCCACGCCAAAATATTCACTGTTCACAGTCATTTATGGAACCTATTCTATGGGCCGGGCACTGTACAAAGGTAACTGATCTTAACCTTGAAGAGATTTCAGTTCTTGTGGGACAGTCACACCTGAACAGCCTCTAAATAGGTATATAATAGACATCTTCATGACTTATGTAAAACTTTACTCAAGGGCTGGTGATTAATAGATCAGTGTTTACCTAAAGATATATTTAAAGTGACAGGCACTGAGATGTTTCCCTGTTTTATCTTTACCTACCTTTTGTTAGTGATAATTAACATGATAATGTAGAGATGGTTATATTGATGGCTGAATCAAAGTTGGGAGGGATGGTAAATATGAGAAATAAGATCTACAACTATCTTTGTGGTTTTAATAATAAACAACATTCATTAAGATGAATGTAAAGTTCTGTACATCAATCTCAAGGCTCAATAGTCCTAGATGGAGGCTGTAGCAAGACAAATTCCAAATTAACATAGGAAAGAACTTTCTAATAATCAGAACCATTGTCCAGAAATGGAACAAACTATTCTAGGAGATAATGTGTTGTCCTCACTAAATTTTTCAAGTAGACGCTGGGAACCCCCATGGATGCAGGTTGGAGGAGGGGGCCTGCCAGCCCAGGTGGCCCATTACTCAAGGGTGGTGGATGAGGAGGATTACTGTGGCGAGGGAGTGCACAGGCCTGGGGTCAGAGCAGAGCTGAATTCCCAATAGGCAGGATAAGCTTAGGTTCAGAGAACCGGAAGGCAGGGGAAATCTAATGATAGGAGAAAATATTTCTGAAAGCATTTGATAGGAAATATTTCTAAAAAGGCATTTAAAATGAATCATCCTGGGAAAAATCAGAACATCAGAGTACCTCATTATACTTTGCTTAATATTTTTATATTGAATGACATATGGGGCTGTTACCACAATCTTTTTAGAGGTTACTAGAATCTCTGAAGACCTTTATCTGGTCCTTGTTTGGAAATGTAGGTCCTGACCCTGGTTCTGTCTTTGATTCACTCTGTGCTTTGGGCTGCAGTTTTCTTTCTTAACAAGTGGGGATTTGACGAGGTAATGACTCAGGGGCTAGGATGGCCCGAGTTGCTTCATTTTTTCTCTTTCTTTCCGAGTCACCTGGCTGAGGAGCCGGGCAATGCCTTCCCAAGCCCTTCATCTCTGTGGAACGCCAGCAGTTTTCAGAAGGTGGGATGCTTCCAGGCCATGGTGGGAAGAAGCAGGCCTGCCTAGTTCTGCCAGACCTCTAGGCCACACTAGACACTTCGGTTCATATTAAAAAATAAATCTGGAGCTGTTTAACATTCCCAAGCCGGTTGTGTGTGTGCGTGCACGCTTGTGTGTGTGTGGATGTGTTTATGTGTGTGTGCACAACATGCAAAACTTGAAAGCAGAGTGTTTCAGTTGGCCCAGAACTTGCCATCTCCATCCAGCTGTTGGCCTTGTCCCTCACAACTCACTTACAGCCCATATTCATAGCTCTTGTGAAGTAGGCCCTGTGATTTTACCTAGGCGATAAGATTCCCAGCAGCTGGAGGGAACGTGTTTTGACCCCAAAACAGACAAATAAGACTCTTCATCTGGTTGGGGACCTGGGGCCAGGGTGTGTGAAACAATACTGAAATCTTTCTTCTTCACAGAATCAATGTCAGCTGGTTCATTACTAGAAAAAAAATGATTCCACCGAGATCCTACATAAAATATAAACCTCTGTATTTTCTGTTTTATCCCTCAGTCATCATGCTCCTTTCTCATGAAAGTCACAGATTTACTCAAATCACGACTGAGAGGAAAGGACAGCAGAATGGTAATGTGCCACTTTCAGCTGCAAGGGTGTCCTCTTTGGGAAACAAGCAATATTTTAGGCAGGACTGGTGTTACCAAGCTTTCAGTTTAAAATGACTAATAAGAGGAGGCAGGAAGAAGAGGTCTCTTTTTTTGTCTTTGCTATCGTTCTGCTGTCGTCTCTGTGATGTTAGGAAAGACAACTTAACCAGCTGGGGCCCTGTGGATCAGCTGGCCCCTGACAGACCATGGGATGTATTCTGTCAGGGAGGCTTGTCGGCTTTCAGCAGCCTCCATTCCAAAGAGGAGCTTTTACTTCTTGGCTCTTGGAACGATGTCTGATAGCTAACTAATCACTTGCAGCTTTTTATTCGTATCCACATTTTCTATCTCACCCACATTTTGGAGGCTGGGCTGAGTGAAATGTTTGCATTTGCTGAAGGTCTGAACTCAAACAAGGCATCAGGATTTTCTGACTGGGACCAGACCCTGTCAAGCTAATTTGCTAGGGTACTATTAGAAAACTCGAAATACATCTGAACAGATATTTTTAGATCTTGATTGAAGATTTTTCTCATCTTTATTTAAGGGTCTTGATTCAATTATAAAAAGAAAAACAATACAAAGCAATACTCGACCTGGCTCCTACTTGGTCAAAACCAGACTTACTGTAACTCTAAAATGTTACAGTACTTACCATCTGTCCTTTGGTTTTCAAGCTGTTCAGCATCTGAATACAAAAATTCATTGTTCTGCCCCAAATAACCTCTGTATATTTTGAAGACTCAAAGGCAACATAGTTAGTTTATATACTTTTACTTTTAACTTAATTGTGTATCAATTTTTGTCATTTTGAAAATAATGTCACAGTAGATCTGAAATGATATTATCAGGAGTTTGTCATTTGTAATCCCCTGCTATAGTTCAGTAATTATGCAAATTAATGAAGTAAGATAATCTTATTTAGAAGCAATTCACACGATAAATGGAAAATAAGACACAAGAACATAGTTAAACTCAATTCTCATTTTTACAAGCTGTGTCTTCTCATATTACTGGACTGAAACACATTTAGATTTTCATTGTGAAATGCTGTATTTGTAACAAGTAAGATCACTGTTAAAATTAAGCATTAGAGAGTATATTCTTTGCTCTTTCTTTATGCAGCTTGAGAGTATAATGTGTTCCTCAAATTGCTACCATATTGTTTCAGAAATGCTTATCAATGTGAAGTGTTATTCAATTTCACGGAATCCACTGTTCCCATTCAATTGTAAACCAAACAAGAAAACAGATGCGTGATTACAGCTCTTTTGAGAATTAACTTTCAAAAAGATGCGCCTCTCCCCCAGATTCCAAATAATTTTTTTTTTAGTTATCCTCCTCATTCCAGTTAGCTGCTTTCTGTGACTAGGAGAGGCAGTAGTCAAAACGATACTATGAAAATTTGTCTTCAGAACTACCAGTCTTCTCTTGCCTCTTGAAGACTTTCTTGCCTCCCTTCCACCTCCATCTTCAGGAACTCTGTGCTGTCTCCTGTGTTCTTCCAACTACGGAAGCCGGTACCTAGGAAAGCAACTAACATCAGTTATTCCCTAGTGTGATTCCATATTCAGGATTCCAAGGGTATTTCCATTTACTATGTAGAGAATTAGAAACTCTACTTTGGAAGAGATCCTAGCAGTCTGATCATGCCATCTTGCTTTTGTTACTTCGATGTCAGAAAGTTTGCGCTTTTCCCGCCATTGCTGATGAGTTCTAATTTTTTTTGGTGGGTAAAATCTGCTTCTCTCTACTTTTTAATCATTGACCTTAATTTGCCCTCTAGGAGTAATACAGACTGAATTGAACTACCTGTTCCACTTGACAGCTTTTCAAATATCTGAGGAGAGTAACCATGTCTTCCCTTTGCCTTCTTTTAGTCACGTTAATCATTCCCAGGTCTTTCATTTGTTCCTTATTTGACATGGTTTCCAGATTCTGCCAAGCATTTCCCCTCTCCACCGCCCATCTTGATCACCAGCAGTGAACAAATTCTAATTTCCCCATGCTCTAAAATATGGTGTCCAAGACTGAACACGACACTCCAAGTTTCCCTAATTGACAGAGGGGCCACAAGTGACCTATAATTTGGTATCTACACTTCCCTTAATGAGGTCTCCTGGACACCCTGGCCTTCTTTCCCTTAACCTTTTTTAGATCTGTTAGGCATCAAGCATGGCACTGGAGAGACAATAATGAACAAGACCCGGTCCTTGTCCGTGAAGAGCCTATAATTGAGATCGAGTCGTGTAAATAAACAATTAAAATGTGGAGTGAACACACAGTGATAGGCCTGTGTAGAAGGTGCTGGAGGGAGAGGACGCAGTGATTGACTCTGGGTGCCATTGCCGAGGAAGCAGTACTAAGCAGAGATTTGATTGAGAGACCTGAATTCAGGTTTCTCTTACTGATAACGGATTTTCAAATGTAAGCGTGCATTTTCCCTGGCAGCTGTCAAATGACAGGCTTGTTCATTGTTAAAGGAATTTCAGGACTTCCTCTTCAGCAGCTCTGAAGTTTCAGCTCCACCCTCTCTGTGTAAGACCAGCACAGACACTGCACCTGGAATTCTAAAGGCAACAGGCACAGATGTGGTAACAGGTATCATTTTGTTACTTAAATGGTCTAGAACGTACACCTGAAATGATCTTTTTGCTACTATCAGCATCCTGTCAATGACTATTAGTCTCATTTCTTTAAAGGGTGATAGTCAAGATTCAAATCCACAAATATAACCATGTCCTTAAGGGAGATACACATCCAGATGCCACTTTGGACAAAATGTACACATGGATTTATAGCAAGGACACTGTCACCAAAGTTTAGCTTGTTTTCTTACCCCATGAGCTGGGTGACTGTTAATAATTATCTGCTTTCTTATCTAAGACTGAAAGCAGAGATAAACAGATCACCCTAACCTTCCTTTATTGTGGGCCCTTCTTGGAAAACAGGAATTAGTTCCATACATACCTTGTCATATTACTCCTAAGTATTTGCAGCTTATTCATTCTTCCCATTAAATTTCCAGCCCCTAACACAGCAGTCCATTTTGTTCTCAGCCTACATCATAGCTGTTGTTCATTGATAAAGGCTGAGTACAGGGGCAGATGGAGGGTCGATAAGAGATACGTTGAAGGGGGTGTGGGTGGTGAGAAGGTGGAGAGGTGGAGAGAGGCCTTAAAATTACCTTAAGGGTAAATATTGAATCTAAAAAGACTTCTGGAGATTGCCGCTCAGCTTATTTCCCAGGGAGCAGGGAAAAAAAAATATGCTTATTGTGCTTGACAAGGTCTTGCCTGTGTGTGGCACCATGAGAGAAAACACGGGTTGGCTGCCTTTCCCACGTAAGGTTTCCTTTACCTTTTGCGTGTACTCCTGCTGATAAAGTGTAGATGACCATCTGGATCAAACACAGGGGGATAAACAAAAGCACTCAAGGAAATGCTTTATTTTTGTTGTCATTTACCTCTAATTATGGGCATAGGTCTTTCCTTACATAGGGTTGAAATACAACTTCATCTTCTGTTGTTAATCTCTGAGAGATTGGAATTTTATGGCTCTGAGCTTTAATTCTTTAGCTTCAGAGGTGACCTTGACAGGGCCAAGTTCTTTTTATGATAATGCCTTAAATTTGTGCAATACTTTACAGTTCAATGAAATCTCAGTACACATTATCCTACTTGGAGTTAAATAGAAAGGTGTTATTCTATTTTATAGGTGAGGAAACTGAGGCTCAGAGGGGATCCAAGTTGCTTCAACGTCATAGATAGTAAGTTATGGATTTGGTAGTATATGCTAATCTTTGCATTCTGGCTCCAGAACTTTCTCTCCTGAACGGCAGCCTCTAGTTGCAGTGGAGGTTGCAGTTTATTAGGTCCTAGTACAGGTCTTATTGTAAGTGATCCTCACGATGGCCCTCTAAGGGAAGGTAGGCAGATATATAAGGCATATTGTTTCCTTTGCTCTTTCTCAAGAGGTAGGCTAAATTAGAAGAGAATTATGCTTAGTTGAAAGCCAAAGAAATCTTTTACTATCCATGATATTTTATTTTGTCTTCTAATCTCTAAGGCTCTTTCATACTGTCATTCATGCAGCATACTTACTAATATTTAGGAAAGTTCTTGTTGCTGAGAATAGTTCAGCAACTGTGGCCATCATCAATTTTGATTAAAAGGAAGAGATGCTTCTAAATAAGAATTGATGCTCTGTGGTCTCTGGGTATGACTCCTGGCTGAATGTTGGCTGGCAGAGTGTAAAGTCACATTGTTAATCTTCTTTCTTCTCTTCATCTTTCTTGTCTACACTCTTCCATCTCTAATAACAAACTCAGTCACCACCAGCAGCTTTTGACTTGCCTACACCTTGAGACAGTCACTCATCACCAGACCACACTGGCTACTCCTGCATTTTTCCCACTGTGACTGCCAGCTGGATAAAGCTCTCTACAGAGCTTCTTCATGGGCTTGTCACCTGTGTAGTTGTACAGGATATAGTACTAAGAAAGGCCCCATGCTTAGCTGAATGCTCCTGCTGTCACCAACTTGAAAGTCTTATTAATTTTTGAACAAGGGACCTTGCATTTTCATTTTGTCTCCAGCCCCACAAATTATACAGCTGGTCTTGGCTTTCTAACCAAACTCACTGCAGCACACAGAGGTTCCCATTCTTGTTCCTTTCATTTACTTCAGAAGTGTAGACCTCCATCCAAGAGACGGGATCTAGTCTTTGACTAAAGGTGAAAAGGTTTTTCTAAAATACATAGACTTCTGTCATATTTTCTTTCTTAAAAGAAAAGAGATGGGCTTCCCTGGTGGCGCAGTGGTTGCGCGTCCGCCTGCCGACGCAGGGGAACTGGGTTCGCGCCCCGGTCTGGGAGGATCCCACATGCCGCGGAGTGGCTGGGCCCGTGAGCCATGGCCGCTGAGCCTGCGCGTCCGGAGCCTGTGCTCCGCAACGGGAGAGGCCACAGCAGAGGGAGGCCCGCGTACCACAAAAAAAAAGAAAAAGAGAGTTATATAGCTATTAAAAAAAAACAACAAACAACTCTTACTGTACAACTCAGGTTCCTGTTTTACAGGAAAATGATCTCCTATAAAGATGTCCTCCTGACAGAGAATGAGAGAGAGAGATAGAGATAAAAGGGGAGATAGATTCAATGAGATAGAGCTCAGAAAACTGGAAAGAATAGGGTATATTCTTATATAATGAGAGGGAAAATGCTCATCTATCAAGCGAGATAGTAGATGAAATTTTGTATGGCTCTGAATTTTGAATTCTATGGAGGGGGCTGCTGAGAGTGGAGATGATTAAGGGGGTTAGGAAATGTGGAACTTTCTCTCATTTGTACCATCCTTCGCTCTGGAGCTGACTGCTATGTAACCCCTCTGCACCGCTTTTTCTTTTCCTATTTTCTAGTTTTTCCTCAATTCTCTTTTTTTTCTTTTCACTTTCCTAGTTTTCTTTCTTGCCTCCTTCTTCTCCCATTAGGCATATTATTTTATTTAGTTTATTGACTATAAAGGTATGTCCTTGGCTCTTAATTTAAAGAGCGATTAAAATTTTTATACATTCCTATACTGTTTGCTTTTTTTTTCCCCAAAGGACAAGCTGGGGAATAAGAGACTAAATTTGAATTACATTGAAAAAAAATACTTAAAGAGTTGATTACTTGAGAAGTCCATGATTTTCTTTATTTCCTCTCTAGATGATTACCAAAAAGTTGAAATTATTAGCAGAATTTTAAAAATAATCCTTAATTATTTTCCTGTTTGTCAGTTGCCCCTAATGAATTATCAAGTTCTCCAACCAAAATTTATTAAATGACTATATGGGTATATTTTTCCTGTATTAGACTGTCTTGTCATTAATGGAATTTGACTATAGAATTAGTTTCAAAACTTAAACTTAGTGCATTATCTAGGTTCTATATCCATCTTTTGATCTGGAATTTAATTCTTCCCTGTCTTTGTGTGGGCACAATGAGAGGCATTGGAGTGAAAAGATGAAAAGGCACGACACTCCCTCAAGAAGTTTGCAGCAATGTGGAGAGATATGCCAACGATTACAGTATGAGAACTGATGGCTGGGAAATGGACCACAGTGTAATAACAGGGCTTTCACAAGTGTGAGAATCAGCAAAGTCTTGAGTGAGATCAGAGAAGGTTCTCAACCAGTACAACTGGTAAACTTTCACCAATTTCCAAAGTTATAGAAAAAATGCTCTTGTATTCTGATAGGAATGGACTTTTCCTTTTGTTGGGAGTTTGGAGAGGTTTGATAAGCACTGGTTTATAAGATACTTTTGGGAAAGAGATGAAGGTGGCATAGCTAGTTAGCACTCTCCTTGAGACAGTAACAAATATTAGGAACTAATATGACTTAGGGTGAAATACCTAACCGCTCTGTGCCATTATTTCCTTACCTGTAAAGCAGGTATAAGAACAGTACCTATATCTCATGTAGAGTTATTGTGAGGATTAAGAGAATTTGCATGCTTAGCAGAGTAAAAATGTAGTAAATATTGCCATTATCATTCTTGACAGTTTCAAAGAAATGTCCACATTTAAAGGGATTTTCTTCCAAAGCAATCAAGCCAGATATGGATTTTCCTCTCATGCATCTTTTAAAGCTGAGTGTCAGGCAGGCAAATCAGAGGACAGTTTCTTAATCTGTGGCATCGATTTTCACTTTCTCCACATATCATTGCTCATTTGTATTGAGATATGCCAGCAAAGGCTAAAAAAATTGTCAACTACTAGCCTTGATTACAGAGAGAGTTGTGGAAAGAGGGCCAGTAACAGAGGAGGCCCTGGGCTCCATCAGGATGGTGAACTGGGCCATGAAAAGGGTATTTTCCATGATGTGTGCATGACTGTAAAGGCGTGGGCTTCAGAGGCTAAAAGCACTCTGCTGCTCTCTAGCTGTGTGACCTTGGGCAAGTCACTAGGCATCTCTGAGCCTCAGTTACCCATCTCCAAATGGGAAATACAATTTACCAAAAAACCCCATAAAAATTAAAAAAAATAAAAATAAGAAAAAAGAAAGAATACCTACTCTGTTTTCATCACAGGGTTATGTGGATTATGTGGAACTTTAAGTGGGAAGATGTATGGAAACGTAGTGTATGATTTGGCATTCAAATTCTAGTTTTTATTTCTTCCTTTGATCAAGACTAAACCTGTGTGTGAATAGTAAAATAATGTTTACCTTTTTTTATGTTAAGTGTTTGATTCTTCCCCTGTTTATTCCTCAGTATTGGATAATCTCGGTCAGTTTTCTGCTACCCTGGCAGCACATTAGAATCACCTCAGGGGCTTTTAAGGAACACAGATGCGTGGGCCCTCCGCCTCGGGATCCTGATTTACCTGTTCTGAGTTCAGTCCCATCGTTGGCAATTACAGGGCAGGAGAAGGAATAAAAGAGGTATTTGCAAACCATTTATGAAAGAGGCAGAGCTGGACAATGGCTGAAACTTTTGACTACGCAGGAATTAACAATCATACTCTGCCTTAATTTTCTAAAACAGCTTTTCAGAAGCATGAGAGTGAAATCGGCTTGGCTGTGGACAGATCCCCCATTACAGCATTGCTTTGCTTCTCTAGTTTCACTTTGCACAGCTGTACTGAGAAAAGTATTCTTTTTCTATATACTTAGTTTCCATAGATGAACTTAAAGAACACTATATTATCTACTTATTTTGCTTGAAGTCTTTGCCAATTTCTCATTACCTATTATTTGTTTTAATTTAGACCCTCTTGGTCTCCCTTTCCACTGACAGGAACTTTTGGCTTCCAGGCTACCGTTATGAAACTTTGTGAACCTCCCTTAGACACAGCTGTGTAGCACACACCATATTCTCCCTTCTTTGCACTCTGCCCTCCTCTCCCTGCCTTCCATTCAGAGAGTGGTGGAAAGAGGGCCAGTTGCGAAGGAGGCACTGGGCTCCATCAGGATGGTGAACTGGGCCATGAAAAGGGTATTTTCCATGATGTGTGCATGACTGTAAAGGCGTGGGCTTCAGAGCCTAAAAGCACTCTGCTGCTTTCTAGCTGTGTGACCTTGGGCAAGTCACTAGGCATCTCTGAGCCTCAGTTACCCATCTCTAATGGGAAATACAATTTACCCCCAAAAATATAAAATAAAATAAACAAATACAAATAAGAAAAAAAAGAGCACCTGGTCTGTTTTCTTCACAGGGTTATATGGAACCATGAAATTTCCTGTGGGCCTAGGAATGGGCCAACGTCGAGTGTAGAGGTAATAAATGAGAGGTTTATAAGTCCCAGTTCTGGCATTGGTGATTATCTTCCATTACAAGAAACCCAAGAGCCATTTCCCCATAAAGGACAGGGTCTCCTCAGGATATAGAGCCTCAGAAAGTGAGTAGTCAGCAATTTATTTCTGGACTTGGATGCCCAGGAAATCTGAGAGCCTTTCTTTGAGTGACATGATTTGTCATCTAGGATAAAGGGCATTTTTATGGCCCTTGGATCTCTGTTCTGAGAGGATGGCTCTAACTTTCAGGAGGTGCTAGTTTGCGGCCAAAAACAGATTAGGTCTGACTGATCAGGAGAAAGAGGAAGTGAGAGGAGAAAACAAACTGCCTTTGGAAGAGAGAAGAGTTGTTTCTAGCCAAAATGTAATTCATACTCATTGTGAAGAACTGGGGAAATGAGAGGAGGTATATAGAAGTAAAATCAGCTGAATATCCACCAGCAAGAGAGATAATAGTTGTCAGCACTTTGCTGCAGTTGATAACTTGGTTTTCTGATGCATGTAGAATATTTTACAAAATTAGAAAGATATCCAAAATGCAGTTGAATATCTTGTTTTGTACTTAACATTATTTATTAGCATTTTCCACATCAGTAAGTATTAACTAAAATTTCACTTTTAATGGCATATAAGATTCCACTGTGTGTATGCCCCATAATTTATTCAATTCTTATTTTTAAATGCTTTGTGGTATTTTTGATTTAGTATAAATAAAATCTAAAATACCTCTTTATACAGAAACTTTGTATGGGTTTCTCATTTTTCATTAAAGATATATTTTGTAAATGGAACTCCTGCAGGGAAGGACCCAAACTTTATGGACCCTTAGTACATATTCCCAGATTGCAATGGAGTAAGATTGTTCATACTTATATTTGATGGTGGCATACCAAAGCACATTTCAAATTATCTTTGCTGAGCAAGGCACACCTTACTCCAAACCACATTTCTGACTCCTTTCCCTATAATTCTTTACTGAAAACTGAGCAAGAACCACTGTATTTCCCAAATCAGACTCCATCAATTATACGATGCACCATTACTTTACATACCACTGAGAAAGAAAAAATGCTGCCAATGAAATTAGGATGCACCATCATTTCTAAGATGCATCCCAACTTCAGAAATGTTAAAGTGTGGAAAATGTGCAACTCGGAATGAAAGAAGTATTTATTTCATTTTTTTCTCTTTGAGAGTTCTTCCTTGGACCTTTTGTAAGCAGGTCAAGATGGACATGACACCAAATGCAGGGGAGGGAGTGTCTGGCTTTTATCCGATGTACCAGATACAACCCCTCTGCCTTCTGTCCTTCTCTTTTCCCACCTCTAGCCCATCTCGGGGATTGCCCCCACGTACCCCTCATCACAGCTCCCTTGTTACTGACCTTAGCTCTCTATTCTCCTCACTGTGCTTCCGAATCATCTCGCCGTAGTGAGTAGAGTCACCTGGGGTGGTGGTGGAAGGAGGAGCAGAGTTTGCATATAGCGTTTTCTTGAAATTTTAACTGACCCATTTCTTACAACATGCTCTTATTATCCAGTTATTTTGGATGACCACCCATGCTAATCAGTCCTTCCTCTTTTAGGTTAATCCCTATTTTTCTAAAGATGTACTCCCAAATTTTATAACCATCCTTCCCTGTTTATATGGAGAGAAATGTGCACACGCATACACTTTATATCTTTCTCCTTTCTCTCTCTCTCTATGTGTGTGTTTGTAATACAAATATATGTACTTATGTACATACTTCTATATGTATATATCTGATGAATATATACTTTATACACTTTATATTTCTTGGAAGAAAGAGAGCACTCATAATACACCCACAGGGAAAAGCATATACCCATACTTTATTAATATACATATTTCATAGAGAAAACATAATGTCTGTGTCCACATACATTTATTTATTTATAAATATATATTTTGTAAATGGGTCAGTATATAATACCCTCTTTTCCCCACTAGAGTTCTGGACCAGTTGAAATCAACAAATGGATAGGCAGATGGAGATCAGAGTACAATTTTATTTCTGATAAAGGATGGGTCGGAGAGTGTGGTATAGACAGGAGTCACAACAGGTATACTAACGCTGAGCCCAGAATTAAACTGACTCGGCCTTCAGCCCCAGGCCACACAGGACTGCCACAACCCTCCCTCTCCCACAAGCGGGGCACGTATCTAATAATGAAGGTTACTGCGTGGCCCAGAGTAGATAAGATGTACTTTCCACAGGTTGGCCAGCTCCTAAACACAGTGAGGGGAAGGGGCTGAGCTGGCCATGCCTGGTTTTTCTGCCTACCTCATCCATCACCAAGGCACACCACCACCGAGAGGGGTGCTGCAGGAGATCGGGAGCATTCGAGAAAAGACCCTTTCTCGTAGAAGCCTGATGGGTGGAAAAGGCAGGGTTCTCCCCTGTCTCTGGCTTTTATTTATACAGAGAAGAAAACTGAGACCAAGAAAGTTTTACCCACTTTGCCAGAATCACGGAGCTAGTTGATGGCAGAGTTGATCTTACATTCGTCTTCTCCTGACATCTACTTTGGTGGTCTTTGGCAGAGCAAAGGGAATGGGCCAATTCATGATAAAAAAGCTATTCATTCATTCAACAATAGTTATTGAACACCCCTGTGTGCCAGCCACTGTCTGGTCTCTGGAAATAGTGCTGAACGATATAGAAAATGTACCTGCCTTATTGAAGCGTACCTCCTAATTGGGGAGACATAATAAACTACTCACTGAGAGTATAAAGACAAGTACAACAGGGTAAGGGTGACAGAAGCTATTCTTATAGGAAGTACACAGAGAATAAAAACCTCCAGGAGAAGAGATTTGAAGAGGCTAGCCATGGGGGTTTTGGAGGAAAAGGCTTCCGAGCTGAGGGAATGGCCAGTGTAAATGCCCGGAGACCTAATGTGTCAGGTTTTGAAGGTGTATTCTTGCTAATTCAAAGAGAGAAGGAAAGTCAGAGAGGGTAACAAGCAAATGAGTAGATATTTTGGACTCCACACCGAGGAGGACTAGTTGCCCCTATTCCTAAAGCTAATCTAGCTGGCGGTTATTGGTGATTAAAATCCTGGGTGAAACATCCCTGGAAGACCTTGCCAACTCCTCGTTTTAATTCTCAGCTGAGCAGTGTTATTCTAGGTTACTCATCTGGAAGAATGCCTTGGAATGATCTTTATTGTCCTGTGGTTCTCCCATGCTCATAATGCAGCACCCTTTCCGAGCAGGGAATGCCATGCACATTAGGGGCGAGAGTGTCTAAAAGTCCTGAAGCCTGTTTTATTGCTTGTTCACTGTCATCCCTTATTAGTGAAGGTGTCACAGACCAGACTTATATCCTGTTGGGCATTTGGTATGTTTGTACTGAATGCTTGTATTACATTGATTTTGAATTGCCCACGCTATTAAGCGGGTAGACAGCACAGCTTTAGAAGAAATCCTCTGAGCTTTTGGATATTAAGATATTCTTAACTTCTGCTCTATTTTTGTTACAGCAAAGTCTCTGGTAAGTTCCAAAGGATCATATAGCCTGGCTCATCAATAGGCTCAGGATCCATGAAACTTGTGTTTCAAGCTAGTTACTGCCGTCATTATGGTGTGACACTATAGGGACCCACAGTGATGTGAGATTTCAGGGAAACTGCACATTAAGAGCCAATCCGTTCAGTTCACCTGGAAGAAAAGTCATTGGGCAAGAAGTGGGAGGGTAGCAATGCCCAGGAACATTAACTTGCTCAGCATGGTGCTGAGCTAGTGTCTGCCAGGGGGCTACATAATTAAGGCACAAGCACTCTCCTAACTATGGTAGGGGAGGAAAGGTAATGGGGACTGGAACAGATCTGGAAAAAGTCTATCTGTGGGTGTGCGTTAGTGTCTTTCAAAGGCACAGGTGACAAAATGCCTCTCAGAAGTAAGGAAAGAGAATTGAGGTGGGTAATCACATTTCTCTCTCCTCTCCATCTCTCTAGGAAAAGCCAGGGAAAGCAAAGATGGGGGGATATAGTGCACTGTGAACTAAGAGTGGAAGAAGGGCCATGGGTGCAGGGTGAGTGTGCTGTGCCTGCCATTGTATTTTCCCCTCCCTGAAACATTTTCTAATGCAGTGCCCAGAACACAATAGGGGCTTAATTCTTATTTGTTGAAAAAATTAATACATGAGTGACTAAATGAAAGAAGTGTGGGCTGGGGACCTTGACTTAAAACCCGGTGCTCTTTTCAGGGCCTGCCTGATAAATTGTTTTAAAATGAATTGTTTTAAAATGATTTGTATAAAGAGAGGCTATTTAAGTGAACTCCATTCAAAATCACATTGTATTTGATAGGGTGACTTTGAATGTACTCATCTCATGCTTTCAAAAATTTTAGTGAGAAATCAACTATATTTCAATAAAAAAAATAAAATAAATAAAATAAAGAAACCCCCAAATTTTAGAGAAGACCATGGCCTTAAGGCAGAAGAATAAATATGAACCTGTCCCTACACTTAATGTAACACGGAAATGTTTACATGAAACCTTTCATTGTAAGGTTTGTCATACCAGTCAATTTACTATGGGCAAAATTTTACTATTGGTTTCAGCAGGAGCTTCAGAAGTGCCTCAAAGTCCTATGTGGGTTAGACATGATCCTTGAGACAATGCGGGCCTTATCCTCAGTTTCTCTCTGGCTACCATATTATTTAATAGTAATCAATTATCTGAATATTTTTCTGTAGTCATTCACATCTATTCACCCAGCCTTCATCTTCCTACCCTTGTATACACATATATCCATCTATCCCACCACCTGCCTCTCAAATTCTCCATTCACGCAACTATCCATGCATCCATCTACATGTCCATCTATACATTCATCCACACATCCATCCATCCATCCATCCAATTTTTATTTACAAGCATATGCTATGTGCCAGGTTGTGCGTATTGAGACTAGACATAATGACGACAGGGTCTTTTGTCCCTGTAGCTTATTGTCATTTTAGTCTACATTTTGGACTGACCCAGCACACTGTGTAAACTTCTATTGTACTCTCATGCTGGTACACTTGTCTGTTTCCACAACTACAAAATTAGCCAATCAAGGCCAGGATTTGTTCCAACCACCTAATTATGTTGATGGGAAATCTGTGCGTGAGGGAGGATGTGTGATTTGCCCATGTGTCCTGAACTTTATTGCTGGCTGAATAGAAACTAAGACTTAGTAAGACTGTATTCTCTCTTACAATCTGGGGTCCTTTCTGTTCCATCATGTACGGTGAGTTCTTCCTGTATTGTGCTCACAGGTGGTGTATATCTGGGACTAAAGCTGAAGTGAGTGTTCCCTTCCTGAACAGAATGTAGACTCTGCAGATGGTCTGAAGTTTGGGGTCTAGCTATTATTCAGGATGACCCTGTAAGTCTTGGGAACGTAGAGACTGATGAGTCCTCAAGAAGCCAAAAAAAGATCAGTGCTGCCGTGTCTTTCAATTTTTCAAAGAATATTTATGACATGTCGTTAGAGACCTTCAAGCCTCCACAAAATACTGCATTTACAGATGACACCCACTTCAGTAAGAGCCTAAGGGGGGACTCATTAGTAGGCAATCAGTTATTCAACTTGTTAAACATGAATTTCTCTTATGCTTCTGATCTGCCTTGCGCAAGCATAAGGGGTGGGGGGAGATAGCAAACTAGAGTTTGAACAAGTTATCCAGTGCTTGCTGGCAGCTCTGCTTTTTCTCTGTGGATCTAAATATTTCTTTGGTATCGCCTTAATTTTCCTGGGGGCTCATAGAACAGGAGGACTTCTAAATAGTGGGGCTGTTTCCTCTAATTTTTAAAAAATCATGAATGGATGGTCTTTTGCATACAAGTAACATGGCGGTCTCATGCTCTCACCAGAGAGGGTGAACCCCAGATGTCTTGGATGCTAAAGTTCTCAAGTTAGTAGACATTTGCCCATGAGGCTATAGGTATCTACTGATGGGATGACGATGCTGTGGGAAAAGAAAGGATCCCCTCCTGAGGATTTGGTAAAGGAAGTATGGGACAGAGAAAAGGAACAGTGAGGACGGATTCTAGGTTCCCAGAATCTGGGAATCTGGGCAAGAGAAGGAAAGGAGCAGTATGTAGAGAGAGAGGCACAGAACCAGCAGAACAGAGATGCTGTGTTCTGGAATAGGAAGCTGTGGAGCCATGTCTGGGAGGACCAATGATCAGTGGCACAGCTCCTCTGAAGCATAGTCCAGGGTAGGGCTGACACGAGTCAGGCAAGGTGTCTGGGTTTGTGCTGCAAGGTACAAGTTCGGGGCAGAACTTTAGAAACAGCAGTTTGTTGTCATCCAGAGCATGACTTAAAGAGAAAGTCAGCAAGGGGATGGGTAGAGAGAGACCACATGCCCAGACCAGTCCCTGGGGCTACAGCAACAAGGTGGTCTGCAGGGTGAAGTTGTCTTCACTGGCTAGAAATGGTCCCCACACGAGGTGCTCAGGACAGTGAAAGCCATGGCTTCTTGTCACCATTTTCCTTGGTCGTATGAAGGAAGGCAATAGTTTGGGGACAGATACCTGAAGAGAAGCAGAGCCGAGAAAAGAAGAAAGGGGAGCAGCCCTGGTGATATCAGTGAGACTGTGTACCTAAAGTTGTCTGTGTCCCCAGACGCCCTAGTAAATGAGTCAATCCATACTCTCTGTTCTGCTTAAACCAGTTCAATTGACCTTCTGGTATTTGCAACATCAAGTGTCCTAAACTGCCTAGTTCTGGTTCTGCAGCTTAGGGTTCATTTCAAGCTAAATTTCAATAAATAATTGCTGTCATTATCTGGGCATCTCCCCACCATGAGTCCAGGTCATATTCACAGCTCTCACAGTGGAGACCCTTCTCATTTTACAAGTGGGAACACCCAGGTCTAGAAAAGTGGAGTCTCTTGTCCAAGGCCACAAACCTGGTCAAGCTGCAAACCTGATCTGACTGAACTTCAGATGTTTTCCTCTCTGCCATGTTGCCCCCTACCCTCGCTGGGGATGTTTATCCCAGAGTTCCCCCTGACCTCCCTTTAAGGGTCTCTTTTGTCCTCTTCACCCTTAGGCTTCCTTTCCACTTTGCTGCCTGCAGCTCTGCAAGCTTTATTCCTTTCCCTTTTTCTACACGCATCAACATGTCTGAGTCTTAAATGGGGCCCCAGGACCTTGCTCACGGCTGGGAATGGCTGACTAACTATCTGTGTGTAGCGTTCTGATGAGCAAAGACACACATAATATACAGAGAACTGCTGCCCAGGAAATGGTCACGATGTAACTCAGGAGGGCTACCTATTTTCTTTTTGCAGACATTTACTTAACCCAAAGGAGGGATGCTAATGCAGGCCAGGATAATAAGGTTTGGAGGGGAGGCTTCTTTCCTTGCCTCTCTCCTCTCAGCCTCTTCATAGGTGGCTATGCTGTACCCTGCATGCCTGTCTGCCAGCCTACCAGGTGGGCCTTCCCTGTTAGCGCCAGCCTGCTGCTTTATGTGGTGCTGTGTGACTGATTTGATGACCCGTGACCCTACTGTCCATCTGGCCACTCCAGAGTTTGCCTGGCTGTTTCCCTTTTTTTTGCTGTGACTGAATTTCCACTGCTTCTCTCAGCATCTGACTTGCAAACCACTCTGCTCCGTCTGTTAAATGGATGAAAAGAGAGAGTGACCTCCTGCTGCCAGCTCTGCCTGGTGCCCTCCCGGTCTTCAGTGGGAAAGCACCTGGGCCTGGAGTCTTCTGCTTTCTCCTGGACTGGCTGGGGCCACAGCTGACACCGCCTCAGCCTGCCGTGTGCACGATGCTTTGTGAAAGGAGAGACATTTCATTTCGTACTTGGCAGGCGCTGAACTCAACGGGACGGTGAGACCCAGGAAATATGACACCATCTGCTTCCTGCCATGTTCTGGCTCCAGCGCTTGATGTCAGGGCATCAGCTGTTACCTGAGTGTCCCTGGTCCTGTGAAGTGAGCCATTCAGGAAACGCCTTCGCTAAGACTTTCCACAATGGCACCATTCATCCTGGCCAGGCTGCCCTGCTGGGCATTTTTTTCTTCTTGACTTCCAAAGTAAAAAATGTCTTCCTGCTTTCTAAGTTTTCCACAGAAAATATATACACATAAATATGTATATACATGATATAGATGTTAGCTTATTCGGCCATCCTTTTCCATATGTGGACATTTTTCTGCTCTAAAGGTAGTCTTCCTAGATCAGCCTCTGGCTGCCTTGAACTGTATCCAGTGCTCTGTGATCTGCTTGCCTCTGCCTTCCAGGTGGGACTGAAGTCCTTAACTAGTGGTTAAGTGAGGATTAGCTACTCCAAGGGGAGGATTAAGCAAACAACAGTATCACAGAGCAACAGTATCATTAAGCAAACAACAGTATCAACAGTATCTCAGTTGCGCCGCCCTGTGCTGGGAGCGCCCAATCCAGCTAGCAGTATTAAGGGCTACGGGAGGGAACAGGAGTGCTGTATCCCTTGTGCCATGGCCCCTGCAAATCTCAGATTTCCCTGAACCTCTGACATGCCGGTCTCTAGTCCAAGAAGCTGCCAGGCAGGTGGGATGGGCAATGCATTGAAGGCTGAGTCCTTTCCTGACAAATCCCCTTGTTCCCTTTGTGGACAGACAAATCAAGCCACCTGTATGGAGTATTAAATATGAGATAAAACACAAAAAAACAACCCTGTCAATCTGTTAATACATTTTCAGACTCGGAGTACGCCATCTGGACCAGACACAACGGCTGCCAGAATTTGTGTTGTTTCTTTCTTCTTTCTTCTGATTTTGACGTGGTTTTGGTTAGCTATTCCTATTTTGATGCCTGAAGGGTGATATTAAACATAATCTGAATCTTAATTGAAAATGTATGCTTTTCTCATTTAAACTTGTTGGCTCTTTGAAGAATTACGTACGGCATGGCAAAATGTTGCTGGGGGGATGTCCCGGAGAAAATTCCCTTTGGTCGCCAGATTGTTTCCTAAATTAGTGGAAGCCTTCAAGCCCTAGGTCAGAAGGAAGATGGAACTATTTGTTACAGTGTTGGAGTCTGATGGGAGAGCACATGCTATGTTTGCATTTTAAGAGTGGCAGTGGTTTCCGTGAAAGACTGGGAGAGTGGGTGGGCTGCTCAGACACATATGCTCCAGCCCACACAGCCAGCCATGCCCATGACTTTCATAAGAGCCAGGACTATACTCAGCCAGCCCTTCGACACACACAGTCCTTTGCTCTGGGAAGACTGATGAAATGCACGTGTGCATACACATGTGCACATGGACACACACACTATGGTCCATGCCATTGTGGTTACACCTGCTAGAACCTATGGACAGAATTGCTGTCTTCCTTCTGACCAGATGAGCTCAACCCAGAGTCCCCTCCCACCCATCATCCCCCTGCCAGGCTTAGCACGCCCCTGTGTGGAGTGATGAAATCTATAACTCATAGTCTTTCACCTAGAAGTAGCAGAGGTGGTATTAAAAACTTGCTTATGTTTCAGGCTCAGTGGGTTGTATCATCACATAGACTATGGTTTATTTAGTTATTAATTTCTGGTGAGCCCATGTTCTATTGTTTAAAATTCTTTTAATACATCTTGGCCCTTTGACATTTATAGGAATATTTATGTGAACAGCATGGTAGACCTTCAATCTTCTCATTCTCCCTCTTTCTTGACTGGGGTAGGGCTATAGGAATGGCCCATTCAGCCCTTTAAAGGATCAAGACTGACTGTGCACTTCAGTACGTAAATCCTGGCCCGGACTTGGCTCTGGCTGTGCTCAGCAACCTGAAACCCTAAGGCCTTAGAGGCAGGACCCTGTGTGGCAGTGGCCACTTTGTTGGAAAGGAATGATAACAACCTTGGGCATCTTAGATGATGCCATGTTCTCTTCAAAGAGCCCACCACATACAGAGAGTAAAGGATTAGCAGTCCCATAACAGAGATCCATTAAATGTTGTAGTGTTAGTAATAATTAAGTAGCGTTTTATGATAGCACCAGCAGGCTAGTCAAGTGAATAATTCTTTTCAGGGTTTGCTCTCTCTCTCCATCAGTAAAGGATTTAGATGGATTTATGACACTGGCTGAAACAAATCAGTGGATGAGTGATTACAGGAGTTGAGTGTGGTTAAGCCAAGATTAATGCCACTAATCCCTGAGAATGAAGGAGATGACTGTCACCCACAGAAGTGAACTTGCAGTTCAAGATGTGAGGGCTTCTAGCCAGCAGTTCAGACCTTCTGGGCACACATGCATGCCCACACACGATCTCAACCCACACCCAGCATCCCCCTGTCACACTGTAAAGGACGGTAAGCAAACAACAATAATGATAGAGGGCTTGAAATATGGTGAATAAAATACTCAATGTGAGTAAACTGCTGCTTACTGACATTCTCAGGTCACCAGGGTACCATTTCAGCCGAGGCCTTTACGAGGTCATTTACCTTTACCTACACCAGGACCATTATCTTAATTGCTCCTCAGCCTTCATGAAAGTGTTTGTGGGTAAACAGTTTTCACCAAGGGAGTTATTAAGTGCCCCCTGGATTACCATAGGATCAGGAATCATAAAAATAGCAGCAATTGTAGTCATAATAACCTATGCTGGGTAAGTATCTGTTATAAATGTGTCTTAAATTTTCACCACCAGCACCACCCAGAGCAGCTTCCGGGTGAAGCCCAGCATAAGAAACAGAGCTCTGATTATTGAAAAACATGGATGGATAAGAAGGCGCTCCTCATCCGTCAAGTCTGGAAGGCATAGAAGAGCAAAAGGGCTGCCATAACTCAGCCCCTCTCTTACCTATGGCATTTCATACTGGTGCTGAGGAACTAGTGGTAGACATGTGAATTCTTCTCACCTCGATAGAGGGAGGAAATATGCTAAGTAAA
Organism: Physeter macrocephalus; assembly: GCF_002837175.3. NCBI lineage: Eukaryota > Metazoa > Chordata > Mammalia > Artiodactyla > Physeteridae > Physeter > Physeter macrocephalus. The sequence continues at coordinate 111,066,666 of NC_041217.1, forward strand.
CATATTTTAAATGCATGCCCAAGGTCAAGGGAAAGCTGGAGTTTTGGAAAGAGTGTCAGTTCCATCCCCATGGCTCATTTTATGGCTACGTGACACCCAAATAACAAGTTGCAAGCAGATATTTCAATCCATGCTCAGTAAATAATTAACTAAATTAAATAAATTTGGGGGCTGTGGAGACCTAGCCAGACCACATTGTGGACTGCTTCTCTAGTTCCTAGTCATGTGTCCAACTAATAGTAGATTCGTTGGAAACTTAGAAATACCTAGACTGAATTCCTGGTTGATTTGGCTTAGAAATGCCACCCACATCAGTTCTTGGGTGTCCTAAGCTGATATTCTCCATCCATATGATTTAATAAGTCCTCTCTGCTTCTGGGCTATTGTGATATGTCTCCTGTTTCTCCTTAGTTGTTTGCATTACCTGCAAAATGATATTCAACCTGAGAGTGTTGCATTTCAGGCTGTCTGCATTTGGACTCCTATCTGCCTCTGCAGCTTTCTCTCACAGCATCCCTACCCATGTAGTACTTTGCATCAGTAATGCCCCACTCTTTATTCCTGCCCTGCCAGCAGAAAGCAAGATAATAAAGTTCTCATATTTCTTGAACTGAGCAGTGAAAAGACTGTCTTTAGATGAAACAAATGATCATGGATTTCCATACTGATTTGTTAGTTAAATAAGTACAAATGAAAAACTAGGTATAAACTTCTTCAAGGATTCTATAGACTATGATTCTTTTTCTTGGTCAGTATAGAACAGGATAGTTCTTCTAAATGGGAGCCTTTGAAATATTTGAGAAAAAAGCAGTCATAGATTCTTCAAGTCCCTTCCTCATTAGGGTAACATTTCATGTTTCTTCAGCTGTTACTTACAGGAAATGGCTTTAAATTTCCCCCATTCAACTTACTTCTCAAATGACATCCAGTTGCTTAATGTCTTTCTGAAGTATAAACTGTGCAGCACATCCTTCCCTTGATCTGAATCCCACATTTCTAGAGTTGTCACCACAATTCTTAAGAAACTTTTTTTGCAGTCACATCTTCTATGATTGACTTCTGTTGAGCCTGCTATCAACGAAAAAGCCTAAACACAGGCATGATTATTTTGAAACCATTTCTCCTTCATCCTGTATTTATGCAGCTGGTCTATTGAGCATAAGTGAAGGACTTCACATTTATCCCATGTTAAAAATCCATCTTGTTAGTAATCCCAACATTCTGGCCTCTCAGAGTTTCTGATGATCCTGATTCAGAATTTCAATCTAACTAGTCCTCTCAGCTGAAGAGTTGGTCTACATACCAATTTTGCACTTTGTAAAATTTTGCTGTCACAGCCCTGTATTCTAACCTGAAGAGATTTGCCTCTGTCTAGGTTAATAGGTGCTGAAAGCTCATCACCTACAAGAGTGAAGAGATAGGTACTAGGGAGTGGTGGGGCTTGTGGTCAACCACAGAGTATGTTCAGGTGTTTCAGTTCACATTAATTAAGACTATGAATAAGAGTGGTGAGAGTGGATATCCTTGTCTTGTTCCTGATCTTAGTGGAAATGCTTTCAGTTTTTCACCATTGAGTATGATGTTTGCTGTGGGTTTGTCATATATGGCCTTTGTTATGTTGAGGGAGATTAGGTTTGACATAAATACACTACCATGTGTAAAACAGATAGCTAGCGGGAACCTGCTGTATAGCGCAGGGAGCTCAGCTCGGTGCTCTGTGACGACCTAGAGGTGTGGGATTGGGGGTTGGGAGGGAGGTCCAAGAGGGAGGGGATATATGTATACATATAGCTGATTCACTTCATTGTACAGCAGAAACTAACACAACATTGTAAAGCAATTTTACTCCAAAAAAAAAAATATGAACAATAAGAACAGAGTGCTAACCAACTGGCACCAAGTGAGCCTTGTCAAGTGGTGGGTAGAAGCAACTCTGTTGCTAAGGTGTCACTCTGCAGTTATGTTTAAACCACATTGTCTAAGACTAAACAGCTCCTGATGCTCTCGACAGCTCAAGCTGCAACAAAGTACAGTCTAGTTTTCATGTTAAGATAGTGCTCAAGATACAAACTGATCAAAATAGGGCACAACAAAATCATCAAGCAAATCTCCTTTCACAGGAGGACACATACCTTGCTCTTGCCCCCATGAAATTCTGCCCAGCAACGACAAGGAGATTGCAAGAAAGAACCCCCCTTGAGCCATAGCCCAAACTCCTTCCTGGACTGCTGGTGGTAAATGCAGCCCAGAGAAAGGGCAGAGCAATCTGTTTACGTATCACTGACTAGGTAGCGTCCAGATAATGAACAAAGGGGTGATTTCTCAGCAAACCAGTAATAACTGACCCACACTGTTGCTTTAAAAAAAAAATTCTCTTATGGCATACACACATATACACACACAAACATACGTATTTCTTTTGCAAAAATGGAAACACTAAATATTTGAGTGAATGAATGAATGAGGAAAAGGCCCATCCAGAGTAACCTGGGATTAGCTCACTGCTGTTTTCTCAGGTAATGAGGATGGCTATCTTTGTCCAGAACAGATGCTATGAGATCATGTCTCCAAGAGATGAACTGAGAATGAATTCACTGAAATTATGGTGCTCACAGAGAGGATTTTAGCTTGAACATTTGTTCATATGATTTATGGCACCCTCCATCCGGCAGAGTCAATGCAAAAAAAATGAAACTTAATTACAGCATGCAGACAGAGTTTGCTTAAGAGAGCTAAAAGTTTGTGGGGATTTTTTTTTTTTAATGAGACACGAAACTCATCATAAAAGAAAAAGAAAAAAGCTTTATACAACATTTGCAACTCATCAAATGTGAGTCTGACCCTTGTGTGGGGGGATGGGAGGGTGCTGGCTGTGACTCCACTTGGCCTCCAAGCAAATTCTCCCCAACCTTAGGTCCCTGCTAAACTCCTACCTCCTCCAATGCTTGTGTCTCCAGGATTCCCTTTTATTTCAGCCTAGCCTTTCCCTTGAAGGAAAAGAGTATTATTGTCCTTTCTCTCTGGCAACTCAAAAGTCTGGAAGTTTAAATGTACATTCTAAGAACTGTTCCAGTGTGTATACGGCTCAGATGGTGTTATTAACAAATACAATTAAAAACATTCCTTCTGCTAATAAAAAGTCAGCACCTTCCTATTAAACTAGGACCCACCCTTAAGTTAATTAATGGCTGTTAACACTTTATTTGCTTTCAAGGGTCTCTTGGGTACCAAGCTTCTGAGACAAAGCAGATTCTAGTTGGTAGGTCAGTGGCTTTGTTTGATGCACACCCCTGACGCTCAACTTATTCTACATCTGAAGCTGAGTCTCTTCGTGTCTTGAGATCTCCGTCTGAGACCTCACCCAGAGGGGCCTGGATAATGGTACTTATCTGGCAAAAGTTTTTAAGATCTACAGATGAACCTGGCTGATGAATAATATCAATGCTTATGATAGTCATTGAATGATAATTGGCCCTTTTTGGACCATTTAGGATTCAAGTGCCTCTACCCAAATCATTACATGAAAGGCAGCCAGCCCCTGAAGTTTAGATTTGGCTTTTGCACTTAAATTTGCAAACTGGCACTACTTTCATCAAGAAAGAAAATATATGACGATGAAGTGCTACTACTGATATTTGGATAGCATTTTGTATTTTCAGCATGCTTTCAGATAATACATTATGTAACTCACAAGCAAACAGCATTTTATCTTTTGCAGGCATGCGAAGACAGCAGAATTCCTGAATTCTCAAAAACTAATCATGAACACTTCTGAGACTGACAGTTGGGTCTATTTTCAATAGATTTTGCAGTTAAAAAAGTGATCGATGATTCAGTTTCCTCTCTAAGAGTCAAGTGAATATATCATGTTCTGATTCCTGCATTCACCTAAAATAAGGTGCTGGTCTAGGCAATGAAGCTCGGATTTGAGGGGCACCCACCCAATTCATCTTCTTTTCTTTATTACTCACCCACCAGTCCTTCCTCCAGTGCTGCTACTGTAGCTTTAATGGTGGGCATCAGCCCAGAAGAGCAGCTCTACAAATGAAAGTGTCTTCTGCGGGCAGAGGAAAAAGGAACCTCTATCACTGAAGGCTCACCTACAGATAATTTATCTAACAAACTCCATTTCCTGTGTGCCATTTGCCGGTATTCATAGTGTGTGGAGGCTCCCAGGGAGGCCCCTCATAAAGGATTGTTCTGCTATAACCCAGAGTCATATTTTTTCCATTTAAATAATGAAGAGGCTTCAGCTCCCTTTCTCTTTTGTTTCCTACTGCCTAGATAAGATGTCCATATTCAGAATGTTTCATTGATATGAAGGTTGCCATCTGTTTTTTGCCCAGATAGGGGCCATCTTTGTATATATTTTTTTACATAAAAAATAGTCTGTTGAATTTAAGCAGGTTTCCTTCCTCCCTCCCTCCCTCCCTTCCTTCCTTCCTTCCTTCCTCTCCCTTCCTCCCTCCCTCCCTCCATCCTCTCCTCCTCCTTCCCTCCCCCCTCCCTTTCTCCCTCTCCCTTCCTCTCCTTCTTTCTTTCTTAGACAGAAATTGCCAGCTTTTCGATGTCAAGTTGTCTTCTTTTAGAAACTAAAATATATGGTAATAAAATGCCATTCATATAATCACTTGACAGGTAAACTGTGTTTTTCTGACAATGTTTGAAATTAACAGTAACCTAAATAGCACAGAGGACTCTGCATTAGGGAAGTTTCTTCCTTCTTTCTTCTCTTTGTAATCCTCCCACAGCAAGCCATTCATTTTTACATTCCCATGTTAAGGATACAACACTAAAAGTGCATTACCTTAATAATCAATAACTCAGTGGGAGGTCCTAATGGGGAGAATTCACTGGAAGCTACATTCCAGTTGAGGTAGCAAAGGACCACCCTATGCCTGCGGGCTATAATTAGACAACCATAAAACTAGGAGGTAAATGGTGGAAGGCTACATTAGCAGTAAAATGCTAACTTGCAAGTAATAAGCCTGAAATCTTTCATGTCTACTCGACTGTCACTTACACTTGAACAAGGAAAATGTTATGTTAAAGAACAAATTTACATTTAGGATCCCTAAAGCTTAAGGACTGGTGAAGGTTAGCGTGGCAATGAGAAAACAGATGAATACAAATCTGCACACTTCACAGTTTTCACTCAGTTTGCCCCTTCCCTCTCCCTTTCTTTACCATCCACCAGCTTTTTCTTCCCCCTCCAGGCTTTGCGAAACACCAATATAAAAACCGTCTCAGGCAAAGAAACAGTGCAGCTGACTTTACATTGTTTCTATTCGTAGCTCGCTAGTTTTACATTTTCTGATCAGTGACTGCCACTGAGACAAGGAAACCAGTTTCTTCAAGAGCATCCGTGGCCTGTCTGAAGGCCTTGCATTATTGATTTTCTGCTCATGGATTCCAGTTGCTCTGTCAATCATGGGCCAGAAATACAAGATGGCAGTCAATAAGCAAAAGGACTGAGCTCCCATGAAGACAACAAAATAATTCAGGAGATTTGACTAAAACAGAAAATGCCAAAATCCTCAAGAGAAAAAAAAAAAAAATCAGTTAAGCCTTTCTGTGAAGGAAAGTCTGTAGTACCCCTGAAAGACATATTATGTTTGTAAGGGAGTATATTCTTGCCAAGTGAGTCTGGAATTTTCTCACCAAATTAATTCATTAATGAAAACATTTATTAAGTGTCTGTTAGGCAACCATAGGCACTGAAGACTAAATGAGGACTATTACTCTGCTCCTATTGGATAGAAATGTATAGGGTACACATAATTGTAAGAAAGTACGCTGAGTACTGCAATAGAGGTAAGTACAAATGGCTTTGTGAGTATAGAGGAGGGCGATACAACAGCCTGGACAAGTCAGGGAAGATTCCAGGAGTGACAACAGTTGTGTTGTATCAACATCTTGAAGAAAGCTTAGGAGTTCTACAAACAAAGGGGGAGCCGAACACTCCAGACTGAGGACCTAGCATGTGAAATCACTCTATACTTGCTCACCTTGTTCATACAAATTTAATAGACATATACATTATTGAAAGAAGAGGTTTTTTTTTGTTTTTGTTTTTGTTTTTTTGCGGTACGCGGGCCTCTCCCTGCTGTGGCCTCTCCCGTTGCGGAGCACAGGCTCCGGACGCGCAGGCTCAGCGGCCACGGCTCACGGGCCCAGCCGCTCTTCGGCATGTGGGATCCTCCCGGACCGGGGCACGGACCCGTGTCCCCTGCATCGGCAGGCGGACTCTCAACCACTGAGCCACCAGGGAAGCCCGAAAGAAACATTCTTTAAACTAAAGTTTATGAACTGAACACTGTTATGTCGGTTTTCAACTATTCAATGATTTTTTTCCCTCATCCTCTATCAGATATAATCCCACAGTGTTTAACTCACGCTTTGCACAAAGAAGCTTCTCAATAAATATTTGTTAATGGTTGGATTAGAGAGAGGAAGGCCAAACAGGAACTAAAGCAGGTAGTAAAGTATCTTTAAGGAGTTCTTAAATGTTTTTAGGACCCCTCCATGTGATCTTCAAAATCTCAACATTATTATGTGGTAAAAAAACAACTATGAATTCTGTAGTAGAGAATCCATTACGAATCCAATGTTTGGATAATGGGATTTTCTGGTTGATACAATTTTCTGGTTAAAGAAAAGCTATCTTACATCGTTAAAAGATTTTCACAAATCTTTTGAAGTTGCTTTTGTTCAAGTTACTACCCTACCTGCTCGATAAAGCCCTAAGGGCTTCCATCATCCCCTGAATAATCTGACTCCACTGCCCAGTTTCCTCTCCCACCCCACCCTCTTCCTGTGCTCCATTCACAGTGTTCGTCCAAAAATGCCAAGTGTCTTCCCACTTTAGGACATTCTGATATGATCTTCTTTCTTCCTGACACACATTTCCTCCCCTGCAGGGTATTGGGGGCTCACACAACCATGGGAGGGCTGGGTCTCAGTCTCACCAAGCTCAGCCTGGAGAACTAACCTCTAGAAAGTTGTCACTAACCCTGGCAGCTGCCTATAGCACTGATGCAAATGCTTGGCAGAAGCTCACCCCAAATCCACCGCCAGCCTCCTCTCTGCTGTCTGATTATGCGTCTTTGCAGTTGCCACTGGAGAATGATACCTTCTGCTCTCTCTTCTTTTCTGCTTTCTGTTCATTGTCAAACACTAAACAGGATCAAGCAAAGAGGATTCTGGGAAATGTCCTTCTCAGTTCTTCTAACCTGCAGCGGGACTATAGTAGAAGATTGGATGGTTAGATTGAATTGACTACAGATGATCCAGCACCCTGGCCAACTTCTACACAGCCTTCATTTTTGCCGACTCTTTCCTAACTCCTAGGCAAGATTATGCTCCTCTGTCATAGCATTTTTCTTAATAACATCACAATTGTAATATGGTTAGATGTGTAGTTGTGGGATAAATATTTTTCTTATCTGCTACAAGCACTAGTTCTTTGTGTTTACCAAAATATCTTCTCACCCTCTGGAACCTATTAGGCTCTCAATGAATATTTGCTGAAGGAATGAATGAAGTATCTCAACTTTTTTTAGTGATTTATGCTCTTGCAATGCCTGAGCGTCCTCCTCTCTGGATGTTGTACAGAGATGAGGTTTTGCTATAGATGTAACAACTGGAAGAGACTGGATTAAATCAAAAATTGCAGGATAAACTTGAAAGTTCTTTTAGAAGTTAACAGCAGGGAGGACAATTTGGCATTCTCTATCAGAAGTTTTTAAAATATGTCTATCCTTTGACCTAGAAATTCTGAAGATTTTTTTCTAATGACATTTTAAGCTGTGAAAGAGATTGATGAATAAGGATTATTCATTGCATGATTCATTGTAAATTCTGGAAAGAATTGTCCTTATTCACACCTCCCACTCACTTTTTAAGCCATTATTATATGGCTTCAGTCCCCATAAACCCACTGAATATGTCTGTCTAAAACCTCTTCTTATCAATAAATCCAGTGGATACTTGTAGTTTGCATCTTCCTTGTCCTCTCAGAGCACTTGACTTGCTGATGGGTTTTTCTTTCTTTGAACATCTCCCCCTCAGACTTCTAGTACCTGGCTCTTCTTCTGCCTCTCTGGCCATTCTTTGTCACTCTTTTGTGAGCCTTTCTTCCTCTGCTTCCTGTTTCTGCTCTAGGTTCTTGCAACCTTCCTGCTATCTCTGGGCAAATTCATCATTATTTCAATTACCATTCATATGCTAAAAACATCTCAAGTTCATCTCTAGGCTGAGAGGATCTGATTATATGCATTTGGCTCCTGGACACTTCAACTGAGCATATGAAACTCAACTTCTCTAAAAGTAAACACGCCATCATTCCCAGCAAACGTACTTCATTCAATTACTTACTCAATCAAAAGTGTGAGTGTGCTTGTGTGTGTATATGGGAATGGAGGTGCAGGATATTTTTATTTACTCTCAGGTAGGCAAGCTAACCAGCATCAAAACATAAGTAGTCCATGATTGTTATTTTTAATATAGTTCTCTTTCTTTTTTCACGGTTAGTAAATTCATTCTAGATTTTGGCAATGGAATTACTAATTTAGAGCGCTGGGGTTTTTGACCATCTTTCCTCTTTTTCCTGAATCTTTCTGGACATTTTAGATAAGACTAAGAGAGGTTGGTACCATTTTGAACCAGAATCCATACACCTCATAATTAATGGCTGCACAATTCTGTCGTATGGAAATATGAGTTTATTTTGCCATTCTCCTCTTGCTCCTTTCTAATAGAAGAGGAATTCAGAAATATTCTAGTGAATTGAGGATCCAGTTTAGTTAGGCTGCAGTCAGTATAGGCTTCATTATATACCAATGTTCATGAGTCTGAAAATATTTGGAGTTTAATTTGAAAAAGAAATTCTTAGCAGAAGTATATTTGCCTGCATTTCTAAATTCCCTTGAAAGGGATTTGAGTCCATATTCTGGAAAAATCTTTCAAAAATAAAATAGAACATCATCTTTCAGAGATTGGGTGATTATTGTGTAGTCTCTGAAAGAACTTCATATATTATGATGTAATCATGGGAGTGTTTTGCTCTGCCTTGGTTGACGATTACAGAAGGATAGCTTTCAAGATGCTTTTGCCTTACTGACCTTTCATAATTCTGGTCAAATAAGATAAATATCTGCAAGTCTGAGGACAAAAGAAATATGGCAACTTATTTTTCAGAGGAGTGTGACTTTAGTTTGATTCATTTGAATAGTAAGTGAAGTTCTAGGATGATTTTTAGTGTGCTCAAATAGCTGTCTACCAAGTCCTGTGGCTTGTTTTCATGCGGGCTGAGAAAACACCAAATATCTGCATAGGGTTTAAACATGACACTAAGCTCTGCTTTGCCCTTACTACCCTAACCCCAACATTTTCTCCTTAGCAAACTTTTTCTGACTTGTCATAGTGCCTTAATTAATGAGCATATAAGTAATAAAAGTTTATTCTCTCACCCAGGCTGGACATTTGTTATGAGGGACATGACCAAAATTTGGGCCATTCTTCAAGGAGAAAACAATGTTATTGAGAAGAAGAAATATGTGTATGAAATAAATAGATAATAACTTAAATAAACTGGAGAGCTGGAACCTGGAGAAGGGAAGACTTAAAGTGATGGGGAAATAGGAGGGTTTGGCAAGATAAATATTGCAATGATGTTCATGTGAAAAGAGTGATTTAGCTTGCTCTGTTGAATACCACTGGATGGAACTAGAAAAAGGATGGAAATTATAACAAGGCATCTTGGAATTTAAAATCATAATTGACCTGGGCTCAGAATGGCCTGTGTTAAGATAGTGAGTTTCTTGTCACTTGTCATTCAAGGAGATGCTGGGTAAACACGGATTAATGCTATTCTGGAAGAGCGGGGAGAGTGATATGGGAAGATGGGCAGGGGAAACTTAAGATCCATTCTGGCTCTGGGAGTGTATGTACAATTAACATGATTCCTGACAATTATAGATTCTAACAAATATAGATGGTATATTATGTAGAAAATGTGGAACCAGACACTGTTTCAATAGACCTGGGTGAGCCACTTCCTCTCTAGAAATAAGGTTGTAAATGTGTCAGAATATGCATTTTTCTGGGATAGTATCTCCTGCCTTCATCAGATTCCCAAAAGTTCTATGGTCCCAAATAATTTATGACCACAGCAATAGAGGGCCTTGGTTCCAAGCATTAATGCTCACCTGTTGTGGTGTTTCAGTGAGTGAAACCTCAGTGGTGAGGTGGCTGTTGACTAACAGAAAATTAGGTCTAAAGGACAAAAACATAGGGAAGTTAAGTACTGATAGTGGGGAAAGGAGCAGAAAGGAACTTGTGAGACTTAAGCTTGCTGAGCGGTGGGAGACAGTGGTAGAGACCTGGAGGGGTATGATCTTCTTGCATTGGCTCAAAACTGGAAATTGTCTTCTTCCTTCCTCAGAGCAGCTCTCTGTCCATTGCCGCAGATTATATTAGGGTTCTCCAGAGAAACAGAATCAAGAAGGTATTCGTGATATATCAAATCAAAATATCAAGAAATATACATCTGTGTATATCTGTATACATATATCTGTACACAGATATATATACACAAGATACACCCACACAGGCACATGGGTGTGTCTATGAGATTTTTTTTTAAGGATTCGGCTCATGTGGTTCTGGGGGCTGGCGAGTCTGAAATGGTAGGTCAGGCTGGCAGGCTAGAAAGCTGGCAGGCGCTGATGCTGCAGTCTTGAAGCAGAATTTCTTCTCCTCTGGGTGACCTCAGTTTTAGTTCCTAAGGCCTTCAACTGATGGAGTGAGGCCCACACATATCATCAACGATGATGCCCTTAACTTAAAGTCAAGGGATTGTAGATGTTAAACACATTTACAAAATACTTTGACAGAAACAATGAAATTAGTGTTTGATTAAATAAATGGGTACTACAGCCTGGTTAAGTTGACACATAAAATTAACCATCATAAGTACTATGCTATTATCTTTCAGGCCAGAAAACTTAAAGTTGTCATTTTTCTTTCTTATGAAATTTCATTGGGCTTTTCACCTAAGAAGGAGCACAGTGAAAGTCTGGTTTTAATGGAGCTGGAGTGAAGATGAATGGAGTACCAAGAAAACACACAATGCCTCTTTCACAATTGTGTCTAGGACTGGCTTTAATCAACGGAGTTCGTAATTGCTAAACTGTTTGTGCCACTCGCCAAGTAGTAGCAATGAATTTACCCTTATTTATCCCATTTTGTTTTTGTGAGATGGATGGCTTAGTTATGGGTAAAATTTTTAGTTGAGTGATATAATCCCACCCTAACCCACTAAGCTGTCTAGGGGAATGGCAGATATTAGCAAAAACCCCTTAATTTGTACCTTTAATATATCACATCAATATCACATTAATACTTGCAACAGTCAGCTATTTCTGTATCTCAAATAATTGCAAAATCACTTATTTTCACTCATGTGTGTCTAAACTTGCTTAAATTTGGCTGTAGGTCCTGAGTTTACTTTGTACCTCTTCTGCGTTCCTACATATTTCTGCTACTTGACTCTCTGAGAAATGACCATCTCATAGAAGACAAGCAAGGGAGGAAAGTGGAAACACAGGATGTCTCTGAAAGCCTAGGCTTGAAGATGACATACTATCTTCTCTACCCACATTTTATTGGCAAAAAAAATTGCATCAGTGGTGTGGGGAAGTATATTCTACCCCTGGTGGGAAAAACTGCCAAGTCACATGCAAAGATCATGGATACAGGGAGAGGTGAAAAGTTGGGCCAATAATTTAGCGTATCAAATTTATGATGGTGTATTAGTTTTTGTTATGGCTGCTTTAACAAATTACCACAAACTTGGTGGTTTAAAACAACAAAAATGTGTTCTCTCGCAGTTCTGGAAGCCAGAAATCTGAAATCAGTATCATGGAGCCCATATCAGGATGTTGCAGGTCATGCTCCCTCTGCAGGCTCTGGGGGAGAACCTGTTCCACGCCCTGCCCCGCTTCCGGTGGCTGCTGGCATTCCTTGAATCCTGGCTGCATCATGCCAGTCAGTGCCTCCATGGTCACATGGCCTTCTCCCCTTCTATCTGTCTCCTCTTATGTGGACTTGAAATTTCCCTTTGCCCTTCTCTTTAAGGATACATGGGATTGTATTTAGGGCCCATCTGGATAATCCAAGAGAATCTCTGCATCTCAAGATTCTTAACTTAGTCATATCACGTACATGTAAAGTAATGTTCAAGGTTCCATGGGTTAAAGCCTGATATCTTTGGGGGACATTTTTCAGCCTACTACAAATAGGAATAGCAGTCACAGAAGGCTTTCCACATATAAGACATTAAACCAAGCCTTTACATATATTAACTCATTTAATTCTCAAAACAACCATGTTGTTTCAGTTATTAACCCTGCTTTTTAGATGAGGAAATTAAGGCGAACAGAAGCTAAACAACAACTTGCCAAGTAAGGCAGGATTTAAGCTCTCTGTAAAGCTGAAGCCTAGGAGTTTTAACACCCACAATTTAATAGGAAAAAATTCTGAGTAGTGTTGATGGTCAGGTCATTTCAAACCAGCCATTCAACAGAATGATGTTTCTTTATTTTTTTATTTTTATTTTTCCATTGTATTTTAATATAGTTTGCTTGAGTTTATTTTTGGTTACAGGGTTGGTGACAAAGGCTATGTTCTTTGTGTCTTCTTTATTTCGGTGAGAATTCTTAACATGACATTTACCCTCTCAGTAAACTTTTAGGTACACATTACAGTGTTGTTAACTATAGGTATTACGTTCCAAGGCAGATCTGCGTATTCATCTAGCGTAACTGAAACTTTGTAGTCTGAACAGCAATCCCCCTTTCCGTGTCCCCCCTTAAGTAACTACCGTTCTATTCTCTGCTTCTGTGAGTTTGACTATTTTAGATACTTCCTGTAAGTGGAATAATGTAGTATTTGTCTTTCTGTGCCTGGCTTATTTCACTCAGCATAATGCCCTCTAGGTCGGACACCCATGTTGAAATGGTAGATTTCCTTCTTTTTAAGGCTGAGTAATATCCCATTGTATGTATATACCACATTTTCTTTATCCATCCATCTGTTGATGGAAATTTAGGTTGTTTCTACATTCTGGCTATTATGAATTATGCTTCAATAACATGGGAGTGCAGACCTCTTTTCCCTATCCTGATTTCAATTATTTTGGATACAACCTAGAAATAGGATTGCTGGAATATACCATAGTTCTATTTTTAATTTTTTGAGGAAGCGTTCTAATTTTCCACATCCTTGCCAACATCTTTTATCTTTTGTTTTTTGATAGTAGCCTTCCTAACAGGTGTGCGGTGGTATCTCATCGTGGATTTGTTTTGCATGATTAGTGACATTGAGCATCTTTTCCTACACCTGTTGGCCATTTGAATGTCTTCTTTGGAGAAGTGTCTATTCAAGTTTGATGGGTTTCCTTAAATACACAGGCATTTTTTAATGACAAATGCTGAGCTTTCTTAGCATGGCTTCTGACCTACCTTCCAAAAGGTATATCTTAGCTACATGTATCATTATATTTGCTATTTTGATTTAAATACTGACAAAATATAATTTATTATATTATCGAGAACCCTAACATTGCACATGTAAGGTTGAATACAGCCACATATGGCGTTCGCCAAATGTCTCCAGAGATTTTGATGTTTTTTATATGCTTTACCAGGATTTTGCTTCCTTCACTCTTTAGCCCATATGTTTTTTTTGAAGGTCATTAATTGGCACAAGGTTTAAGTATTTGTCCCCAATCAATCAAAAATATTTTATATAGGTAAAATATTTATTTCCAAATGGCTTGGTTGGCTCTTTCAGTGTGCTAAAGATTTTTCTATTACAATAAAAATTGCTGTTATTATTCTCTCCAAGAGTAAATAAATTTAGATCAATGACTTTCATGTATATTACAGGCTTTCCAAACCTACATCCTGAAGTCTGCCAAAATGACTGAACAGTAAAAATCACATTCTCACTTAAGCTTCTGGAAGTTGGGATAAAGATCAGTTTCCAAGGTACAAATAATAAGCTCAAAGCAAGACCTTTCCTTTCAGTTTTTCACTTTCTATTGCTTTGTAGAGAATTATCATTTGGCTTAATCGTCAAGAAAAGTAAGAAGGAAGATCAAGGCTAATAATTAAATTTCTGCCACAGATGGAATTGTCAAAAATTAAACATGGTGTGGTAATCAAGGAATTACAGGGAGTTTAATTCCTATCTCTTCTCTGGATTTTATTGCAGGCACAGAGGGAAAAAACCCCAAAATATTAGGAGGTTCGGGATATTTGTGTGTAGTAGAAGGTCATATTTGGGAGTTTCAGGAGAATCAAGAACCCTCCAGATGATGAAAATACATCAACACTGAGCTTGTCCCCATGTCAGATGTTAGCACTCACTCCCCTCCCCTGGCCTGGAATAAGCTTATGTCAGATGGCCACATGGACTGCCCTTACTTCATTCAGATCTCTGCTCAATTTCTTTCTCTTCAGAGAGTCCTTTCTTGACCATCCTATCAAAAGTAGCAACCCCTCTGTTGCTACTGTTGCCTCTGTTTATTTTTTCTTCTTGATATTTATCACTACCTCAGTTTATATTCATGTTCATTTGTTAATTGTTAGCTTATTTGTTGCCTTCCCCCACCCCCAGAGCAGTGCCTGGTACAGAGTGGATGCCAAGTACATATTTGCTATTCCTATTGAACCCCCTTGTCACACTTTAGTTACAAACACACTCTGTTTTTAATTTAGTGCTTATGCATAGACACTTTGAAATTTTAAAAAAGTCCGCTTGAAATATTTCTAAATATTTAAAAACAAAGAACCAGGGGGCATAGGATATGAGAGGCCATCTTATAGGTAAAAAGGAAGCTCAGAGAGAAAAAAATGAATAGTTCAAGGTCACATGGCTGTCAAGAATCTTGGGGGTGGGTCTGAGGTTTTACCCTACTGGCAAGCTAGCAAGTTATCCTTCCATAGTTTCATGGATGCCGGCAGAGACATAAGAGTCCTGAGTCAGAAACAAAGAACTGTATTCTCATGGCACAGCAATCTTCATGAACATCGGATTTGCCCCATTTCTCCTTGTCCCCTTCCCCTACTTACCAGCCTCATGGGAGTGATGTGGAGCTTGCCCAGGTGGATGCTCTATGTTCACACTGCGTCTCTGTGTCACAGCTGAGGAGCCCTAAGCTTAAGGATTTGAATCTTTTCTAATAAGCAGTAAGCAAACCTAACCTCTATCCAGAAATGTCACTATCTCTGTCATTGTGTGTCGTACAACATACTTGAAAAATACCACTCTCACAAAACGTGAAGAAATGCTAGAGATCTATGGAGAATTGTCTCTCAACATCAGCCAGTTAGTAAAAAACAATTGGTGCTATGTCCTAACTCTTAATAATCATTGCTTTATGAAATCGCATAAAACCTGTATAGCACACAGTACAATACTTAATTAACTCTTTATTCTCATTCCACATATTTCTTTTCATCTTTGGGTTACATATAAGGTTTCTGCTTTATTTCTGATGGTGTATCATGGATATTGGTAAAGGGATGCATCAGAAAAAAAATCAGCCATAATCTCATCAATGCTAAACTCTATTCTGAACACATCAACAGAGGAAGCCCATTACAACAAATCATTAAAAGAATATAGATATTTCATGAGTAGTTAATACCTTGTAAAATGTAATAAATGTACAGAATCTTAGAGTGGGGAACCTTAAGATCACCTCACTGAACTTGCCCTTTTTCCTTGGCTTTGCCAGTTTACTGGTGAGGAAACAAGCTGAGGGAAGGAGCAGCTTTGTCCACAGTCATATTGGGTTAATAGCAGAGTGGGGAATGTGACAATCTTGATGTGGTAGTATGCCTATAACAATAGCTTCAGTCTTATCTTCTCATACTGCTTTTCAAAAGAGCACTCACAGTATATGAGTGATTTGAGTTAATGGCCTCCTTAAGTGCTTATCCAGGAGAGTGTGGGGCTGCCCAGACCTGAAGGTGAGGAACTTGGATTGTATTGCAAGAGAAACTAGAGGCTTTTTGAAGTTAAGAGTAAAGATCAAATGCTGTGGAAAACCTTAACTGCATCAATTAATCAGTACTTATCCATTGTGTGGGAGATGGTACATCATAGCAGGTATAAACTCTGGAGTCAGATTTGGGTGTGAATTCCTACTTCACTTAGCTTTTTAAAGTTATTTGCCATTGTTTTGCTTCAGATTCTTCATTTAGAGTCTGAAGATAATGATTGTACCTTTCTTACAGAATTAAAAGATGAAGTGCATACATTGCATTTAGCACAGTCTATATAGAGAAAGAACTCAATAGTATTAGGATCATTCATACTATTATGTAACCTAGATTTTACAAATCATTTGGGCTGGATATTATATGTTGGCCCTTCTAGAAGATTCTTTCTCCAGCCTCCACCCTGCTCTGTGTATTTGGAGAATGAGCCGCATGTGCCACCTCCGTTGACAACTTTGAGTTAAGCTGATGGGGGAGCCCTGGCAGAGAACCGGGGAAAGGAAGGAAAGAACCATGTGAGCTCGCTGTGAAGTCCACCAGGAGCCCTAACTTCTGTCAGGCTGCCCTCTCTACACTGCCCTCTATACTTCAGCATTCTGTCAACTGCCCTCACCTCCTTGGCCATCACCCGCTAAACCAGCCATGGAGTACTGACTGCATTGTCTCTTGTGGTCTTCTAATACCAAGCTCACACTTTTTAAAAGGGTACCTTTGTTCAACTCTTCTCAAATTATCCTAATCTGAACGTGCCCTCTAATTCTTGCTGATTCATCATTTTCCCATTTGATCTTTACAACAACTCCATGAACTAAGTATTATTTCCATTTAACATATGATGCTGCTGAAGCTTAGGCAGTTAAGCTAATTTCCCTAAGTCAATGGACTAGTCAATGACAATGACAGGACCAGAATTCTGTTTTTCTGCCTCTAGAGCCCATGATCTTTCTATTGATGTGCTTCTATTGCGTTCCTTAGGGCATATTCCTCAAGGTCAGGACCATGGTTTATTAATCTTAGTATTTAGTCCCATTTCATTCCAAGTATACAGCATATACTCAATACATGTTTTTAAAATGTCTATCAAATATAAACTAAACTTAAAGGTTATTTTTAGAGAGCATACACCACTTAATCAGTATCACATTTCACAGCACACAATTTGAACATCTTGTTTTATTATAGGATAATAATCATACTCCTCATTGACTGACCAAGAAGAGCACACAGTTGAGGAAATGCTGTCGGTGGGCGGTAGGGGAAAGAGTCAGCCTGGGGAGTTGCTCTGGTTGACATCTTCAGTGTTTTTCTGGGCCTCTCTCTGAAATGTAAAGAGCTCTGGGACTCTGGCTGCAGATGAAAGAGGTGGATTTTTTGTTTTGAGAGCAGCTGAGGGAGGTGGGTGTGTTTTGCTGTGTTTTGAATTTAGTTCCTTTCCTTCATTACAGAATCTTATTTCCTACAGAAAAGTTTAGCATCTGTTTTGTGATTTGATGAATGGCTTTGAGCTGTTAATTTAATTGCTTCCTAGTAAGACACTAATGACCTTTTTCGTTCCACTAAATACTAGTGTGTTT
Source organism: Physeter macrocephalus (assembly GCF_002837175.3). Taxonomy (NCBI): domain Eukaryota; kingdom Metazoa; phylum Chordata; class Mammalia; order Artiodactyla; family Physeteridae; genus Physeter; species Physeter macrocephalus. The sequence goes on from NC_041217.1 coordinate 111,084,310, forward strand.
AGTTATAAATTAACCATAACTAAACACTTGGAGCTCCAGTACTTACAATTCACATTGCTCAGGTTCAGGCTGTAGCAACTAGAGTGAGAGTTACAGGTGGCCTATAGATTTTGCTTCCAAAATCTGTGGTAGGTGGGAAGAACAATAACTTTCTCATAACAGCAAATTCAGGAGCAAAGCTCAATGCAATATGAACAGTCAAAGGAGAAGAAAAGAGAAAAAAATATGCCAACGCATTTCCAGGTCTGAGAAATCCCATTTGCTATCTTCAGCCAAGGAGCTGGAGGCCTGGAATTTGGATCTTCCCAGTCTCAGCTTCCTGAGAATTACTTGTTCTCTGGGTAGCCACAAGCATTGGGTAGGGGTAGGGGTAGGGGAGTTAACCTAAAAGTCTGGACTCTCATATTTGTCTATTGATCACCAGGTTTCAAATGTTCTTTCAAGAGCGAGGGCATCTTTATATATTTGATGGGAATGAATATTAATTTGCCACTTCTTCAGCCCTTCTGGCATGGCCACTGAGCGTTGATTTCATTGGTAATTGAAATTAAGGCATTGTAGCTCCCACTGGACTTTAATCGGCTTCCTCTTGGAATACTGCCAAGTAAGATCTTTTCCTGAAGGACCCCAACTAAACAAGGAGGCCACAGAAGGTCTGGGTCTGCCTTTGGCAACTGCAGTCATGCAATTGCCTGGGACGTCGGTATCATCAGATTTATTCCCTGCCTTCTTTGAAATAGTGCTTTCTCACCACCAAGGAATTCTCCCAATGCTCCAAGATAAATATTTTTGGAAACCAAATGATATTTGATTTTCTCAAAACGGAGACAAAGATAAGGTGAGTGTTCAGGAAGGAAAAAGGCAGGAATCTCACTCCCCACTCCTAGCTGAGGCATATTTGGTTTCCAAACTGCCTACAAATGGAGCAGTTGAAAGAAATTCAGAGTGAACTGAAGCACCAGTGAAAGGGCTGCGCTGCTCCTTCATCTCCGGGAACCCAGGGAGGGCTGCTGTGTGGAATGTGGACCTCCCACACATGGACTTGATTGTATGTCAAGGCTGGTATGAAGAGCCAAGGGACACTTTCTCCAGAAGAAGCAAGGATTCTTTAAAACAGGAGCTTTGCCTGGTGTCGTTATAAAGAATGAAGGAAGGAGTGTGTAGTGGGTAAGCCACATCTTGATACCTTTTTTCCTTAATCACCCCCACCTCCAAACTAAAAACATTTTCTTCAGCATTTCAATGACCATATTATGCTTTAGGTGAAGTGATACTTTATTATTGAGATTAAATTTAAATCCTTTTAAAGGAAGCCTGTAAGGATTGTTGTTAAACCTCAGGCTCCCTATTTCTTTAGCTGTTAGAAAAGAATATATAACCACATGTTTAAAAGAGTGATTTAAATTTTTCATTTTTTCCAGAAAGGTGTGTTTCTGAGTTAGAATTTACTCATAGCTCTTCCTGTTAAGCACAGCCATGCAGTTCATATGCAAGGTGGATTTTAATGTCTCTCAAGGTGAAACTCTGCATTGAACATGCAAATCACCAGCATCAAATTCATCAGAAAATATTGTTAGCTCAACCTGCAGAGTAAATCCAGAATTAGACCACTTCTCACCACCCCACTGCTATGGTTCTGGTCTGAGCCACTGGAACCTCTTACTATCACTTCCTGTCTGGGCTCCCTGATTCTAATTCTGATTCCCCTCAGGCTCTTTCTAACCCAGATCTGTTTTATCAAAACATAAGGTTACGCTTTTGCTCAAAACCACCCAAGGGCTTTCCATACCACTCAGAGTAAAAGCCAAATCTTACCACGGTTTCAAAGGTCTTACGTGAGCCGGTTCCTACACCTACCCTGTTCTCTCTTCCATCTGCTACCAGTTTCTACCCAGTCACTTTGGTCTTGCTGTCCATCAAAAGTCTTTTCCTTTGTAAGGCTCTCTCTCTCACCTCTTTCAGCTCTTTACTCAAAAGTCACTCTCTCGGGCTTCCCTGGTGGCGCAGTGGTTGAGAGTCCGCCTGCTGATGCGGGTGACGCGGGTTCGTGCCCGGGTCCGGGAAGATCCCACATGCCGCGGAGCGGTTGGGCCCGTGAGCCATGGCCACTGAGCCTGCGCGTCCGGAGCCTGTGTTCCGAAATGGGAGAGGCCACGACAGTGAGAGGCCCGCATACCAGAAAAAAAAAAAAAAAAAGTCACTCTCTTAATGAGGTTTTTTGTTGCTACTCTATTTAAAATTGCATTCCTCCCATAACTGTCTGTATCTCTTTTGCCTGACTTAAGTTTTTCATGATATTGACAATAAGTTATCGCTTGTTTACATACCTTTTTGTTTACTGTCTGCCTCTCCCCTTGAGAAGATAAGCTCTAGGAGGGGTCATGGAAAACACTTGGAAGCTCAGAGTAGGCATTCAAAATTCTTTTTGAATGAGTGAGTAGGACACTATATTCTTATTCTTTGGAACCCTGTGAAGAGTTCCCATGGTCCAGTCTAAAAAGGGGTACAAAAATCCAGAGTATGTGAGGCATGTAATAATAGCACAACAGAGGAATTGTCCAATAACAAGTGCCCACCTACCCAACACATACTGAGATCGACCAATGCCTGGGGTTCTAGCACTACTATTGAATACTTGTTCCTGAATGTAACTGGATTTTTAAGCCTCTTGTTCTCGCCTCAGTGCCTATCTCAGCAAACTCTGACATCACAGGACAAACCACAAATCCAACTCCAGATGCATTAAAAAATAATCTGGCTATTTTACTGAAGATCAGTTAGAAACACTGAAGAATATTACATTTTATATTACAACAAAACAAAAAACAAAACAAAACAAAACAAAAAACTTCCTAAAAAATACTGCTTAAATATCTTCTTTTTCCATGATTCCCTGTAGGGCTGTCCACATACTCTCTTGTCTCTCTTCTATGGGTCCCAGTAACTCCCTAGGACTATTCAGAGACCCGAGTAGTACTTAGATCTGATCCACCTGGCCCACATTCTGTAATCTCATGTCATTGTTTTGTAATATTTGTTCATTCAGATATGTGCATCATAGTGTCCTGACTAAAACTTGCTATTATCTTCCTATATCCCAGAATATATAATGCAAACTTTTTATAATGATCTTGATGGTGTTAAACTTGCCAAACTTACCTCTAGCTGGAGTTCTCACAATTTAAGCTCCACTCATACTGAATTGCAGCCTCTGGCATAGTTCTGAGCATTTGACAGATGGCTCCTTCCCTCCATAATACCTCATTTCTCAACCTTCTGATGGACTCCACTAGAAAATCACCTCACTGGTGAATTATTTCCCATCTTTCACAGGAGGAATTGGTCATACTGGCCTCTTGCTCTTCTTTAAATACTCAAAGCTACTCCGCCTTGAGGCATTAGCACTTGCTATTCCATCTGCGCCGACACACTTTGCTTACTTAGCCACAGGACTTCCTCCCGTGCTTTCTTCAGATCACTGCTAAATACCGTTGTACCAGGGAATTGTTTCCCAATGACCCTGTAAAAAGGAGTCAGACCTACCCTGATCCTCCCTCTGGCACTATCCATTCTCCTACCATGCTTTATTTTTTTCCTCCAAAATCATTTATCTCCAGATGATATATATGTACTTGTTTATTTATTTATTCCCTCTCTTCCTCCACTGGAATGGAAGCTCTATAAGGGCAGATTTTTAAAATGTTTTCTTCATGATTGTTTTCCCATAATCCAGTACAAATGCTTGGCATATATTAGATGCTCAACAAATATTTGTTGAATTAACTGATGAATAAATGGTCAACTGTCTCTCTTACTATCAGGTCTCTAGACTTTATAAGGGAAGTTACTAGGTGCATTTAATTCACAACTGTAGTAAATACTATGTGTTTAATAAGTGAATGGATAGATAAATAAATGTATTATATCTTGAGTACTTAGTACAGAGTTTGTTACATTGAATTCCTTTATATGCCTGTACAGGAAAGACTTCTGGGTAAAGGGAACAGCGAATGCGAAGGCCAGCTGTACATATACATTTGACACGTTCTAGGAATAGCAGAGTCAAGGTGAACGGAGTGGAGAGAATTAAGGAGAGAATAGTAGGAGCAGAATTCTAATTGGGGTATATCACTTAGAACCTTGTAGGTTATTTTAAACAGTTTAGCTTTGTTAAAAATAGGAAGGCACTGTAGGATTTGAGCACTGTAGTGACATGATCTGGCTTGCATTTTAACAGGATCACTCTACCTGCTATATTAAAATGGCAGAAAAATAGATCGAAGGTGGAGGAAGGAGGGTCAGTTACAAGACTATTGAAATAATCTTTATGAGAGATCATGGTGGTTTGGATCAGTCATGATTTGATAGCCAGAGAGATGGTGAACAATGGTTATATTCTAGATACATTTTAATGGTAAACTCAATAGACAATTCTGATAGATTGGATGTAGGAGTGAAAGAAAAATATTATGCTAATATTTTGGTTTGTGGACTTCCACTTCCAAACAAGATAGAAGAACAGACCAGATTTACATTCATGTGTGAAATAATTAAGGAAAAAATGTAAAGTATTTGAAACAATAGTTTTTAAGATACTGGATATATCAGGCAATGAAGGACAGTGATCCCTGACAGAAATGAAATAAATCAAGTGAGCTCCATTATTGCCAGAACGCATACCTTACTTCCCAGGCTGTGATGCAGGGAGGGAGAACCCAGGAGGATCCCAGGAAACTTATTCAGTTGAGATGGAGCTGAGATTCTGGGGAGACCAAGGTGGCTAGAGCTTTGAGGAGGGAGTAATGCAGAGAAGAGAACTTCACAGTGAGAGAGTCCTGGAGAACTGCAGAGGGTGCCCTTTGATTACTCATGAGAGTATCGATCAGAACATGCAGGTGAAAAAAATTACCTGAGGCTGTGAGAAGTTTCCAAAGGGATTGGAGGCAGCAGGACCCAGTATTCACAAAAGGCTAAGAGTAGCCAATCTGGAAAACTTCATAATTGTTGGGGCATTTGGTAAAACCCAAGAGTCTTGCCTAAGACTTAGGGAATAATTAGCCCTCGAAGAAATGTTAAGGAACTTCTTCAAGCAGAAGGAAGAATAACACTAGATGGAAATACAGATTGACACACACAAAAAAGTGTATCTGAAACGGTAACTACCTGGGTAAATATATAATATTTTTTTCAGTATCTAAATTTCTTTAAAAGATAATTGATTTTTTTTCTAAATTGGAGCTGGAGGAATCAGGCTCCTGGACTTCAGACTATATGACACAGCTACAGTAATCAAGACAGTATGGTACTGGCACAAAAACAGAAATATAGATGAATGGAACAGGATAGAAAGCCCAGAGATAAACCCACGTACATATGGTCAGCTTATCTTTGACAAAGGAGGCAAGAATATACAGTGGAGAAAAGACAGCCTCTTCAATAAGTGGTGCTGGGAAAATTGGACAGCTATATATAAAAGAACGAAAATCGAGCACTCCCTAAACCATACACAAAAATAAACTCAAAATGGATTAAAGACCTAAATGTAAGACTGGACACTATAAAACTCTTAGAGGAAAAAATAGGCAGAACACACTATGACATAAACCACATCAAGATCCTTTTTGACCCACCTCCTGGAGAAATGGAAATAAAAACAAAAATAAACAAATAGGACCTAATGAAACTTAAAAGCTTTTGCACAGCAAAAGAAACCATAAACAAGATGAAAAGACAGCCCTCAGAATGGGAGGATTCATTTGCAAGTGAAGCAACTAACAAAGGATTAATCTCCAAAATTTACAAGCAGCTCATGTAGCTCAATATCAAAAAAACAAAAAACCCAATCCAAAAATGGGCAGAAGACCTAAATAGACTTTTCTCCAAAGAAGATATACAGATTGCCAAAAAATACATGAAAAAATGGTCAACGTCATTAATCATTAGAGAAATGCAAATCAAAACTACAATGAGATGTCACCTCACACCAGTCAGAATGGCCAACATCAAAAAATCTACAAACAATAAATGCTGGAGAGGGTGTGGAGAAAAGGGAACCCTCTTGCACTGTTGGTGGGAATGTAAATTGATACAGTCACTATGGAGAACAGTATGGAGGTTCTTTAAAAAACTAAAAATAGAACTACCATACGACCCAGCAATCTCACTACTGGGCATATACCCTGAGATAACCATAATTCAAAAAGAGTCATGTAATGGAATATTACTCAGCCATAAAAAGAAATGAAACTGAGTTATTTGAAGTGAGGTGGATGGACCTAGAGTCTGTCATACAGAGTGAAGTAAATCAGAAAGAGAAAAACAAATACCGTATGCTAACACATATATACAGAATCTAAAAAAACAAAGGTTCTGAAGAACCTAAGGGTAGGACAGGAATAAAGATGCAGACGTAGAGAATGGACTTGAGGACACAGGGAGGGGGAAAGGTAAGCTGGGACGAAGTGAGAGAGTAGCATTGACATATATACACTACCAAATGTAAAATAGATGGGTAGTGGGAAGCAGCTGCATAGCACGGGGAGATCAGCTCAGTGCTTTGTGACCACCTAGAGGGGTGAGGTAAGGAGGGTGAGAGGGAGACGCAAGAGGGAGGAGATATGGGGATATATGTATATGTATAGCTGGTTCACTTTGTTATGAAGAAGAAACTAGCACACCATTGTAAAGCAATTATACTCCAATAAAGATGTTAAAAGAAAAGATGATTGATTTCTTCTAAAGAAAAGCACTATTTTAAGTATAGTAAATTTAGCAAGAGGTAGATTATAATTTTTATCAAATGTATCATATAACATGCCATATGATTTTTATTCTATAAGCAGTTCATAAATTTCAAGAACATTTAAAAAAGAGAAAAAGCAGAAGGAATGTCACCCATCATTTCATCACTGATATAATACAAATATTCTTAACACGTTAATACTGATATCAGAATATTTTGACCTTTTCTCTTTCAGTAGTTTTCTATGCATAATTTTCTGTGTTGTAATTGTAATTTCCATGTTTAATTTTAAATGTTTCTTATTTTTAGAACTCATACATATATTTCTTTTCAATTAATTAATTGTATTGTGGTAAGAACACTAGCACAAGATCTACCCTATTAAATTGCTAAGTGTACACTATGGTATGGTTAACTATAGGCACAAGTTGTATAGCATATCTCTAGAATTTATTCTTCTTGCATAACTAAAACTTTACGCCAACAAATAGAACTCCTCATGGTCAAAAGAGAAGAAATCAAAAGAGAAATTAGCAAATATTTGAACTAAATAAAAATGAAAATCCAATATTTCAGAATCTGTGGGATGCAACTAAAAGATTAGTTGGAGGGAGAAACTGATAGCGCTAAGTAACTCCATTGGAAAATAAGAATGATCTCAAATCAATTATCTCAACTCCTACCTTAAGAACTAGAAAAAGAAAAAAAAAATTAAACCCAAATTAAGCAGAAAAAAGAAAATTATCAGAGCAGAAACTAAAGAAATATAAAACAGAAAAACATTCACTGAAACCAAAGGTGTTTCTTAAAGAAAGTCCAAAGAGATATGGCTTCTAGTAAATTTTACAAATTTTTTAAGGAAGAAATAATAGTAATTCTACTCAAACTCTTTCAGAAAATGGAAGAGATTACTTCTCAATTCATTCTATGAAGCCAGCATTATCCTGATACTAAAACAGACAAAGACATTACAAAAAGGAAAACTACAGATCAATATCCCTCATGAACATAGATACTAAAATTCTGAACAAGATTTTAGCAAATTGAGTCCAAAAGCATGTAAAGGACATCATGACTAAGTATGATTTATCTGAGACATGCAACAGTGATTTAGCAATAGAAAATCAATAGAAAATGGATGAATGCAATTCATTTTATCAACAAACTAAAAGAGAAAAGTTGTACAATCATATAAATAGGTGTAGAAAAGCATTTGACAAAAATCTAACATCAATTCCTGGTTAAAACTCTCAACAAACTAAGAATGAAAATGATTCCATAACTGGATTAAGGGGAATTTACCAAAAACTTATAGGTTACATCATACTAAATGGTGAAAGACTGAATGTTTTCCTTTAAGATCAAGAATAAGGCAAGGATGGTTGTAATCACTACTTCCATTTAATATTGTGCCAGAGGTTCTAGACAGTGATTTAAAGAAAGGATGAGAAACAAAAGACAGACATGTTGAAAGATGAAGTAAAACTGACTTAGAAGACAGCATAATCATCTATGTAGAATATTGTATGAAATCTACAAAAAACTTATTTGAATTGAAAACCAAATTTAGCAAGGTTTCCTGATATGAGCTCGATATGCAAAATTAATTTTGTTTCTGTACAATAGCAACAAACAATCAGAAATTAATTTTTAAAGTACCATTTATAACAGTATCAAAAACATGAAACCTTTGGGGATAAATCAGACAAAAATGTACAAAACCTGTACACTGAAAACTGTAAACCAGTGCTGAGAGAAATTTTTAAAGACCTAAGTAAATGGAGCTATATGTTGGAAGACTCAATATTGTTAAGATGTTAGTTGTCAAAGATTTGATCTATAAACTAAATGCAATTCAAATAAAAATTTCAGTAAGCCTGTTTTATAAAAATTAACAAGCTGATTTTTAAAATTCATATGGAAATCTAAAGATCTAGAACAGCCAAAACAAGAACAAAGTTGGAAGACTAACACTAACTGATCTCAAAATTTATTATAAAGCTGCAACAATCAAGACAGTATGGTATTAGCATACACATAAAGAAACAGATGTGGAGAGTCCAGATAGACTTGCATATATATGTACAACTGATTTTTGACACAGATACAGAATTAATTCAATTTAATTTTGGAGAAAAGTTTGTTCAACAAATGCTGCGGGAACAATTGGATCTGTTGCCACAGATCTGCCACACAAAAAAAGCAAAACAAAAAAAATCTTTGATCCATATCTTGAAAACCTTGTACTATATACAGATATTAAATCAAAATGGGTAATGGGTCATGGACCTAAATGTAAAACCTAAATGTAAACCTACATGTAAACCTAAATGTAAAACAGGAGAAAGATCTCTGCAACCTTAGATTAGGCAGAGTTCCTAGATAAAACACCAAAGGCATGGTTCATAAAAGAACAAATTGATAAAATGGACTTCATTAGTACTAAAAACTTCTGCTCTTTGAAAGACATTATTAAGAAAATGGAAAGGCAAGCCACATACTGGAAGAAAATGTTTGCAAGTCATATATCTGATGAAAGGCTTATATCCAGAATATGTAAAGAAATCCCAAAATTCAATGACGAAAAAATCAAACAACTGAATTAAACAATGGGCAAAATATTTGAATAGACACTCCACTAACAAAAGACATATGATTGGCAAATAAGCATATGAAAAGATGTTCAACATTATTGTTCATCAGGGAAATGTAAATTAAATCCACAATGAGACACCACTACACACTCATTAGAATGACCAAAATTAAAAAATGATCATACTGGACTTCCCTGATGGCACAGTGGTTAAGAATCCGCCTGCCAATGCAGGGGACACGGGTTCGAGCCCTGGTCTGGGAAGATCCCACATGCCGCGGAGCAACTAAGCCCATGCGCCACAACTGCTGAGTCTGCGTGCCGCACTACTGAAGCCCACGTACCTAAAGCCCATGCTCTGCAACAAGAGAAGCCACCACAATGAGAAGCCCGCACCCCGCAAGGAAGAGTAGCCGTTGCTCGCCACAACTAGAGAAAGACTGCGTGCAGCAACAAAGACCCAAAACAGCCAAAAATAAATAAATACATAATTTTTTTTAAAAAAAAGATTATACCAAGTGTTGCAGAGAATGTGGAGCTACTGAAACTCTCATATATTCCTGGTGGGAATGTAAAAAGGCATAATCACTTTGGAAAACAGTTTGGCAGTCTCTTAGGAATTTATACATACACCTACCTAATAGCCTGTAGAAATTTATAGCAGCTTTATTTTTTCCAGCCAAAAACAGGAAACAACCCAAATGTCCATTAGTAGTGAAGGGACAAATTTATGTATATTCATACTATCAAATATTACTCAGCAAAAATATTATGAATTAGTGATACATGTAAAGACATGGAAGAATTTCAAATTAATTGTACTGATTTAAAGAAGCCAGAGAAGAAAGAATATGTATTGTACGATGGTATTTATATACAATACATAAAAGAAAATGCAATCTTCAGTGACAGAAAGCACTATAAGGATGGAAAGCAGATGGCTGGTTACCTAGCAAGAGGAGCGGGAGAAAGTGGTAAGGGTGAGGAAGGAGGGATTACAAAAGGACTAAAGGAAATATTTGTAGATGATGGCTATGTTCACTATCTTGCTTGTGATAATGGTTTCATAAGTGTATATATATGTCAAAACTTATCAAATTGTGCACTTTAAATTTGTGCAGTTTATCATATGTCGCTTACACCTCAATAAAAAAAAAATGAAAAAAAATTTAAAAGCCAAAACTTTAGCTTAAGCTGTTAGAGGAATGGAATTGCCTTTAAGTGTGATGGAGATGCCTGTGGGTAGATCGGCTTTGCGGGGAGGATCAAGAGTTCAGTCTTGGACATGTTATATTTAAGAGTTTATTAGACATCCAAGTGAGATACCAAATGGGCAGTAGAAAATAGGAGTCTAGAGTTCAAGGGAGAGGTCTGGGCTGGAGATAAATGTGGGAGTCAGTGACACACAAATAATACTTAAAGCCTTGGAAGGCACTCAAAGGACATTTGTGATTGACTTGGGAACCTTATTCCTGAATCATCCAACATTTACCAACCACTTATTACAATCAGCTCAATACAATTGATGAGATAGTGATGCATGAGGCTGTATTGTGTAACATATACTGTTTTTACAAAAGTGATTTGTGCATGATATACTTCTTTTTTTTTTTTTTTCAGAGAATACAGTTTTCTTTTTAATGTGGCTTTGTCTGCTTTGGATGGGGAGCTGACAGTCTATCAGAGTTTTCTTTAGTTAGCGGGAGTTTGAAAGCTAGCGCTTAAAAGTCCGTGCTAATGACCTGGTAATTGTTTTAATGGATTTTCAATGAAGTGTGAAGTTCTCTGCTGACTTCTCAACAAAGTGTAAAGTATGGTAAAGTGTGTGAGAGAGTTATTCTCATTCCTGTGAATTTGTCTCTATCTGTTTACAGAATCAAGAAACATTGCCAAGTACAGCTTTGGCTATTTTGTCAATACAAATCTGCTTTGGGTGTGTGAGATTCAAGCAGGATTTCTGGGTTTTGTTTAGCAGGTGGGCTGGGGCAAAGCAGGCTGCCTTCAGAAGAACCTTCAGCCCTTCTGAGCAAAGAGAAGACTTGACCATCTGAGAATAAGGGCTCTGAAGATGCCAGCCTGGATTCCTGGCAGCTATCTTGCTCAAGACTTCTCTTGGCCTCTCACCTGGAAGGGAATAGATGCTTCTCTAGGCTTTTTCATTTCTTGTTTCTAATACATTTTGTCTAGAGGACCAAATATTCCTATTGTGCCTCCCAATCCCCATAAAAGAACAGACACTCCGTGCAATTGACATTAGTGCTTTGATTTAGGTTTACTGCTGTGTTAAGCAATCTTGGGGTGTGCATTTATGCTAACCCAGAAGTGATTGAGGACTAGCAAACTTTCCTCCCATGCTGAAGAGGTAGAGAGTACATAGTTTTTTGTGTTATGAAATTTGTTTTCTTCTGCCTTTGTTTTATGGCATATAGTAGATTTCGAGGGCATGGAATGGCCAAATGTTGTTTCTTGTTTGGGTCTTTAGGGTTTGGAGTCTTGGCACTCTATGTCAGCTCTTTAGAAGAAATACTACTAAGAGTACAGGGAGGCCACTGACAACTCTACTCAAGGGTGGAATTCAGCCCAGGGCAAGGCAGTTGTGCCTTAGGCCCTAGTCAATAAGTTTTAAGGTGTTATTATGAATGAATCAGTCTCATAGGCCTGAACTCCATTGAGGTTCTTAGTGTTGCAGTGAATTAACAGTGTATGACTCTTAGGTTGTGTTCCTTGGAAACAGACACTGAGATGGAGATTTGTATCCAAGAGGTTTATTGAGGAGCACTCTCAGGCAGAGCACCAAATGGAAAGTGCGGGGAGTAGGAATGGGTAGAGGGAGACGTTGAGCTGAGATACAGTTGTAACAAAGCCTTAGCCCATCCCCTGGGGAGCCCTGGATTTGGAGGGTGGTCCTACAGAGTTGTCCCAAATTGAGGCATGATGGTGGGAACTTTGTACCTTCCCATCAGCCAGTTGTTGGATACAGGCTGCTCTTGGAGAAAGAGTATAAACTTGGACTCTCTCCCTTTGGCACAGAGTAATTCTTGGATTGGGATGCAGAAGTTAACCATCGACAGCCAACACACCTAGCAGCCAGGGTAACGAATGCCTCAATTCTGAAGGGAAGATCTGAGTCAGGCAACACAGCATCCTTTACATGATTAATAATGAAAGACAAGATTATACTGTAGCTATATTATTGACAACAGTAAAGTTTCATTTCGCTTTGAAATTATGTCAGTTATTTGTACTACTAATAAAAAAATAACCTAATTGAAGGCCTACTCTGCACTGTCCACTTTCATATACTGTAGTTTCCTGTTTTGTTTTTTTTTTTTTTCTTATTTTAATCCTCAGAGCGACCCTGTAAAGTAAGTATCATGGTACCATTGTTCTTGAAAAGTATGGTTCAGGGATATGAATTGCCCAATTTCATACAATTACTATCTGATCACATCACATGTTTCTTTCTACACTGTTGTCTCTGTCCAGCTATATTAAACTTTTTGTGTTTCCAAAATTTATCTTGCTTTTCCTTATTTCTTTTCATTTGTATGATGTTGATTACCTGGAATGTCTTGCCTTGCTTGTCTGCCTATCAAACATCCATTCATCCTTCAAGCCTCATTCTAAAGATTATTTTCCCTGTGAAGTTTTCCTGGACTCCCTCTCCAATAGTTATTCTCTCTTTGACTATGGTCTCCGAACACTTTGTACATGATACCCCATAGATGCCTGATACATACATATTCATGAAATGAAGGCATGGGTTCATCTTTTCAGTCATGTTGCTTGGCTTTGGGATTTGCCTAATACATTTTTTCTATGAAGCCACTCAATCTTGGAAGCACTTTGTTTTCCTGCAGTTCCCAGTGAAGCCTGGTATGTGTACCCAAGGAATTTATCTTGGCTGATGAAGTTGAGCATCATTACAGAAAATTTTGGAAACTGCTACCAGATTTTCCCCTTCAGGGATGCTTTTGATGATGAATTTGTCTGAAACTCATATAAATGACACCCAAATTGTATTCCCAGGCAATTATTTGATTCCATGCTGATGATATACTGAGTTTGTTCATACCCAGAAAGTGTAAAGAATATCTTAATTCATTTTGTTTACTTTCTTTTTGGGCAGCTTCTTACACACTGGCAGAATTTCAGTGTGGGGAGGAGTAATGTGCCAGTAATTAGCACTGATTTTGCTGATGAAATATCCGAGGTTATAAGTAAAGATGCATGCTGTTAAATGACCTTAGTGATGATCTACAAACCTGCTCTAAGTTCTAGAGCTCCGCTGGTGGGCGCCATGCCTCAGGCTCTCTTCCCTGTTTTCTTTTGTGTTCACTCTTGGACAGAACTAACCAGAATGACCGCAGGGTATGTAACTCTGTTCCCAAGTTATTGAGTTAGAAAAGGAATCTTCTGAATTAAAAGCAGTGATAAGTACAAGTTTATAAATTCTTTGTAGTGACTTTGAACAAGACTAGAAATATGGACTCTGTTACTAAACAGGACTCCTTGCATTGCCTTACCTCTTTTCATGGGCAATTTTACCAGGGACTAAAGCCAGCTCTGTCACCATGGAGCAATCTTTGACCTTTCATGAATGCCTCTGAGCTGACAAACTGGTTGGTGTCTGGAAGTTTTCTTCCATCAGACCAAGTATAATTTGAAGGGAAGATGTATACTGGAAAATGGATGTTTGCTTCCATTGGCCTGCACTTTTGCCTGTGCTTTGCTGGCACTGTCAGGAGTGCTGCAGTGTAGACAGTCATAGCGTGAGTGCCATCTGCCCAGCTCCTCTCATGTTCAGCCTCACCCAAGTCCTGAACATTCCCGGCACTCTCTTGTATCTGCCTTGTCTATCTGTTTCACTAAACTGCTTTCTTCTGATGACAAAGCCCCTTCTAAACTGTAAATTAAATTCATTCCCCTTTCAATGCATTGTGGTGCTATTCCCTCTCATAAAGGGATGATTCTAAGTAAGTGGGTCTATTGGAATAATTAATGCAGATCTCATAAGTGACAATTTACAAGTCAGGAGTGGCTTAAATAAGGGAAGGAAGAGGCTGGTCTAATTTACCTCATTGCACATTTCTTGCCACTGACTTTACATAACAAATGGAACTAAATCATTGTTAATGCTGAACCTTAAATTTTTCTTCTAGTCATTTCTCTCTCTTTTAGGTATTCACACTCCTAAATACACTGTCCCTTAAATATTAATCCAGCTTTGTTATTTAATCAAAAAGCTTCTGTGTTCTTTTCTTACTTTACTTTAGCCTTTTGTGAGACATATATCAAAAGCACCAAAAAGACTACATAATTTATAGCTACAGCTTCTTTTTCCTCTTTCAAACTCCCATTTTCATGGGCAAGGGATACTTTTGTGACTTCTTGGAGACTGTCTGTCATTAAATCATTCCCCCGGGTCAGTGTGCCCTTTACCAGTCAATAATACAAATCAATATTCTGGAGGTTTATAGAAGATAAAGGTTTCTTTCAGAAACCCAAAGATTATACTATTTTTCCAAAAAGTTTTAAATTGTCCTTCTTTAGCTCTTGAAAGCATCAATTCCTCACTTTCAAAGTATTGTGACAGTTTTTCTCTTGGTTTGTTTTATTTTAGAATCCAAGTTGTCCTTATATTCCTGTTTATATTAGCCATTAACACCATTTTACCTAATCCCCAGCATTTGTTTATGCTTTGTGTCTTTGTATTCATTGCCTGAAAATGTTTGGTACATGTACTCACATTTATTTAGTCAAGAAATGTTTATTCAGGGGCTACAATCATGCCTAATACCTTGGAAATGATGGATTTGCAATAACGGATTTCCAATGTATCCTCTAAAAGCATCCATTCCAAGATCCTTTTAGAGGATCTTATTCAGGGCTGCTTACACTCATGAGGTTCTATTCAGGGATAAAAAGCAGAGTATGGCATAGAAATTACCCTTGAAGTGGTAAAAACAAGCATGGAATCAGGGGGGTGCTCAGACAGTGAGGGCTCCAGGAAGGCACAGAGAGACAGGGTATCTAACCAAGCCTGCTGAAGGTCAGTGGGCTTTTCCTGGAGGATCTGATATCTACATTATATCTTGAAGAAAAAAATGGTCTCCAAGTAAGGAAAGAATGGAAAAGTGTAGCAGGCAGGAAAAGCAGTGGTTTCAAATGTGATGGTGTAGTTGGAATTAAAAATAATTCAATATCACTAGAGTGAAAAGGAGAAGGCAGAAATTGGGGTGGGGATGGGTTCGGAGACATGGCAGAAGCCAGCTCATAGCAAACTTTCTATGCCATGCTAGCGAGCTTGGTTTTTATTCTACAGACAACAGGGAACTGTGGAAAGACTTTTAGCAAAGGAGGAAATAGATTTACGTTTCAGTTCACTTTCTGGGGTGTGAGGAGAACACATTTGAGGAGAGTGAGTTCAAGGGCAGGGAAAACAGTTTGGAAAATGGCTGCAGTTCTCTAAATGAGGTGTGAGGATGGCTGAGACTCCAGTAGAGGTGGTAGAGCTAGAAAGAAAGGGACCTGTTTGAAAAATCTTTAGGAAATATTCTTGTTTGGGGAAGGTTAGTGGCTTGCCCATCCTGTCATCCATCCGTGAGAGGGTGTAGATTCAGCCTCTTTTGTGGTTCTTGGAGTGAGAAAGACATTGTTCTTTCCTGAAATGATGCCCAATATCTCTGTGCACTGTCAATACATTAGGCATCTGATTTCGCAAGGGTAATGCTCAAGAGACACCAGGTTTTCCGCAGTGGGTCCAATGCGTTATTCAGAAGTATTTTTTTTTAACCTCTTGAATATCTGAAGCTTAATCCTAGTGAGGAGAGCTGTCATTTTCTTCCCAGACAGGAAGCTGAACTATCTTTTCGAATGCCCTGGGGCTTTCTGGACTCACAAACCTTTCACTGTAAGTACTTGTCTAACTTACAGGGAAGTTACACAGAGTTCTCACCATTCCCTATGCTTAAGATGCATCACGCGTCTATAGTCTGCCTTTGGTGCATGGGCCCCTCAAAGTAAGCACCTCCGCAGAGGTCAAAGGAATTGTTCTTTGAATTTGGAGATGGGTCTCAGTACAGGGGCATGTGATGTCTATGCTCAAGACTGCTGGTAGTTATGCATTAGATCCCCAGTCTATAGAAACTTAGCTGCCAGGAGAAAAGAAATATCTAACTTAAAAAAATTAACTCATTTATTATTTAAAATATTTATTAAGATGCTATTCCATGGCCTGGTGCTATGTGAGGTACTGATTGATTTATTCTTTCTCTGGGATTAGATGGTTGGTAGGTCAGGGCTAGGGGATGGGCCATGTGAGGCTTGTCCTCCCATCCACGGGTGGGAGTGGATAACCACCCAGGACAGCCATAAACCAGAGTAGTATGTGGAGGAATCTAAACCAAAGTCCTGGGGCAGAAGCCAAAAGTCAGGAGCTAGTGGGTCCACATGTAAATGTGAAATCCAAGGGGGAAGAAAAAAGATGGAGAGGTGAGACAGAGTTAAGGGGTAGTACCAGACAGGGATGGAGCCAAGTGACAGCAGGTTCAGAATGAGAGCAGAGGTCCAGGGACATGGCTGCAAACAGATGGGAGTGAGAGGCTCACTGTACGGGATGCTGGGGAGTTATGGGTGTGGGTATACTGGGGAGTTATGGGTGTGGGTGCTTCCTGTTTGCTTAACAATCACAGGTTTTGTGGCAGACATGCCTTTGGAGGTGCAAGGTAAGGGCTCTTAAAAAATCACTATCTGCTTGCAGCAGATAAGACTAAGACTAAAACAAATGGAAACCAGCAGGCACAGAGAGCAGACAGCACCAACTGACTGTACTATTGTGTGATGTGAGCACCTGGAGAAAGAGTTCAGTGTGGACCAAATTTTTAGGAATTTGGTGAATGAAGTAGAAGTTAAGTTGTACAGTTGTCTTCCTCAAAAGCATTATTTTTTTCAGCCAGACTCACCATGCCTTCCCTGACTCCACATTATCCACACTCCCTCTGTCAACTGCTCCCTGTGACATTATGCTTCAGACTCTTTGCTGAGGAGCAAGAAAGTCCACCCAGAGTCACTAACTCAGCATCGATTGCCCGCCCCCCCATAAAATTTGTATCCATCTCCTCCTGGCTGGTAAGTCACTTGAGCAGTTGTCTCTGTTAGATCATGAGATCCACAGAATATTTTATTATTCACTGTTGATCTCCCTGGACATCCAGCCCAACAAATGATGGAGGACACTTCACTCGGGCATTTACAGATCTCTATCAACTATCCCCCACTATCCTTCTTCTATTTCCACAGTTTTGAAAGCTTCATCTTTCATTACTCTGGAATCTGCCCCTTTGCTCCAGGTAAGCCTGTCCATCTCCCCTCTCCAGAGACATTTTATTCCTTCCAAACTCTTTGTTCCCTTTTCCCAGCTGCACTTCCCTTTCTTCTTTCCTCCTGCCATCACCTTCTTCTTTTCCACTTCTTGTTCCTTTTTTGCCCCTTCAGGAACCATCTTAAAGATCTTGCCTTCATGACTCTTGACACATATTCACCTTTCGTACTATTATTCTTCACTTGCCAATACATTTGTAACTATCCTCATACCATTCATTCATCAAAACATTCATGCATCAATTTTTCTCATCAAATACTTATAAGTGGCTACTATGTGAAATAAAGTGTGTTACACACTGGAGACACACCAGGGAATGTGACACAATCCCTGCTCTTCAAATGTTCAGTCTGGTGCATTTGGATTGTCTCCCTACTTGAGTTTAAAAAATAATAAACATAGACATTCACAGTTACTTCACAGTTTTTACAATGTATTTACAAACTTTATTTCTTGTGTAATTCGATCTTTTTCACAAATTTTATACGTAAGTTTAGTTGAGCAAGAATTAATTTCAAATAAATTATATTAATTTAAAATTATCTATTGGACAACCCAGATGCTTTAACTCAAAGTCCAGTGCTCTATCTACCCAGGGGTACTGCAGGGAGGAGAATTTCTCCTCAGGTTCTTTAATAAATTCTCAATAGTGCAAAGAATGGCACTCCCACACAGTTAGCACTCAGTAAATCTTTGGTCATCTTCCTGAGGAATTAGCCATTACTTGATATTCTGACTAAAAAAATAGAGGAGATCAAAAGTGGTTGATCTATCTGATTTTATTTGCCCAAGTTCATTTGACCCAAGGAAAGCTTGTGCCTGGGAAATGTCATACAGTCAAAATGGCACATCATAAAACTTGGATCCTGTAAGAAAACAGAATTTAGTTCTGGCTCTTCTACCTTTGCACAGAGTGGTGGCAGCAGTGGTGGTGGTGGTGGTGGTGGTGTGTATGTGTGTTTAAGTATTACTCTCTATCTCTATGAATTTTTAAGAGTTTGAAGCATTTATTTTTGTTTTGTTTTGTTTTGTTTTTTTTGTGGTATGCGGGCCTCCCTCTGTTGTGGCCTCTCCCGTTGCGTAGCACAGGCTCCGGACACGCAGGCTCAGCGGCCATGGCTCACGGGCCCAGCCGCTCCACGGCATGTGGGAT
>NC_041217.1:111103194-111106285 GCF_002837175.3 Physeter macrocephalus
GCTCCACGGCATGTGGGATCCTCCCAGACCAGGGCTCGAACCCGGTTCCCCTGCATCGGCAGGCGGACGCGCAACCACTGCGCCACCAGGGAAGCCCGAGTTTGAAGCATTTAAAACACATTTGTTTGAAAGTACCATGAAGACTGGTGGGAGGTGAAGCATCAAGGTACAGGCAAGAGAGGTATCAGGCATATTATGGTGGTGGCTGTCCTAGTCATTCTCTTTTCTTGGACCTGGTGATTTCTGGTTGCTCTGGCTGGGATCTGTGGTTCTCAAGATCAATGAACTCATGGAATTCAACACTGGTGGAGCTGAACATTAGAGTTTGACATCAATAACCAGATACATAAGACTAACCTCAAACAAATTCTAACTTAACAATGTCATTGCCATGTAGAACTGCCTGTCTTCCAACGTATATAATTCAATACAATTCAGTTCAATCCCATTAAACTAACATTTACTGATCATTGGCAACATTCTAGACACTCAGGGTTACAGGAAGAATAATGCTCAGACCCTGACCTCCAGCAAACTCAAGTAGTCTTTCTTTTCTTCTCCTATCATGCCATTTTTTTGTCCTGTTTCTCTATGCTCCCTAAGGGTTGTGGGGAAGACATCAATTATCTCTTCTTTTTATAAAGAAACATTGGTTGACATGTTTTTCTCTTTTGTCAACAGAATCCTTTTAGTCTTAAGTATATCCTTTCCCTGGCACCCGCTACATTTGATCACCTGGTAACTATCCCAGCTCCCCACAGAGAACCAGGAGAAGACCACAAAAGCCATTTTATTTGTTTCAATTCAGATGAGTTCTTAGAGTTCACCTTCCAGTTGGACAAACAGTATAACAAAGTGAAAGGCAAAAAAAGGTCAACCTTTGAATGGCCTTGTCAGAAGAACAACACACTCTCAGAAGCTGGCTGATTTGCTCTATCTCTTGATTCTCTGCAGTATGGAAAAAAGTGCCTAACTGATGTAACATTGACATTCTTTCTCTCTAAATGTCCAGAATGGCACCTTCCAAGGTCGCTGTCATTCTTCTGAATGCTGACTGACCCTCGGGGAGGAATTCACACTGAAACTTGTGCTGCACAGCAAAACTTCTACTCGAATAACAAAGAAGTGGCTGCGCGTGCAGGGGCGTGCCCAGTGGATGAAAATGGATTTGTGGATGCCACAAGAAGGGGCACAGAGATTCAGGAGCTCTCTTAGCTTATAATAGTCAGGAAAACTTCACGTTCTGTGCTAGAAATGAGAGCAGTAGAAAAAAATTAGCATAAGGAAATAAAGTGAGGAGACAATCTGTTTGCATCTAATGTCTCAGGAAACACATATTTTATATACATTCTGGCAACAATACAGATATGCAAAAGTGGGTTTTTTTTAACCCCCCAGATATTTCAACTATAATGATCTGTTTCAAGATCTTTCCCAGTCATGAAATGATGAACTGGGGGAGTGAGGGGCCTGGAGCAAGACGAAGACTACTGAGAGTCTAGGAAGTTTTTATTAAATGACTCATAAATAGCAGGAGGAAAATTATGGTGGTTACAATAAGCTCATTTTAATTAAAGTGAAACTTGTATTTTTTCCTGATGTGGGACTGTATTCTGAATTCATCACTACAGGGTCTGGATAAATTCAAACACTTAAGAACTAAGCCCTGATAGGAGCAGATGTGCTCTGGGTATGTTACAAATGGGGCCACTGATGCACTGGATTAATTTTCCTGCTTAACCTTGAAGAGCTGTGACCTCAGTGGCCCCATTTGTATCACACCCAAGCTCTTTAAGCTCTTTGAGTTCTCTCAGAAGTATTTTTTCCATCTGCAAAATGGAAAGGGATGTTGCAGGTGCTTCGTGGGCAATGTAAAAACAGCAACAATCTTAGAGGAGTGGGATTTAGGAATAATGATGTAAGTTTATGTCTCCCTCACCCTTTCTTTCCCACCCTGACCAGTCCTCTGTCTTCACAGACTGAGCTGACTCAGGGGCTCTTGTTCCCCTTTGCACAAGCCTTAAGCACAGGGGGGTGTACTTGGGTGGATTTGACCTGTGACAAATATGCACTACAGAGGCACTTGAAAGAACACACTGAAAACATGGGTCTACCATTCATGTCCAGTGGTAGGAAGAATGATGCCCTCTCATCTCCTAAGATGTCCACATCCTCATTCTTGGAACCAGGGAATATTGCTGCCTTACATGGCAAAAGGGACATTGTGTATATTGTACATTAAAGATCTTGAGGTGGGAGATTATCCCGGGTTATCTGGGTGGGCCCAAACAAGCTACAAAGGTCCTTATAAGTGACAGAGTGGGGGTAGAAGAGTGGGTGTCAGACTCAGAGAGAAATTTGAAGATTTTCCAGCCTACAGAAGCTGGAAAAGAGGAGGAACAGATTCTCCCCCAGAGCCTCCAGAAGGAACCTGCCAACATCTTGATTTTAGCCCAATGGAACCTATTTCAGACTTCTGACCTCCCAAACTATAAATCTGTGTATTCTTAAGCCACTAACATTGTGACAATTTCTTACAGCACCAATAGGAAATCAATACACATCCCAGGACCACCATTTCATCATTTGATAATAGACAACAGATAGGAAATCAATACACATCCCAGGACCACCATTTCATCATTTGATAATAGACAACAGAAGTGAAAAAAAAAAAAAAACAACCCTCCATCAGCCTTCTCCTTTAGAGGTAGTCCACTGACTGCAGGAGAAACAGAGCTAATAGGAATGGACTGAACTTTACATCCTTACTCAAGTGCCTAGTGTGTAGGGATATAATTTAGCTTTATTTTATTTATCATAATATATTTCACCTCACACCTTCCAGAATGATCTTCTGAGACCAGAAATCAGATCGCACCATTTTTTTGTTTAAAAAATTTCAATGTTTTTGCATTGCCTTCAAGAGAGGGAGTGAATTCCTTAGCATGGTCTGCAAGACCACCTATGATCTGTTCCTGATTGAGCCCCTGACTGCATTTCCAACCACACCTGCTCCCCTATTTAGAATTTTTTTTTTTTTTTTTTTTTTTTTTTTGCTGTACGCGGGCCTCTCACTGTTGTGGCCTCT
>NC_041217.1:111107543-111206899 GCF_002837175.3 Physeter macrocephalus
GACGCGCAGACTCAGCGGCCATGGCTCACGGGCCCAGCCGCTCCGCGGCATGTGGGATCTTCCCGGACCAGGGCACGAACCCGTGTCCCCTGCATCGGCAGGCGGACTCTCAACCACTGCGCCACCAGGGAAGCCCCCCCATTTAGATTTTAAGCTCTGCCCATGGTGAGCTACCTACAGGTTTCCACATGCTATGGTTTCCCACAGTCCCTTGCTTTCACTTGAATGTCCTTTACTTTTAGATAATATTTCTTGAGCACTTATTATTACAGCTGGCACTTATAAACACTTTATAGGTATTAATTCATTAAACTCCATGTTGTAGGGCTAGTATTATCCCCATCTTATAGATAAGGAAACTGAAGTACAAGGAAGTTAAGTAGCTTGACCAAGGCCACATGACTAATAAATGGAAAAACAAAGATACAGACCTGGGAGCAGGAGTGAGGCACAGGGGAAGTGAAACAGGGAAGGAGGAAAAGCCAATATAAAGGCAGTTGGTCATGTCTTTGGGCACCTAGAGTTTGATCCTGCTAGATCCTTCTGAGCTGCAGATAGAAAACCCCTTGAAATTATCCACCTGAGAATTTATAGGGAATGTATTTCTTCACTGGTTTCCATTTCCCATTGATGGAGGCTTACCAATGTTGGGGATGTTAAGTGTCCCATATTATGTCATGGCACATGGGTGCAAGGCAAGCAGACACCTGGGCTACACCAGTGTTCTACAAAGTGACACTGGAAAATACTTAGAATTGAAGATTCTAAGAAATCTAAAGGCACCCAGCACACACTTCAGGTGACACATTGACATAGAAATCCTCATAAAACTCTACCACAGCTATAGTGGAAATCGGAGGTAAGGCCAGAGAGGTGAAGTACAGTATAATAGGCTTCTGATACTAGGTCTTTGGTTTCCTGATAAGGTTAATATCTCAGGGGTGTGGGGTATGTGGAATGAATCTCCTTCTATAAATGTGCATAGACTTCAAAAGTTAAACTAGGCCCTTGCTATTCTTGTCAACAAGAGTCACACAGATTATGTGGATCTCAGATACCACATGTCTTTCATAAACACTCTGTCTTAGGAATTACTGTATAAAAATGGTCCCATGACATAACTTTTTAATGCTTTAATAAGTGTTATTTTTATTGCTATTACAATTTATATTATTATTCATGTATTCCTTTCATTCAGTTAGACACTTTACAAATGTATGCTAATTATGATTCTTTGATGCATATTTTCTGGAGAAAAATAAGTAACAAGCTAAGCAAGGCAAAACCATACAGATAGGCACCAGAAAGAATCCAAAAATTCTGAGACTGATACCAACCACACTAGGGGTTTTGCTTAATGCCGTCCATGAGACCTAATTTAAATTTTTTAAAAAAAAATTTATTTATTTATTTAGTTTTGGCTGTGTTGGGTCTTCGTTTCTGTGCGAGGGCTTTCTCTAGTTGCAGCAAGCGGGGGCCACTCTTCATCGCGGTGCACGGGCCTCTCACTGTCGCGGACTCTCTTGTTGCGGAGCACAGGCTCCAGACGCACAGGCTCAGTAGTTGTGGCTCACGGGCCTAGTTGCTCTGCGGCATGTGGGATCTTCCCAGACCAGGGCTCGAACCCGTGTCCCCTACATTAGCAGGCAGACTCTCAACCACTGAGCCACCAGGGAAGCCCATGAGATCTCATTTAATTTAAAGAACCTATTCAAGGAAGGGGTGGGGTGGTGAGAGGACAGAACCTAATGGAATTTTTGGATTCGGTTGATTTGATAGAATCACGTGTTCATCTGTCACTCACTTTCTGAATGTAAAAATAAGTGCATTCAGATTAGGTAAAAGGAAATACCTTCTCATGATGCCTCACTACCTACTAGGTGTGAGTCAGAGGCAGTAAATTTGAGCTGAATTCTCATAGACCTGGAAAACACCATGACTGTTGATGACAGCTGCAGATGACAGAGGAGCAGGCCAGGGTGGGAAGGCCACGGTGGGAGGGCCCCTGCAGGTGAGGAGCTCACTCTGCGGCTGAGCCTGGCGTTGCTGGCCGAGAGACTCACGTGTTTGAGGCCGTGGTTATGAGGTTTGTATGGACAACAGGGCGCGGATGTCTTCATGAAGAAAAACAAAATGAAGAATTATCCAGAGGTCTGACTTTACAGCAATTCTGTGGTTCCCCAATCTCTTAAAAAAAAGATTACTTCCAGAGTCTATTTGCTTCATGGCTGGAAATCAGGTGAGCAAGATGTAAGGGCTGTTTGTCAACTCTCAGGCAGAGAAATCACTAATTCATTTCTTTCTGAGGTCAGGGAACCTGGTCTCCTTTTATCAAAAGAAAATTACTTCATGGAGGAAGCGCTGTCATCATAAGGAGGAAAGGGTTTCAGCAGCACTGAGTTTGCAAGTTTCTCATTTGCTTCCATTCTTTAATTGATTTTTGAGCTGGAGATTACTTGTGAGCTTTCTGCCTAGAAGTTTAAAACTAGCCTCCTGTATGATGATAGAAAGTCATTAAGTTACATTTTGTTTTTAATAAACACACACACACACACACAAGTAGGCACACTCACACACGCCTCTATTCTCACAGGTCACCTTTACCTTGAAGGTTGAATGTAAACTCAATCCAGCAAATATATACTGAATGTGTGCTATGTGCCAGATACCATGATGAGTGCTGGAGAAAAGAAAGACATGGTTCATGCCTTCGTGAGCCAACAATCTCTTCAGTAAGAAAAGAACTTGGAATGAGAAACCATTCATTCATTAACCCTTCACTCAACAAATATGTATTGAGGGCTTGTTATAGACTGAATTATGTCCCTTGCAAAATTCGTATGTTGAAGCTTTCATCCCCAGTATGACTGTATTTGGAGATTGAGGCTTTAGGGAGGTAAAGTTAAATGAAGTCGTAAGAATGGAACCATTAACCCCTTAGGGCAGGTGTCCTTATAAAAAGAGGAAGAGACACCAGAGAGGTTTCTCTCTCACAGCAAGCATGCACAGAGAACAGGCCATGTGAGGACAGGAGGAAGGCAAGCTGTCTGCAAGCCAGGAAGTGAGGCCTCACCAGAAAGCAGCTCTGATAGCACCTTGATCTTGGACTTTTAGACTCCAGAGCTGTGAGAAACACCTTTCTATTGTTTAAGTCACCCAGCCTGTGGTATTTTGTTACCACAGCCCAAGCACTAACACAGGACCTATTTATAATGTGCCAGGCACTGAGTTAAGTGTTAAGTGTACAACACTGAACACAACTTGCATAGATCCTGTCCTCAAGGGATTTCTTTCTTGTGGAAGAAGGTTAACTATAATGAATGTTATGAGAGTAGAAATAGAGTTACCTGTGGAGAATTCATCAAAGGCATATGACTTATGATGCATTTCTAATATTTATAATTATATATATGCATATATACATATATATTGCCTACTTTATCTCAGATATTATATCATGACTCAATATTGTTAAGATGTCAATTGTCCCCAAATTGTTAAGATGCCTATAGATTTCAGGCAATCTCAATAAAAATTCTAACAGCTTTTTGTAGAAACTAACTAGCTGTTTATAAAATTCATATGGAAATGTAAAGTATGTAAAAATACAAAAAAAACTTATTTATTTTATTTATTTATTTTTGGCTGCATTGGGTCTTCGTTGCTGCACACAGGCTTTCTCTAGTTTCGGTGAGCGGGGGCCACTCTTTGTTGCAGTGAGCAGGCTTCTCGTCGTGGTGGCTTCTTTTGCTGTGGAGCACAGGCTCTAGGTGTGTGTGCTTCAGTAGTTGTGGCTCGCGGGCTCTAGAGCTCAGGCTCAGTAGCTGTGGCGCACGGGCTTAGTTGCTCTGCGGCATGTGAGATCTTCCTGGACCAGGGATCGAACCCGTGTCCCCTGCATTGGCAGGCGGATTCTTAACCACTGCGCAACCAGGGAAGCCCTATGACTTATTTTAGAAATCAGGAAATTGTAAAGTCAAGGATGGTGGAGGTTGGGATTGGGGAGGTTGGTCTAGACAGTGGCAACAGTCTGTGTGAGGACATAATGGCAGGAGAGACCACGGCTAGTTTGAGATACTGGAATGAGGCCAGCATGGCAGAGCTTAGCTGGCGATGGAGAGAGATAGGCATAGGTCATCTCACACAGACTCCTGAGGCCATGTTCAGAAAAGTGTACTTGATTTGAAGAACTCAGGAAGGATTATAAACAAGAAAAAGAAATTTAATTAGGGTATTATGGAAGAACTCTAGTGGTGGGTAAGCAAGTCAGGAAGAATAAGGCCCTCAGACTCCAGTGATTATTATAGCTTAAAACACTGGTCCCAAGGCTGGATGGAGTACATGAAAGAAGTGATTTTTGTGGAAAAATAATCATTTGTATATGCGTAGAAGCATCTGTCCCTTAAGCATGTTTTATAATTGTACTTTCTGCAGCCTGCTAGGAAGAAAGTACCTACGTTATTTCAAAGGAAGGTACTTCATATGTTTGTGGTTTTAAGACCATCAGATGCCACATCAACCCTACCAAAATAGACTATGCAAGATGCAATGTGTTGAGAGACATGTATAACTGAATCATTCACTTAGAAATGTCTTTCTTTACTTGTCAGCTGAGAAATGGTTGGAACTGATAAGTGATCTGCTAGAGAGTCTGGTTTGTTGGGTATACATCCATCCAGTAGGTGTTAGCAATTACACTCCTTTGACAGGGATTTAGGCCCATACCTCAGAACAAATTTCACCAATGACCAAAAGTGTTGATGGGAAGTCGACTAATTATGGTGAAGCCTGGATGTTTTTGCCAAGTTGTCACACTCAGCATGAACATCATTCTCCACACTAGAAAGGAGCTCAAAGGACGTTGAGAAAAGATTGGGGTTAGAACTGTGGCTATAGGCAGGGTTGAGTGTGGGAAGGACAAGGGGGAAAGAAAAAACACATCAGGCTGCCAGACACTTGATAGAGTTTATGCAATTAGTTCCTCATTTCTTTCATGTAGCTAAGCCAATCCAAAAGCACACAAAACATTCTTCTTAATGCCCTATGAGTTTCACAAGAGTGACTTTCTGGAACTGAATTGGATGTTTCTTTAATTTCCTTGATTTCTTTTTCTTTTTCTTTTTTTGTGGACCCTATTCCCTTAGTTGCTACTCTGCCTTGCTTCATCTACCACATAGCACATCAGAGAATATTTTATACAATTCCTGTGAGTTCTGAAAACTCTGAACTTTCAGAGTCAGAGCATTTCCCCCAATTGTTTATATTATGTTTGCTTATTTCTTTTTCTTCTTCTGGAATGCCCAGCTGGGCTTGGATTGTATTCTGCTCTCTGATCTGTAGCATGGAGATTTCTGTATATGCATTCCACGAGTGGGCTGTCCCTGGTTATCAGTGGGAACTCTGCCCAGAGAATAAGTGCAGAGCATGTTCTAGAGGGCTACCGTACAGGCAGGAGACAAGTTTGCCTTTTGACTGCAGAGAATAGTAAATTACAGTGGATCATTTTTAACTCCATCTGCAACATTTGGCACACTAACACAGGGGATGTCTGGAAAACCTGGTATCTTGGAAACTGAGTATTCTTTAAATGCACAAATGGAGAGCATGGCTAAATAAAAAGAGAAATGGCAGAAGAATTGTTTCAAGGTGGATTTGTCATTTATCAGTGTAATATTTAGACAACCTCTCCAGTCTCTCATTCCTTTCTCTCACTAACCTAGTTTTAATTATGCCATGTGAAAAATGTACTTGGTCTTTACAGCCATAAATTAAGTTGCTTCTTGTAACTGCTTCTAAATTTCAGGGGTAAAAGACTTGGGCTGGTCTTTGATCATGTACCGCAAAAATGTCAAAAGACCACAAGAAAAATAGACGAGATGAAAGCCTGTCAAACAAAGGTTAAATTTTACCAAGTTTCATTTTTCCTGAGTTCTTGGCTTCTTCAGTTACAAATTGATTAGGTATTTAAAATTAAATTAAGATTAACATGAAATTCTTCTAACCTTTCTATTGGGTTTCATGGTTTCTTTTTGGTTTTTCTACACCTATGTGTACAAAAACGTTGTTGAGTTTATTCAAGTTGCCTTTTTCTCAATTCCTGAGCTGAAACTCCAGAACTCTGGGTTGTTGGTGCTTTGATTCTGGCAGGAGCCTTGTTTCATTTGTGCAATATGAATGACAGAATTTCACTCTTACCTTAATGGTGGATTATATTTTCATTGCTCCTTATACTTTCAGGAGATTCCCGTCTTCCCCCCAACATTCCTTAATGTCTTTGTTTCAAACACTCATAAAACATTTTCTTTGAAGCAAGGTTTGAACTGGTGTATTACAAAAGAATATTGTCTTGTCGTTAAAACCACCAAGAATGGAAATTATAACCAACTTTTTCCCCAGCCAAGAAGCTAGTAGGGCTAGCTAATCTTTATTATCAGTGCTGCATATTGATGCCCTACAGTGTGCAAAGCACTGAAGCTGTAGCTTTACATACTTTATCTCCTTTATCTTCACAGTAACTCTCAAAGGTGGACACTGTTATGCCTATTTTGTAATCAGGGAGACTGAACATTAGAGATGTTAAGGGACTTGCTCAAGGGAAGTCTTAGTGGGCCTTAGAGTTGGGATTCACGCTCATGCTTGGCAGCCTGTGATCTTCCCACCCTGCCTCCCTGCCACCCAAGTGACCGTAAGGGACTTCTCCTTGGGTCTGTGTTGGCTGACAGTTTGGGGGAAGGAGACAGAGAGTCATGTTTGGGACCAGTGGGAGGCAGACTCGTGAAAAGTTTATTTGGACAGATTCCAGGATCAGATTGATGTTGGAACACTTAACCTCTGTGCCTCAGGTTTTTTTCTTTTTCCTTGTCTGTAGAATGGGGATAATAATATAATACTATCCTTTCATAGGGCTGTTGTTAGGACTGAATTATCCATATAAACTATTAGCACCTTGTCTGCTACAGAGAAAATTGTTAAGAACTCTTATTTTCTTTCTCTGCCTCCCTGCCTTCCTTCCTTCTTTCCAACAGCAACCATTCACTGAGTATTTAGTAAATATCTGTTATGCTCTATTCTAGATATGGAGTTATCAGATGTGAATGCAAAGGAGGTCCTTGAAACTCACAGATTTTAAACTCTTAAGCTTCTTGAGGACACTAAATTATATAACAGTGGGATACACACTATTATAAAATTATGACCGATAAAATAGTGGTTGAGTAGAATTTTCCCAAATGAAGAAACAGATGAGAAAGTGAGAAGGATAGTTGAAGCGGAAGAAAGAGCATGTGCAAAAATCTGTGGCATGTGGCCCGATGGGTGAAGGGTGTGAAGAGTGTAGTCAGGAGGGATGGACGGTGAGGTGGAAAAATAGAAAAGTGAGCAGAGAAGGGCTTCAATGCCTCTGTGGGGCATTATTTTACTTATGTAACAAAGGTGTATAATCCTGACTATGTGTCACTATTCTATGCCAGTGACTAGTGTTAACTCACTTAGTCCTCACAACACTGTGAGATAGGTACTGTCTTGATCCCATTTTATAGAGGGAGAAACTGAGGTGCATCTCAGGTCAGCCAGTTAGTAATTGGCACAGCTGGGATTGGAACCCACACAGCTTGGCTCTGGAGCCCTCGTTTAACCATCTTGCTCGGCTACTTTGCAAATGTGGATCCAATCCTGCAAAAATGGGAATCTATTCACTGATCTTAGGCAGACCTGGAGATGTGATTTTTTTTGAACTTTCAAAATATATATATTTTTTTTTGTGGTACCGTAGGGTGATTTGGAGGGAGAGAGACTAAAGGCAGACAGATTGGTTACAAGGGTATAATAACGCAGGAAAAAAATGATAAGGGCCAGGTACGTCATGGTGGGTAACACATTTGAGGGTTGGTTTGGAGGCATGATTGTGGGGTGGTAGGGAGGGTGAACAGGAGAAAGAAGGTAAAGATCCCTTTGGTTTCCAACTTGGGTGTCTGAATAGATGGTAGAACCATTAATGTTCGAGAATCAACCGTGTGGAAAAGGGGGAATTAAGGAAGAAAAAGCAAATTCTTTTAAATCCGGAAAATATAAAATGCATCATTAGATAAGAATAATCACGTGGCTTCTGAGTGTACCAGTTCAAACTCCCACCCAAACACCCACAGAGTTGATAGGAACAAATGAACTAGAATGTATATTTTACATTAAAATGGAAAACAAAGGCCAACAGAAATAGAGAAAATTATTTGGAACTATTTCTCTCTTACCATGAAAGTATCCAGTTTGTAGCATTTCAATGCAGCAAGTGAGCAGCGTTTGGGAGGGTTGGCAATTCTGGAGCAGGGCTAAGGGACTGTAAAACCGATGCCGACCAGGGTTCTTGGCCTTCCCCAATCAATAGAAATTGATAAGAGGCCAGTCAAGAAATTCAGGCAAGGCTTTACTGGGGCTCCTGTAGTCTCAGGAGGGAGCGAAAGCAAGTAACATCTTCCCTTGCTTGCTCCCAAGGTGTGGCGGGGGGTGGAGCTGGGGGGGTGAGGGGGTAGGACTAGCTGGTTTCTTATACAGGTTGAAGGTGGGGAGTGTGTCTAGGGGTCAGGACAGAGGGGTCGCTTAGGTGTTTGGCCCGCCCCTTTGCTGATGGTGAGTGCAGGGGGCATGCGCAGTACCCTGCTTTTGCTCCCAGCTCTTCAGAAGCGGCAGTTGGGTTTTTTGGTCTTTTTGTATCTTCTTGTCCATAATTTGCCCCAACTGAGCATGCATGCAGTTATTTTTACTCCTTTATAGTTTCTTTGTATTTTGTTGCTCAAGGAGACGTTTGTCCAGGTGCAAGCACTGCAGCACTGCAGCAAAGGGTCCCAGGTCCCAGCCTGTCTCAAAATAATTGATTGCTTGCAGCATGGCCCCTGCTTACCTACAGTTATTGCCTTGTAGGACTGGCAAGGGAAAGAAGAAAAAGTGCCAAATGAGACCATTGAAAAAAATGCTGCTTTTGTTGATCTTCTTAGTCCTAGCTCTCCCTTCCTTGAATCCCATTGTTATTGTACTCTCTCTAATTGCTCATGAGTATTTTCTCCAACTAAAACTAGTCATCTTGGGGCTGATCCTTTAATTGTTGTGTTAGGAGGCCGGAAAGACTTATAGTGGATGCTTCTGAAACTTGGGGTGGAGAGGGATTGGGACGATCAGAGAATGGTACACAACAACTCAGCGATTTGTCATAGGAATAGCCCCTAGACTCATTGCTTTTTGCCTTCCTACTCAGCTTGTTCACAAAGCTGTCTTAGACAATCTTTGAAGAGCCTTGAAGCTTTGCAGACCATTTGGACTACAGATTGGAATATAGTTGCAAAGAAGTGGATTTATCGGGTCAATGCGAAACGAATCAACTCAGAATGACAATTTCATATGGTTAAGCCCATTACAACTTTGCTGGACTTCTTTCATCTCTTCTGAATATATGGCATGTCATTAATGTTACCAGCTGCCTGTCTTCTCTGAATACCAACAGCAGAGGGAAAAAACCCACCCTTAACAGCCACTGGCTCTCCTGTTTTCCACTTAGATAGCTATTGTACTGCCAAGGCAAATGTGAAACAGGCTCCCACAATAACAGCAATTTTCCAAATGCTCCGTTAATTTTCAGTAAACCAAAATAAAATGTGTTATTATTTATTAAGAATATACACTACATATGGTTTCCAGATGATAATTATTTCAGTAAAGTACCACACTGAGAACATGTGAGTTGGCCTGAAAGCTGTACCCTTAGAGTAATAGGTATAGCCTAGGGTCAGAACTGTCACTTTTATTGGGTTAATTCAATGTTCATGGTTTACAGGCTATGATACAGGACTAGTGAAAAGTTTTTCCATGCCCAGTATCAGCTTCATTATACATGTAATTTTATGTAAAAAAGTAGTATCCCATATATCATTATTTATTCATAATGATGTTTACTAAACAACTGCATGGCACAGGATGATCGTGTAGTTTGGGTTGTAGAATATGGAGCACAGATTCCAAACACTAGGTCCGAGACAATGCCTTTAATTATGTAAACTTTAGAAACAAGACATAGAAAGATATAATTTTACAGTTATCAGATAGCATGTCATTGTTTCACAAATAGGATACAAAAATTTGAAGGATCTCAGGTTTGGGGACTGATTTGGGCTCCTTTGAGTGTAGGTTAATACATTAAAAATCTTTTCCATGACACTGGTCCCTGAGTCTTCACCTGGATTATGGGGAGCCCTGACTCACTCAGCTTTGATTTCTAGAACCTTCCACACTATGAGGGGAGGATGACTGCATCCAGCCAAAATTCTGGTGGTCACAGGGCATGCTCTGGATCTGGCCCCATGTCTGGTATTTTCGTTATAAGCATCTCTGCTGTAGACATCTTTGCCACAAACATTTTTGCAGCACAGCTAATTGGCTGTAAGGCAGTTTTGCCATAAAAGATGAAAAGACTAGTTGACTGTTTAGTCTGACATACAAAAGTCATGATAGATGACAACAATATGTCCCAAGAGTTGGTTTCTTATTTTGAAACCCACTACATTGGAGGAGAAAGAAGCTGAGGCTGAGGGCCTGGAAGCAGCAGAGTTGCACCCACATTTTCCATAGAACATTGGAACGTCTATCTATCGCGAACAAAGAACAGTGTAGAGACTTTCACAATGCAATACAAAGATCAGTTACAAATATGCATCCTAGTATTTGGAAACTGATACCTCTCTTAATGAAGGAAGAAATTGTAGTGAAAAAGGAAAACGTGAACAAGGAGAGGGCTCAACAAGCAGAAAAAATAGTATAAAACACTATAAACAAAAGACTTGGGAGACAAGTATTTAATTACAACCCACAAAGTAAAATCAGTTATTTATGCAATATTGGATCTCCACACATTTTAAATTGTATTCAAATATTTTATATTTCACAGTAAAACCCTTTAAATTTTGTCATTCATTTCTCATGTTTCATTATGTCCTTTTTCATGTCCCTCTTTAATTTTCTGTTATTTTATCTTTTACGACAAAATTGCCTTACAGCCAATTAGTCATGTGGCAAAAATGTTTGCGGCAAAAATGCTTATGGCAAAGATGTTTAAGGCAAAGAAGTTCATGGTGAAAATACCTAGAACCATCTGGCCAGTGCTAGACTTCCGGTGAGGGCTGCCAGCCTTGGCTTTATTTCTTCTTTGTGTTCCAGATCCTCACAGCATGGTCTTTGAACAGGGCTGGACAGGCCTTGCATCAGGCTCTCTCTCCCTGCAGGCCCTGCTTCTAGAAGTGAGCCCAGGCCAGACCGAGGTACAACACCCTGTGAAGAGTCTGTGCTGTGTCAGCACCACCCATCCTGGGGTCACACCTTCCCTGTTCTCATGGCTTCAGGTCACTCAGTTAGAATTCCAGTTTGGTTCTGGCTATTTGCCTTAAAGAAAAGGAACTTATATTGCTTTTAAAAAATTAAACATAAAATACATATTCAGGGCTTCCCTGGTGGTGCAGTGGTTAAGAATCCACCTGCCAATTCAGGGGACACGGGTTCAAGCCCTGGTCTGGGAAGATACCACATGCTGCAGAGCAGCTAAGCCTGTGTGCCACAACTACTGAGCCCGAGTGCTACAACTACTGAAGCCTGTGAGCCTAGAGCCCGTGCTCCGCCACAGAAGAAGCCACCACAATGAGAAGCCTCCGTACCGCAACAAAGAATAGCCCCTGCTCGCCTCAACTAGAGAGAAAGCCCACGCGCAGCGTTGGAGACCCAATGCAGCCAAAAATAAATAAATAAAATAAACAAATAAATATACATATTCATTTAGGGAAAATCAAAAAATCTCCTCCAAAATTACACAAACTCCCACTGACTAGTGATAACCATCACTAACGTTTTGAAGTTTATTCTTCAAGACATTTTTCTCTGCACATATACACAAAAACTTACTTTTCTTACAAAAATGAGATTATATCTATTTATTTAGCTCTATCTATTTCTCTCTCTATATATAGTTTTACAACCTGAATATGCATTTTTTTCTTTTCTTGCATGAACCTAGTTCAAAATAAAAAATACTCCACAACATTATTTTTAATGGCCACTTAGTGTTCTAATTTACTTTAAATAAATTTTGAAACTTCAAAATGCAAGAAGAATGAACTGTTACACATCCATTGCCTTTATTACCTCACCTGTTTTTGTCCAGTTTCTCTGTCTGAAGCCTTATGGTGGGTCTCTGTGGCCCCAAAGGATCATCATTCTCACAACACAATACATAGAAGAATCATCCTTGGCACTTGTCTGGAGTTTGTTTTCTTAGGTCCTAACCACAGGTATTTTCATTTAGTGATTTTGGAGTGGGGTTGGTTCTGAATTTGTAAGGGTACCTGAAATGATTTTCTTCAGTGTTTTTCACACTTCATTGCTGTAAGAACGCTTGCCCTAGAGGAACCTTGTTCCCCAGTGCCTCTCAGCCATTGTACTTGGTAGCCCTCTGCTCTGGAAACCCCTTCCCACTCAAGTGGCCTGGGAAGCTGCTTCTCATTACTTTCAACTCAGTTCTCAATTTTCCATCACTATCTAGCTCTTCCTGGGCTGATCAGGCAGTTATAGCCTCCCACCTTTGTGTGTGTTTGACACTCACATGTACCCCCGTTTCTATACATGCCATTGTCCCCACTAGGCTGTAGGGTCACAACAACATCTCTCTTGTGTAGGTGCTCAAGATCAGCCTGGCATCTGATATGGAGCATTTTATTTGCTCCATGTATGCTTGTGACCTGAAAGGAGGAAAAGAAAGAAGGAAGGAAGGAAGGAAGAAAAGAAGGAAATAAGGAAGGAGCGAAGGGAGGAAGGAAGGAAAAGAGGAAGGAAGGAAAAGGGGAAGGAAGGGAGGGAGGGAGTAAAGAAGGAAAGAAGGACTATTTTACTGGGGGGAGTCAGGGCAAGTTCCTATAGGGGATTCCATTTGAGCTAAGCCTTAAATATAGGTGCCATTTGATGAGCGGTAACTTCTTTATATTATAGTATTTCTCTGAAATCTCCCAACAGCACCTTACAATAGTGCATTTTACAATTTCCAGAGTTACTTCTGAGTCCAGGGAGACTAAGTATCTTGTTCAAGCCCCCAGAGCTTAAAAACGGCAAAGGATTTGCACCAACACCGTCTATGGGACCAGACAGTAGAGTTAGGATAAAAGGTCGTCTCAGATACATGGAGCACGGGGAAGACATGGAGTAAGAATGGCTTATATGGGGGGTAATGGTATCCCAGGGTAACTCAGTTTAACCGGAATGTTGGATAGATGTAGACAAGAGTAGGATTTGGGGCCAGAAAGGGAGTTTAGAGCTGAAGTACTGAGTTTATTTCACCAGACTTTGAGGAGTCACCCCATTATTTTGAATAAGAAAGTGTTTGCTCTAGCCTGAGGCAGTGCGCTCATTAGATGGGAAGGGAAATAGATAGATGTGGGGAAACCACTTAGGAGCTTATTGCGAAAGCCCAAGTGGAAAATATTAGGGCTGATGGTACAGGGCACGGGCAGGGAGTGAGAGTGGTTGAGATGTAGTTTAGACGTAGAACCCAAACACTTTAGTGACTGAATGTATTCAAGCAAGATTAGAAGAATAAGCCAAAGTTAATTCTAAGTGGCTAATCTGTGAAATGTGAATATCTTTGGCGGGGGTGAAGAACTGCCGTGGGAGGAGGTGTTCTGTGTGGGAGGGCTGCAGTGTGAGAAACTACGCTTTAGACATGGTGGATTTGAGATGTCAGAGGAATTCTTGCAGACAGATATACAGCAGGTACGGGGGGAAACTGAATCAGAGTAATTAAGACAGACTGCACAAGTGTTACGAGAAAAACTGTAGAAGTGCCAGTCAAGTTGTAGAAAATGCCATCTTCTCCTGACCCTGAATGTAGGAAGGTAGGCTGGGGAGACCGAAGGAAAGTCGTGTCACCAGGGAACATCAGGAGTCCTTTAAAACAAGCCGTGGATGGAGGCAGTATAAAGGTAAAGGCAGAAAACATAGGGAGGTGTTTTTTTTTGTTTTTTTGTTTTTAATATTGGCTGTATTCCCTGTGCTGTACATTACATCCTGGTGTCTTATTTATTTATTTATAAATTTATTTAATTATGGCTGTGTTGGGTCTTCATTGCTGCACACAGGCTTTCTCTAGTTGCGGTAAGCAGGGACCACTCTTCCCTGCGTTGTGTAGGCTTCTCATTCCTGTGGCTTGTCTTTGTTGCGGAGCACGGGCTCTAGGCACGCAGGCTCAGTAGTTGTAGCTCACAGGCTCTAGAGCGCAGGCTCAGTAGTTGTGGTGCGTGGGCTTAGTTGCTCCACGGCATGTGGGATTCCTCCCGGACCAGGGCTCGAACCTGTGTCCCCTGCGTTGGCAGGCAGATTCCCAACCACTGCACCACCAGGGAAGCCCCATAGGGAGGTTTTTAATGGGACCTTGCTCTTGGGTGTGACCATGGAAGAAATTAGAACAACTATCTCATAAATATGAGATTTAGAGGTGATTTTTTTTGGCATTAGAGGAAGTTTTTGCCTTTTAATGAGACTAGAGACTCTTCTAGACCCTAAATTATCTATCCAAAGATTAATATTCCAAAGGTAGAATTGCAGGTACATAACAAGTTGATGGGAAAGGCTGTTTGGAGTCCAGGGACCTTATTAACACACAAAATAATAGCTAACATTTATGGAGCTTGTGTTAAATGAATTAACTTATTTAATTCTGACAAAATAACCTTATGAAAAAAAATTATCATTCACTCCATTTTAGAGTTAAGGAAACAGAGGCACAGAGAGGTTAAATAACTTGCCTAAAGTCACATAGCTGGTAAACGGACACTTGGGATTTAGACTAAACAGGCTGGCCCCCTGCCCATGTGCTTCAATCCTCCACTGTGCCTCTTACACTTATAGCACAGAGTCTTTCCTGCCTCATCAAGAACGAGCTCAAGCCTAGAGTTGGCATCACTCAGACATAGTCTTCCACAGCACAGATATTCTCTTGTTTACTAAGAGCTCTTTTTTTTCAGAGGTGAAGGTAGGGTGGGGTATTGGTGAGCAGAGGCCCAGGGTTTTCCACTCCCTAGCCTAGCATCTCTTTTTGGATCACGGCATGCTGTTCCCTTGGAGTCATCTACAGTCTAGGATGTGCTAGAGCAGATAGACAGGCCCCTATTTTCTTTGCTCTGGAGCAGTGTGGAGGGAGGGCTGGGGTGTGGGAGGTGAGCAAGCAAGTGGTCCTTGACCCTTCCCCCAGGATATCACTGGGAGTCTGACCATATCCCCACACCAACCCCTTCCCTCCTGCTTATTTACTATCCCTCTCTAGGTACTGAGGGTGTAGGATGGTGAGAATTGAGCTGAGTAACTGAATGTGTGGATTGTATGCTAGCCTCAATCCCATGTAAGTGTCCTGTGTGTGTGTGTGTGTGTGTGTGTGTGTGTGTGTTTGTGTGTGTTGGCTTTGCCTCCGAGAGGTATGAAAATATAGAAAGAATGGATATATGTTTCATCCAAAATATTTTTCACTTGAGTGTAATTCTCAGGAACAATGCTAATTTTATATGAACCTTGATAATCTCTTATCTGCATGTAGAATACATGTATTTAAAGACCTATCATTCTCTGGAACTGTGCCTCAGTAAAAGGAAGGAAACTGCAGCTTCAACAAGTAATTGAATCTTACTTATCAATGGACAACTAGAAGCCAACGTACACTTTCCTGACATCCTCCACTTGAAGGAAACAGCACTCTGACACATGACTATTTCAGAGTTGCATAATCTGCAGAAACCCCCTGCCAGTAACTGACAGGTCACATGATTGGTAGCTGAAAAGAACAGGAAACCTCCTGTAGGTGTGGGAGGAGGTGATGGGGCGCTTTCACCTACTTTGCTGGAGCGCTGAGCATGCTCTCACCTGCCTGCCCCAGGAACACAATCACATTCCGGAGGCGCCACTTTAATACTGCCAGGTGGCTTCTCTCTTCTTCAGCATGTACTTGGTGCTTTTCTTGAAATTAAATGGTGACCTCTCACTTACCTTCAGGTCTAACGCTGGGTTAGCTGTGATCCTGCCCCAAAGCTTATCTCCTGATTCATGTAACCAACAGTCAGGGAGTCATCAAGAGTGGGAAGGAAGCCTTTGCTCTTCTGTACTTGTCATCAAAGCCAAAGGAGCTCACTTTCCTCGGGGCAACATCTGGCTAGAATTTATATGGCAAGCATGGAAATATTCTTTTTTAGATTTTATGATTTCTTTGCTTTGGCATTGCTAAAATGGCACACCGCCACCACCAGAAAATAACCATGTCATTTTCCTCATGTCAACAAGCTCCTTGCCAGTAATGATTTCCTGTCATTCCTTCCCAGTTTCTGAAGAGGTGGCTGTTCTGCTGGCAGCATACTTTAGGAAAAAAATCAAATCAGCTGGGCAGCTCTTGAGGTAGGGAGCTCTTATGCCAGAGGAAACGACTTCTTTAGGATTCACTGCTATACTGTTAACTATGGTCTGGACTCACTGCTCTGATGCCTTATCAACAGCTCCTCCCATAAATCCCCCACAACCTCTTTGCTTCCTAGCCATTTTTCCAAGTGAAATACGGTTTTGGCTCAGTTGCTCTTCTCAGTGTCTGTCCTCTCTTTTTGTTTCTGTAGATGGCTCCCTCCTTCCCAACGGTCTCTCTGCCTTTGCTTTCTAGGTCATTGGACTCCTTTGAGGCCTTTGACTTTTCCCTTTAGTGTTTCCTTGTGTCTGTTCTCACTCGTTCCTCTGGCCTCCTGATGTGGGCTATGTAAGCCTTTAAGCATTCTGTCCTTGCGAACTTTCCTCTCTGCTCATGCTGAGAGGTCACCCATACTCACAGCTTTAGATACAATTTAGTGATACTTAAACCCTTAACAGTGGCTTTAAAAATATTAAAGTTGTACAAGCACGTAGTTTAAAGAGTAAACTATTTTTACAATGCTTGACAGAATTAGTTCCCTGAAGGAAATCCCCCATACTCTGCCATTTCCTGCTTGTGGAAACCACATTCAATTCTTTTAACTGCTGGCGGCGGGGGCACTTATCTCTAAATCTCTAAAAATGATGCTGATTTTTCTATTTCTATCTGTTTTTTAAAGGTTTTCTCTCTTGACTTCCAACATAGATGCTGAAGATTGAGCCTTTCCCACTATACACATCATACCTATATACTTTTCTTAGTCTTCCAAAGTGGTCATTTTATAATTTGGGATAAATGAATAATCACTCTTTATATTTGACTATGAAAATGCTACTTACAGTGGAGAAACATAATGTCCTATGGTTATTTTGAGAGGCAACATAATTTAAGAGAACAGCATCTAGAGTCCAGCTGCCTGGATTCAAATCCCAAAGACAGTATTTACCATTAGGGTGAACTTAAGTAAGCTCCTTAACATCTGTGTCTCAATTTCTTCAACTGTAGAATGAGGTAATCACAGTACCTACAGCAACACTGGGTCGTTGTGATGATTAATAGTTAATAAGTTAATAAATATAAAAAGAGTTAGAACAATGCATGTCATATAAACACTAAAGAAGTTAGTGTTAGAAATGTTTGTTTTTATATCTTTCCTTGTGCAACATTTAATTTTTTCTGAGATTATTAACAACAACCATAATAATAATTTCCATTTTTATTTGTGTAGTTTTCCATGTACTTATGGCTAATTTATCCCTAATCTTTCCCCTGGAAATCTCTTTTCAATTGTATTCAAATATATTTGGTGAGATACTAACCCCATTTTTATGAAGTCTTTCCCAGAGTTTTTGCATCTGCTCTAGTTCATGCTGGGTGGCCTTCAGACCAAGACAATATTGATCTCTCTCTTCACTATAGTCCTGAGGAGTCCCATTACTTTTTTGTTTTATCACCTTCTTGCTAGATCTTCTTTGTTCCCCTCTTACTTGGTTCATCTCACTTTAGAAGAATATATCTTCTTGAGAAAAGATGAAACTAAATTTTTTTTTTTTGAGATTCTGCATCTCTAAAAATGTCTCTATTCTATCTTCACACTTATGACTAGCTATAGAGTTCTAGGTTGGAATCATGTGCTCTCAGAATTTTGAAGACATGAGTTTATTGTCTTTAGCTCCCTTGCTGCTGTTGAAGAGTTCTATGCTGTTATAATTTTGATACTTTGTATATATTCAGTTCTTCTTCTCTGGAAACTTTTAGAACATTCCTATAATCCCTGGTGTTAAGGAATTTCATCATGATGTGCTTTCACCTGGATCTGTGTCCACCTATCATTCTGAGCACTTGATAGATTTTTCAGTTGAGGAAATTCTTTTGAATTATTTCTCTGATGATTT
Organism: Physeter macrocephalus; assembly: GCF_002837175.3. Lineage (NCBI taxonomy): Eukaryota > Metazoa > Chordata > Mammalia > Artiodactyla > Physeteridae > Physeter > Physeter macrocephalus. Next base: position 111,125,892 of record NC_041217.1, read on the forward strand.
CTTCTCCATTTTCTCTGTTTCTTATTGGAATTCCTGTTCTGTGGATGTGGAATGGTCCTCTAAGTTTTATACCTTTCCTCTCCTACTTTTCATCTTTTTGTCCTTTTGCCCAACTCTCTAAAATTCGTCACATTTTATCCCAATCCATCTACTGAGTTTTTTATTTTACTATTTAATTTTTAATTTTTATCTCTGGTCTCCGAATGTTCTTTTTTTCCCACTAAAATCCTTGCTTTTCTTTCATGAATGCACTGTCTCTTTTTATTTGAGGATTTTAATAATTATTATTTTAAAAGTTTTCCTATCTCTGTATTGTCTGCTCTCTTCAAGTTTTTAAAATTTCCATATCGTTTGACATCAATCTTTTATTTTGGAGGCTTTCTTTAAAGGTCTGGTGATCCTTAGATGTTGACTTTTATTTAAGATGGAGATACTGAGAATCAGATTGGAAAGTCTATGCCTGAGGGTGGCACTTTTCCAAGGTGCCACCAATGGACCATTTAAGCTGGGCCATTAAGTTAGACAAGTCCTGAGGAAAATATCTGTAGGTCTTTATCCTGGGATGATCAGATTCCACAAAGAAGGATTGAATTTTTTTCCCTTAGAGTATAATCTCTCTTGCCAGATGGAAGCCTGTTTGAAAACTTGCACTTAATCACCTGGCTTTAGTCCTGCACCCGGCTCTCCAGTGTTCCTGGTATCTTCTAGCCCAGAGAACTTTCATTTCTACTCAGAGAACCCCCAGTCTTCTGTTGGGTGAGGGAGAAACACCATGCACTGGGTTGGGGAGGATTTCTGATGATCTGATTCTTAAATGGATTTGGTTTTAGGTCTACCTCTTACATTCACAGGAAGCTGATGCCAAGAATTTCCAAATCTTTTTGTACTTCTCTGGTGTAGATAAGGCTGCATTTCAGCCTTTCCCAGCCTTCAGATTCAGTTTTCTTGGGTTTGCTAGGTCAATTGCTACTCATCTACTTTCTATCTGTCAAAATTTTTTGCATTTTCTTTAAATTGAATTTATGTCTTAAAAAGTTCTATTATTATCATCTAGTGGGGCTTACAGAGGGTGCAGAAGGTAATGTGTTGGGTAACATTAAGAAGACAGATCTTCAACAAATTAACACGTGTAAATATGTCACTACAAATGATAATAAAAACTATAAAGAAAAATAAGATAGTTTGAGAGAACAGTAAAGAGGGACTAAATTTGGATTGGTGCTTCAGGACATGGTTCTCTGAGAACATATTTAAACCAAGTTCTGAAGACCAGTGGAGTTAGTCCCACAAAGAGGATAGAGAAAAGCATTTCATGCAGATGAGCAGCCTCGGGGTGAAAGAATAGTCAGGACTCTGGACTTGAAGTGACAGAAGCCTAAGCCTAAGCTAAAAAAGGAAATTGATTACTACATATAACTGGAAAGTCTAAGATGTGATACAGTGTATCTTGGCTGGATCCGGGGTTTATATGAGGCTTTAGGTTCCTGTCTCTCTCTCCATTTATAGTTCTGCTTGGTCTCCTTCTCAGAGAGACTTCCTCCATTTGGTGGCAAGTTGGTTACTAGAATCATAAGGCTATATCTTTGTTATTGCTCCTATACCGAAGAAAATGGGAGAGGCTTCTCCCACTTTTTTTTTTTTAACTGGCATCCATATATGATACTCCACATTCCTTGGAATAATCACAATATTGGAGTTCTATGTTTGGCCAGACATGTGTCCCACTCTAATTTGATCCCTGCAAAGTACTGAAAGATATTTACTATCAGAAGAAGTGTGAGAGAGAAAATTATAGAGACTTAAGTAGAGTCTTGTGTGTGACTTTAAGCTCTCGGAATTTAAACCAACTTCAATGAGAAGTTATTGATGGATTTTAATCAAGGAGTAACATAAGCACAGTATGACTGTTAATGTAATCCACACTTCCAAACCAAGTTTCCTTCCCAGTCCCCTTACCTATGTCAGCAGCACCACCATTTTTCTACAACCTTAGCTTGACATTTTAGAGCCATCTTAGAAGTCTCTCTCAAATTGATCACCCGTATAAAATTAATCACTAAGCCCAATAGATTCTCCCTTCTTGAAGTCCCTTGGATTTATCCTGGCTCCTGCTTCATGCATCTCATCATACTATTGAAGGCTCTTATCAACTTCGACTTGGTTTGTGTGATAGGCTCCTACTGGCTCCTCTTCTATTTTCTCCCTGCTTCTAAGTCATCACACATGACACTGTCAGATTGTTCTTTCGAAAATACCACTATCTCTGTGTCACTCGTCTAACCAGGAGTCCATGATGCCTCCCTATCATTTAATGAATCAAGCCCAAATCCCTCAGCCGAGCATCCAGAGCCTTCCATCATCTGGTCCTGCTGTTACCTACTTCACCTTATCTACCAGTAATCCCTCCACCATGATAAGACTATATGGGCCCTGAAGACTCCCCAGTCTTCACCTCCAGGAGTGGGGGGAAAGATGGACGGTTATCAGTCACTTTGCAGATGGAAGAGGAGGGAAGCAAGGGGGTTGTGGGGGAGAAAGGACAGTGTGAGCCATTCTGATGAGTCACAGCTGCATTAGATAAAGAAAGGCTGTGGATGTAAGTACGTGGCTCCCTTGAACTTGATGGTGTGGTCAAGCTAGTCTTTCTGAGCCACATGGGCAGGCATCAGTGCCAAGTTGAAATCTCAGTGTGTGTATTTTCCAGGTGAGGCTTTGGCTGGAAGGAGAACATTCGCTTAGACAAACCCTTCCAGGTCATAACACTCACTCCCTGATACAAAATGTGTGAGGCCAGCTCACAGGTTTCTGGGAACTTGCCCAGGATTTTCAGGGTCAATTGGTACTGCAGAGAAATGATAGTTTATCCAGAGAAGTGTGAATAGTGTCAGGAAACATGATCAGCTCTGGTGGGATCTCATTACTTATTTTTGCTCAAGTAAGTTTTGGTGGGGCTTGGTTGTGGTGTTTGGAATCTGCAGAGGTAAAGTGCTATTAGAAAGGGAAGGGGCTCTAACAACTTTTTTAAAACCTACTAAAGTTCTGAGGGAAATTGGGTAAAAGATTTGTATCTAAGTCCTAAAATGAAACAATAGAAAATTTTAAAAAGTTAACACAGAATCACTATTATCTCCTCCTGGGATTGATATAGTTAACTGCTTACTATAGTCATCAATTATTGGATGATATGGGTGGACATAATTGGTTAAAATTTTATAATAATTCCTATAAGACTTGAAAGGAAGTGTACTTTGAAAAGCAAGAATTTTACTCTAGATTTTAAGGAGTGAAGAAGGAATTTTATTCAGCAAAGAGAACACTTAAAAAGAACATGATACAAGACCACAGTAATTCTGTGGTAATAAGAATGATAGTTCCCCAAAGATGTCCACACCCTAATTCCTGGAACCTAGGAATCTGTTAGCTCACATGGCAAAAAGAACTTAAGAGATGTGACTGAGGCTACAGACCTTGACGGGGAGGTTAGCCTATATTATCCAGGTGGACCCAATCTAATCACAACAGTCTTTAAAATCAGAAAACTATTTCCAGATGGGGTTAGTTGGCAGGAGATGTGACTATAGAAAAAGGGTCAGAGAGATGCAACATTGCTGGCTCTGAAGATAGAGGAGGGGGTTCAGGAGCCAAGGAGTGTGAGAGGCCTCGCTACAAGCTGAAAAAAGCAAGGAAACAGATTCTCCCCTAGAGCCTCCAGAAAGAAACATAGCCCTGCCAACACCTTGGTTTTAGCCCAGTGAGATCTGCTTTGGACTTCTGACCTATAAAAGTCTAAGATAATAAAATTGTGTTGTCCAAAATCACTAAGCTTGTGGTAATTTGTTATGGCAGCCATAGAAAATAAATGCAAATTGTTTAGTAAATACATTTTGAATGAATGAAATTAGTCTAAGAAATTCATAAGTAAATCACATAAACAGGCTTCTTTTACTTGGGCTGGGACTTAAATATGCTTTTCATAAGTGATTCATTTTTTTTTATAGATCGTTATTGGAGTATAATTGCTTTACAATACTGTGTTAGTTTCTGTTGTATAACAAAGTAAATCAGCCATATGCATACATCTATCCCCTCCCTCTTGAGCCTCTCTCCCACCCTCCCTATCCCACCTCTCTAGGTGGTCACAAAGCACTGAGCTGATCTCCCTGTGCTATGCTGCCGCTTCTCACTAGCTATCTATTTTACATTTGGTAGTGTATATATGTCACTGATACTTTTACTTCGCCCCAAGCACTTACTATGTACTAGGCACTTTTCTTTGTTTTTGTATTAAAACCTCGTAATAACTGAGGTCATTGCTATTAGTTAGTGATGTAATCTTTCCAAAGTCACACACTTAACAAATGGAGAAACTGAGTTTTGAACCTGGGAAGCTGTAGAGTTCATTGCTTAGTCACTACGATGGTTCTTCCCACACTTGGCAGCATATTAAAATTTCTTAGGGAGTTTTTACAAATCCCAATGTCCAGATCACAGCCCATGTCAATTAAATCTGAATGTTCAAGTGTGGAGCCAGGCATCAGTTATTTTTCAAAGATCTCCTGTGAATCCAATCTGCAGTGAAGTTGGGAACCACTGCATTTGGTGTACTCTCTTGCAAACTACAAGATAAATTTAGTTATTCCATCTACTAGAAAGCATTAAAACTTAGTTGGTTCAAAACTACAATCTAGATTACCTCTTACTCTGATGGTTTTTATCATCGTTAGTACAGCAACTGTCATTAGCTGGATAAAAGGGCTGTCATTAGTTAATCCAAAGACTATAGTAGAATTGATTTTGCATGTAGACACAATATGGATTGCCAGTCAAAATAATGGAGGGCCAACAGTGGGGAAATCTTTCCCCAAATCAGACAAGGAGGAGGGAGAAACGAAGATCTTTATCTGGTATCTAAAGCCAGAAGAGAATGGAGAGCTGCCTGATGCGATCAGAGATCAAACTGCCCGTCTGGACATTTTTGTCACCACTTTTGTTAAAAGTCTGTGCCTTTATTTCACCTTCCGTTAGAAGCAGCTCTACTCTCCCATTAAGATTGGCGCTATTTCCTTTATTTTGCCATAGCTTGGCTTCCTTGTGTCATACTGGACAGTACCTCTAGGGTGGCCATCCCATCAGCAAGATCTCATCCCCCTTCTGGTCAGGGGACAGACTGCAAGTTGGGGCACGGTGGAATTTTGGCTGCTAGCGTCTGGCTGCCACCGTGGCAGATGACTGTTCCTCCCTTTAAATGGCACTTTCATAAGGTAGAGTATCTGACTTCCCTTCAGGCAGGACAGGCAGGCTCTGTTTCTTAATCTGCTGGAGAACTCCTTTACTTTCTCAATTAGTTCTGCCAACAGAAGTTGGTTCAGCACGTTTCAACTGGAAACAGGTGTTGATGGCATTGTCCAAATCCTCGGTGGAGGGGCTTCTCTCCCCTTTGCCAGCCTCTCCATGCGAGGAATGAACAGGCCTTTGTTGGACGGACCGGATGCATGGCTCCACGTGGGCCAGAGCTCTTGGTTCAAATTCCACAGATGAGAGCCATAAATTAAAATGCACTTTTGTCTCACTGGTAATAATCACAGACCCCAGTCCATCATCTTTTTGTTGACTCTAAGCCACAAACTTGCTTTAGCCAGGATTACCTCAGGATTCCTAACTGAACACAAGGCACTCTTTTTGGCCTGAGTTCTCCCAATTGGCTATATGCTCTTTGCAATTTCACCGGAATGTTGCCAACACTCTACTGTGTGCTGTGTAGACGTGGAAGTAAACTAGCTAAATCAAAAGAGTGAGAGAAGTAACTTTACAAATTTTGCATGATTCACGTTGCCGGTTTTCTCTTGTATTTACCCATTTTAGTAACTTTTACAAGTTACAATTTGATTTTATTTTTATTGATCCTTATTTTCTTTCTGGGTTTTTTAATTGATCAAGAAAGACATTTGGAGTTAAGAGAAGTTTCTTACTTCCAATGAGATTACAGCTTGAGTGGAGTGGAGACGTTACTGTTTATCCTAGTGGATCCATACAGCATAACCAGGCAGAGGTACCAGCCAAGAAGTCTTCTTGGAGCAATTGCATAAAATTCTGTCTTCTCATCATACAACATCATCCTGGAACAAGGATTCCAGGTTTTCTGAGGTTTAAAGATGGTCTAAAAATTCTTTAAAAATCACTGAGAATTAAGATCTTTCACAAGTTATAAATTCCGTAATATAAAAACAAAAACAAAAACAAAAACACTTATCTAGGGGAAACCAGTACTGTTTTCTGAGAATTCCCTTCTACATTTTCCTTGTGGTTAATTTCAAATTTGGATTTTTCTCAAAACTGATTTGTATTTTGCACAGCTATTAAGTGCTATTCTATGCCTTGCAGTTTTCAAGGAGTTACATGGTTGCTCTCTTTTTTAAAGATAATTTCAACACAGCTTACAGACATGCACACTAACACACAAATTTATTAGCCAATATCAGTAAATGACTAAAGCCCTGAGGAAACTATTGAACATTAAACTTGGTTATAGTACAATGGTATCTGCAGTGTACTGGCCACTTATCCATGTTTATAAATAGGACACAAAAGCTTAATTTTATCATAATTGAAAGGAAATTCTGAAAAAGTCATGTAATTTAATGGTTTAACTGTCTTTTATTGCTATACGTAAATGGACTAAATAACAGCAGTAAATGTTGAACACAATCTAATGCGCTACAATTTCTTTGGAACACAATTTAAATTTCAAATTATGTTTAATGTTTCTGTACATATCACAGGTCTCTTTGTGTAAAGCTTATCACGTGGAATTCATTTTTTCAAGGAAACTGGCCTTTGGGAAAAACAGAGAAGTAGAAGTACTGTGGGTCATTTGGAAATCTGACCAACTATGTTTTTTAAAAGTGCGTCATGTAGTTTTAAATCATCTTTTCCTTCCATTATTTTGAATTTTATCAATATCCTCTGGGTTATGTATTTAGATGATCGCTGAATAAGACTTTTTCCAGTTGCATTGTGTTACTTGCCCTCAAACATTTCCTTTTTCTTTTGTATAATTAGGCTTAAAGGGAGAAGGTGATAGATAATAAGACACAATGTGCACATATGTTAGGCTACTTCTTCCCGTGGAAATGATTCACTAACTGGCATCCTTTGATTCTGTCCTTGTCCTGTCTTTGGGACCAACATATCCTTTCCTATGAAATCATGTTCAGTGAAAGAAGGGAGGAAATGCTGTTCTCTTTGGATCCCATCTGATTTCAGAATGTTAGCAACTAAGATATAGATGTGAAGGTGCCATAAGGAGTTAAAAAGTAAAGAGTTCCTTTGAGAGGCAGAGTTAGAAGGCTCTGATGACATTTTAATATGGGGGTGTTAGAAATAAGTCAGCTAGTGGGAAGTAGCCGCATAGCACAGGGAGATCAGCTTGGTGCTTTGTGACCACCTGGTGGGGGGGATAGGGAGGGTGGGAGGGAGGGAGAGGCAAGAGGGAAGAGATATGGGAACATGTGTGTATGTATAACTTATTCACTTTGTTATAAAGCAGAAACTAACACACCATTGTAAAGCAATTATACTCCAATAAAGATGTTAAGGGGGGGGAGGGAGGGAGAGGCAAGAGGGAAGAGATATGGGAACATGTGTGTATGTATAACTTATTCACTTTGTTATAAAGCAGAAACTAACACACCATTGTAAAGCAATTATACTCCAATAAAGATGTTAAAAAAGAAAAAAAAGAAAGAAGTCAGGAGGTCTAACCTGTGTTCTCCTGGACTGACTGATATCAACAATGGGGGAAGATTACCCTAAAACAAATTCACTCACGGAATGTATAAATCTTAGAAGGAGAGTACTCAAAGTATGTTGTGCACACAACAATATGCTTTGGTCTCATGGAATTTTAATTTTTAAAAAGTTTAGTTTTGTGCTCACCAGAAGACTTCAAACAAAATTGAGAAAATATGGAAACAACTTGCTTTTAGGTTAAAAAGAAGTTTATCCATCTACCATGATAAAATTATTGCAATATTTACTGTCCATAACTATGAATGCTTCATTGGAAAAATCACTGAGATGTTTATTCTAAAACTTTTACCTTCTCCAGTGAAGTCTTTTCTTACTGTCCAACCAATTCTCCAATTCCCAGGAAGTTTGGTTAAATGAATGGGTCTTATTCGTTTATTTGTAAATTCATTCTTATTGTGTGCCAGACTTAAAGATTTAATGGTGGGCCAAAGAGTAATGCAACTCAAGGTCTTAAAAGGAGGACAAATAATTAAAAAAATTTACATAAATATAATGAATTCCTAGATGGAGACTGGAAGGCTGGACTAAAGAGAAGGGACTTGCTCCTTTTTGTTGGTTCCTGTTCTTGTCAAGATGAGCCCGGTTTCTTGAGGTTGGCAGCAGTCAGTAGTCTCATGACTCTGATTTTCAGTTTTTCCAATATTCACAGAACAAACCTCATTTCCTAGCACCAGTGTCTCTCCTCAGAGTACTGAGTCCCAGCTCTGTTTGCCCTTTCATCTAAGCTTCTAAGTTTTAATAATTTCAATCTCTTCCCTTTGTTTTCCAGTCCTGAGAGTGCTAGTTGCTGCCTGTAATTCACATATCTGTGATATCTTGGTGTTCCGGTTTGCCTTTTCAGTTCTCTGATACCTGATGAACAATTTTTGCATCAAAATCTCTCTATTAAAATAATTGGAATGGTGAAATCTGACTGAAATCTCTCTAATGCAGTTGGTGAAACCTAACATTAATCACATGTATATTTTTTTTCCCCTAAAGACCTACCTGGATGCCGTGTAAGAGTTGGTAATCACATAGTCAGGATATCTGGAATAGTATTCAATTTTTAAAAAAAGTCAGATGAATAAGCCAGCCACTGTGGCAAGCTTTGGGAGATTATTAATGTTGAGTTTATAAATTAATGGAGAAGATGGAAACATAAAAAATTGACAATAAAATGACTCATGAAATGAGGGTATGAAAGATATTTTTAAGGCCATGCCAGTCTGATGGTAGAGACAATGGGAAAGATAGTGGAAAATTCATAACTCCTTAACTTGGCTTTACGTGGTGATTCATAGAAACTGTATCTATTAATGTAGGTCCTCTTCTGGCTTTGGGTGGGTGAAGCCCAAAGACAGATATCAATTCCTAACCAAAAAGTAGGAGTAGTATTGCAAATAGGAAATAAATAGGAAATAAAACAGATAAATAGACCCAAGGCAGTTAAAGAGAGTTAGGACAGCAATCTAATCATTAGAGATACATAGCAACTTTTTTTATTCCTTGGTGTTTAGACATTTTGGAATGCTTGCTTGATAACCTCTTTGCTACCCAAATGCTGCCTGTCTACCACAATGCCCCATTGTCACTGCAGCATTGGACACTTTAGCATTAGCAACTGGGTCTATACCCCACATTTCCCTCTTCCAGTTTTAGGGTTTTGGGTTTAATGCTAGTTCTTCGTCTCTTACAGTCTGTCTTGTTAGGTTGTAGCTAATTGGATAAGGGTAATTGGATTAGCTCTCACATGAGCTCCAGATTCAAATGTCCATCTTCATAGGATTATCCCAGTATCACAATACTTAATGCACACTAAAATAGCATTGGTGATACGTGCTGTAAGAAGAGAAAAACAGGATAAAGGTGTGCTATTTCAAATGGAATAATTAGTAAAAGTCTGACTGATGAGGTGACATTTGGGCAGAGACTTAAATTGGACACAGAGGCAAGTCATGCAAAAATCAAGTGAAAGAACATTCCAAGTAGATGGAATAGCAAAGGCAAAGGCCTAAGGCAGACATAGTCTCAGCTTATTTGAGAAAGTGCAAGGATGCCATGGAGTTGAAGTTAAATGAGTAGGAGGTCAGTGATAGGACATGATACTAAAATGGTAGCCAGAGGTAGGCCATGTAGGACACTGAAGATCATGGTAAGAACTTTGGAATTTCTTCTCAGTGTGGTGAAAAGCCATTGAAGAGTTTTAAATGGGGAAGTTATGTCATCTGACATATTTTTAAAGGACAGCTCTGACTTCTCTATGGAAAATGAGCTATAGATATCAGAAGTCCAGACCAGGTAGAATGTCATTGCAGTGGCATTCACCGTAGGAATAATGATTATTCAAAATAAGGTGATTGTCATGAAGATGTTGAGAAGTGGTTGGACTTGAGATACATCTGATGTTCAACAGACTGACTTTGCTGATGGTTTATCAATGAGGCGCCAAGAACAGCTGTACAACTAATTGGCTGAACAATATACCAGTTACTGAGATGAGAAATCTGTTGGGGGAACATATATAGATATTGTGTTTGAGATGATTATTTGATATTCAAGTGAAAATGTCACATACACGGTTATGTGCCCAAGTTGAATGCTCAGTGTAGAGTTTGAGCTAGAGATATAAGGTAGATACTATTAGATGATACTGAAAAACATATGACTAGAGAGGATTGTTTAGAAAATTAGTGTAGATAGAGAAGAAAAGAGGACAGAAGTCTGATTCCTGGAGCACTCTAACATTTGGAAGTCATGAAGAGGAGGAGGGTTCAGCAATGGAGACTGAAAGGAGAGTCCAGTGAGGCAAGAAAAAATCTAAAAGTGGGGTGTAAAGAGGTCTAATAAAAAAAGGTTTTCATGAAAAAAAAGAGTGCTCACCTGTGCAAAATTCTCCTGAGAGGTCAAGTAAGTTTACAGTGATGTACAGACCATTGAATTAACAGCATGGGGTCTTTAGTGACCAATATAAGACAATAGAAAAATGGGGATAAAAATCCAGACTGGTGTTTTCTCAAGAGAAAATAGGAGATTGTGAAACAGCTAGTACAGTCACATTTTAAGGGATTTTCTTTAAAGTGAATCAGAGAAATGGAACAGTAGCTACAGGAGATATCTGATTAAGACAGCCGTTCTTGTTTATTTTTAAATTGGAAGATATGCATAATTTTATACTGATAAGAATGATTTGGAAAATAGGGGGAAACTGATACAGGGGAAAGAAGTAAAAACTATAGGAACAAAGTCCTTGAGTTGGCAAGTGGGGATAAAATCCAGTATAAACATGGGGTTTGAAAGGAGTATGGGCAATAACTGAGCCATGGGACATGAAGGAAAAAAGAGTGTATGAGTGTAGATTCAGGTAAGTCAAAAGATTTAGTTGTGGGAGAAGGAGATTTTTTTCTTGCTTCTTGAACTGGAAAAAAGATCAACAGCTGAGAGCAATAAGGGGGATAGAGGATGTCAGTGTTTTGATGATAAAAGACAAGGTGTAAAGTAGTTGTTTCAGAGAGTAGGAAAGTAAAATGATTAGGATACTGCAGTTGGATTGTTAAGCAGTGCTGACGTTTTGAGGTGTGTGGATACAAATTTGGTGATATCAGTCTGCATATTCAGATGCCTGGATAAAAGCAGAGAGTGGATGGAGAGTCCTATTTAACCAAGAATATGGTTTTGCTAAGTAATTATAGCAGAATAAAAGACAGATAGGGGAGCCCAGTTATATACACGGGAGTAGTTATAAGGATGGTCCATAGAATGGGATGAAAGTTGTATAAAGAAGGAAGTAAGGATATGATAAGATAATACAATGAAAAGTGATTTGGTCAATTTTTTAAGCTCCTTGGAGGGGGGGGGTTCAAATAATTTCATGACCATATAGTTGATGTTTTTGAGGTGATGTAGTTATTGGTGTTGTGAAAATAGAGTGAGGGACCTGAAATAATTAAGAGACAAGATGATTGGAGGTAAGGACATCAAGGAAGTGAATTTCCAGGAAGTGAGTTTCCATTGAGTTAGTGGTTTTCAGAGAAAGATGACAAGAGCAGTGGCAGAGAGATGGGCAGTAAACTGGTAATCAAATATTCACTGAAGGAGAAAGAGTGACCACAAGACTGAGTCCAGAAGGATGGTACATGACTGCAACATGGCAGGGGAATAGAGTCCAAGTGCTTCAAAGGAGCAGGGCACTTTTAGGGATGTGGAGGAACTAATGACTGGGAAAAGAAATGAAGAGCACTAAGTATATATGCCATTTTCAGGCTTAGTGGGAAGTGGGATGGAGGAGGAAAAAGGGCCACCCTTAAAAGCGCCACAAAGGTAGCAATGTCCTCCAGGGTTTCAGATTTCAGTTAGTGCAAGAAGGTGAAGATGAAGGCAACATTCAGAGAAGCGTTTATGGAGAGGCATTTATTCTTATAACAACATTCAGAGAAGCATTTATGGAGAGGCATTTATTCTTATAATATAGCAGTGTATGAAAACAAAATAAAAAAATCCAGGTCCAGAATAAAGAATCACTAAGGGATTTAGCTAAGAATGGTTCAAAAAGTCCTGACAACTAGAACAAAAATGTTCCCAATTTGTATGGAAACACAAAAGACCCTGAATAGCCAAAGCAATCTTGAGAAAAAAAAGCGGAGCTGGAGGAATCAGGTGCCCAGACTTCAGACTATACTACAAAGCTACAGTAATCAAGACGGTATGGTACTGGCACAAAAACAGAAATATAGATCAATGGAACAGGATAGAAAGCCCAGAGATAAACCCATGCACATATGGTCACCTTATTTTTCATAAAAGAGGCAAGAATATACAATGGAGAAAAGACAGCCTCCTCAATAAGTGGTGCTGGGAAAACTGGACAGGTACATGTAAAAAAATGAAATTAGAATGCTCTCTAACACCATACACAAAAATAAGCTCAAAATGAATTAAAGACCTAAATGTAAGGCCAGACAATATAAAACTTTCAGAGGAAAATATAGGCAGAACACTCTATGACATAAATCACAGCAATATCCTTTTTGACACACCTCCTACAGAAATGGAAACAAAAACAAAAATAAACAAACGGGACCTAATGAAACTTAAAAGCTTTTGCACAGCAAAGGAAACCATAAAAAAGACGAAAAGACAACCCTCAGAATGGGAGAAAATATTTGCAAATGAAGCAACTGAAAAAGGATTAATCTCTAAAATTTACAAGCAGCTCATGCAGATCAATATCAAAAAAACAAACAACCCAATCCAAAAATGTACAGAAGACCTACAGAGACATTTCTCCAAAGAAGATATACAGATTACCAACAAACACATGAAAGGATGTTTATCTAATCATTAGATAAATGCAAATCAAAACTACAATGAGATATCACCTCACACCAGGCAGAATGGCCATCTACAAAACATCTGCAAACTATAAATGCTGGAGAGGGTGTGGAGAAAAGGGGACCCTATACAGAGTGAAGTAAGTCAGAAAGAGGAAAACAAACACCGTATGCTAACACATATATATGGAATCTAAAAAAAAAAATAATAAATGGTTCTGAAGAACCTAGGGGCAGGACAGGTATAAAGACGCAGACATGGAGAATGGGATTGAAGACACGGGGAGGGGAAAGGGTAAGCTGGGATGAAGTGAGAGAGTGGCAAGGACATATATACACTACCAAATGTAAAATAGATAGCTAGTGGGAAGGAGCTGCATAGCACAGGGAGATCAGCTCAGGGCTTTGTGACCACCTAGAGGGGTGAGATAGGGAGGATGGGAGGGAGACGCAAGAGGGAGGAGTTTGGCGATACATGTATATGTATAGCTGATTCACTTTGTTATACAGCAGAAACTGAAACACCATTGTAAAGCAATTATACTCCAATAAAGATGTTTAAAAAAACCCAAAACAAAACTCTTAATACTTAGCTTAATTTACAATCAAATTAGTCACAAATATCACTGGATAATATTGCAGAGTTTTGATGGACTCAAGTACTTTTCAACTCATGTTGTGGTTTTTACTGTTGCTGCACTTGTGTGTGTGTGTTTTGCAGGTAGTGTATTATATAGGATTATTTCGTATACAAGTTTAGGCACAAAGTTGTGCTTTTCTTATGTACTAGAACAAAAGTCAATTCATGTGTAGAGTTTTAAAGCTCTTTGTAAAAAATGCATTTTTGGACAAATTTAGTTGGGTTTTGTTTTTCACTGACTTTTGCTAATTTTCCATCTCCTGTTTCCTAATCATTGGTTTCCACTTTATATTATAATTTTCTATACCATCTCTGTCATGTCTTTCCACCTACTAGCCATCTTCAGGGTTGATCTTGGTGATCAACTATGTGTTACAGATTATGGAATTCATCTTTATTTGTTGATTTAAATGACAAACTTTGTATATCTCCCCAATCTATTTTTAATTATGCTGGACATGATTTCCTGAATAATGCTGAAAAACACATCCACATTAAAGTATAAGCTTTATTTAAAGTGAAATGTTAATATTAATATGAGGACTTGGACTTCTATCAGCCTTTTCTCGATGGACAATTGCTTGAGCTGTTCTTATGTCACATAATTAAGCCGGTCATCTGATATTTATTACCCTATTAATGCTTTTAAGTAGCCATATTCTCTTGATTGCAATTTGGACATAGCACTAAGATGACCAAAAACCCCAAAGCAGACAGGTGTTTCCATCTTTTGTCATTGGGGGTGATGATTAAGGGCATGTAGTTTCAAATGGGCACTTGAGGGAATTGCCACATAGTCTCAGAAAAAATGATATTTCCACCATGAAGAAAGATTCCCACAAAGAGTTTAATTTTACTTCGTGGTGGAAGAGTTAAATAACCCATACCTTACAGGAGATATCATCCCATTGCAGACATCTTTGGTAAGTCAGTGTTGAACCTCAGTGAGTGGCAGTGACTGATCTGCCCTGGGTGAGGAACAGGAGGGAATTTAACAGTAATAAGACTCACTGAAAGTAGGTTGGTTTTTATTATAACCACATGCTGGAAATTCTAGATAGTCATTAACAAAATACTTCTCTCTCAAAATAAGTTTGTTGGCTTAAGTTCTAAACAATTACAATGATGAATTTGAATAATATATATGTAAGCTTCAAATTAACACATCTCTGTTGTGTGGCCTGTAATAAACACTGTTTTTTATGTGGAAGTTAATTTGGAGAACTCCCAGTGATACAGCTGGTTCACCAACACATATGGACTCAGCTATAAGTGCTTGTTTTGAGAAGTTAGTTAAGGATTCGACTGTTCAGGGACTATTTGTGTCTTAAACCCCTAGGGCACTACATGTTTCTGTGTTTTAAGCAGTAGATTTGAAATAAATGGTCATAAAGCGTTAGTAAAAAAGGAGAACTAGAACTTGAGTTACTTCAATTCTATCATCCTATGTGACCATTTGGATTTTAAATCGGTGTTTGAAATATAAAACGTGAACTACAACGTTCTTCACTGGAAGTGCAAATTGTTCGTATGTGAAATATTTTACTGCAATTGAATAATAGCTTTAAAATTCAACTTAATGTCTTTTTATATCATTTTAAAACTAAAGAATAAAAAATACAATGTTACATTAGTGCTAAATTGTACTTTTTGTAGATGTTTCAGTTTTGTTAAAATCTACTTAGTAATTAGGAACAGTTACCTACATAATTTATATATATATGATTTTCAATAGAAGAAAACTTTGCCTGCAATTCTTTTCTGTTCATTATTATTATTTGTTTCATTTCTTAATTATTTCTGATAATAATTTTGTCATAGAGAGGAGGGTGTGTTAAAAATGATCTGCTCTGAGTGTCACAGGCTAGATTTGCCACTAGGTGAAGCATTTCTGTTAATGGAATGGAGATATACATTTTTGTCATTATGAGGTGTGCTCCAATGGAAGATTTAGAATCAGTTTGCTAACGATTTTTGGTGGAGAGATGCCCCAGAAGAATAGATTACTTGTGTTTGGAAAACTAAATAGTGGAGATTCATTGGCAACACAGTTTTAATTTGCTGGGGACACAGGACAGTGAGTTTTATGTCTTGAGCATACTCCCAGAGGCTGAAGGCTAAAACGAGAGACAGGCTTCGGCATCATAGAGATCTGTGTTTGAGTCTAAGTCCTATCTCTTCCAAGCTGTGTCATTTTAAGCAACTTACTTTCTTTAAGCTTCAGTTTTCTCATCTGTCAACATGTAAATAAAACATATCTATCTCAGAGGATCACGAGAATTAACTGTTGTAAAAGTGGAAGTATAAATGATGCTCAAGCCATAGGAAGTGCCCAATGAATGTGTTTCCTGTTCCTCTACCTCTTTAAATTCTCAGTTCTTTGCATACATTTTCATTAGATGGATACTTTCATGTATTTTGTGCTGATTTTTTTAAGCACCAAGGAGGTCCATTGAACATTTGCTAATAAGCTGTGCTATGTGACATTAGTTTCTTGATGTCTTTGTTAAAGTTTCCACAAATTATTTATTGACTGACTTAGAGATAAAATGAATGAAAATCATCAATTTTTACTTTATTAAACATGTATGTATCTTTCAATTATAAATGAGATATTTCAGCTTCAAGATTGGAGGCCTGGGCAAGGCATGGAGAATGCAGAGTGCAGGGGTGGGTGGTGAGTGGGGATTAAACGTAAGTTGATATATTGTAACAATTTTATATCGCTCTCTTCCCAGGGAAGATTTGTATCAGTGGCCCCGAAGCAGAGAGCTCAGTATCCCATTACCAGCCAATGAGTCATTCAGTCTCCCACAGATCCAAATAAAGTTTCACAGAATACAATATGGCATGCCTTTCAAAATATATGAAGGCCATAAAATATATCATTTATTTTACCATATGAACTGACTCTGCCTCTTTTTTACCATTTGGGATAGCAATCTCACCATGTGTTTTTGGCTCTTAAGTTATCATCAGATATATTGGAGTTCTCTGAGCTTTTCCATTCTTAGTCCCCATGGTCTTTTCAGGAGTTTTATAACTTGGTTGTAAAAATTCACTCTAAACTGAAACTTGGCAAACAGTATATTAATCTGGGAAGTTAATTTCTTTTATAAAGTCTAGAATCTGTTTAGCCCCTCTTCTGAGTTTTCAGAGACCTTGGAAAACTAAAGTGAGCAATTAAAGTATTTTTGTGTCTTAAAAAAATGTAATTACATTTTTCTAAAATCCCCCAACCCTATTTTTACAGGTGAAGAGCTTATATTTTGGACTGAGTTCTGATATATTTTGAAACAGATTTTTTTTGTTTTGGCATGGTGAAATAGAGTAATTAAAAAAGGAACTAGGGGGGCTTCCCCGGTGGTGCAGTGGTTGGGAGTCCGCCTGCCGATGCAGGGGACGCGGGGTCGTGCCCTGGTCCGGGAGGATCCCACGTGCCGCGGAGCGGCTGGGCCCGTGAGCCATGGCCGCTGAGCCTGCGCGTCCGGAGCCTGTGCTCCGCAACGGGAGAGGCCACAACAGAGGGAGGCCCGCATACCACAAAAAAAAAAAAAAAAAAAAGGAACTAGGCTGAGCTTACCCATTACATCACTGGAATAATAAAGTATATTTAGAGAGTGATGCTTGTCTGAATTTACAAAAAAGGGTAAGATGTTAATATCATTGGATGTTCACCAATGTAGGAATAAATCAGTGGGAAGTATCACTTAAAATATGCGGTGTGTCCTCAGTCTTGCAAGAATTGCTATGTTTCCAGTTGATTCATTGGGCTTTGGGAATGACTTTGCCATCAGATATTGCCAGGAAGTGTGAGTTCAACTTTCTTGTCCTTTCGATGCCAGCGAATGTTGTCACCCCTCTTGCCTCTTACCAGAGTAAACCTCCGGATGAACTGTCCAGATAAGGTGATGGACCACATGGAACTTACACTAACTACCTTCTCACCACAGAGACAGGCCCCGGGACAAAAGAAGCTCAACAAAGACAAAGGACGACACAAAGGAGCATTTAAAATGAGGCTTTATCAGCTTTAAAATACTTTCAGGTATATTTTACTGAGGAAATGCAGAAGAGAATTAAATCATGGTCTCTGGTGTTGGACAGCACTGATGGTTACTAGCTGTGTGGCCTTGGGGAAGCTATTCAATCTTTTCCTTTTTCAATTCAATTATTCCTTAAAGTAGAAAGAATAACAGTACATACTTCTTAGAGTTATACTGAGGCTTAAAATATGAAAATACATGTAATGTAATTAGCAGAATGATTAACAGGAAGTAATTAATCAATATTAGTTTTTGTTATTGTTAATGCTATTCAATTATTTGGTTAACTTTATGAGGTAGATTGCATTATTATTATGACTACCATTTTACAGATGAGAAAAATTTAGGTTCAAAATGGGTTTTACTTCATACAAGATCACACAACTACTAAGTATGCTTAGTTTGATCTCAAATCTAGGTTTCCTGATGATAAATCTAGTACATTTTTTCCTCTAACCATAATGCATATTTAAGGAACACTGTTTCTTATTCAAAAAGTTGGATAAGTAGCTGTTTCATAGAGAACATAACCATTTTTTCATATTGAAAAGTTAGTTAAATTTTTAAAAATTTTATTGAAGTATGGTTGATTTACAATGTAGTGTTAACTTCTACTGTACAGTAAAGTGACTGAGTTATACATATATACATTCTTTTTCATATTCTTTTCTATTATGGTTTATCACAGGATATTGAATATAGTTACCTGTGCTATACAGAAGTACCTTGTTGTTTATCCATCCTATATATAATAATTTGCATCTGCTAATCCCAAACTCCCAATTCATCTCTCCTCTAACCCCCTTCCCCCTGGGCAACTACAAGTCTGTTCTCTATATCTGTGAGTCTGTTTTGTTTCGTACATCTGTTCATTTGTGTCATATTTTAGGTTCCACATATAAGTGATATCATATGGTATTTGTCTTTCTCTGTCTGCCTTACTTCACTTAGTTTGATAATGTCTAGGTCTATCCATGTTGCTGCAAATGGTGTTATTTCATTCTTTTTAATAGCTCAGTGATATTCCATATATATATATATATATATATATATATATGCATGCCACATCTTAAAAATTAGTTAAAAAATTTAATGCACAAGTATCAATATATTTAGCGAGTAGAGTTTCAAGGTCCCTAAAGTTTTTTTCTTTTTAATAAGATATATTAACCATGTAAGAAAAATGTATGTAATGGATTCAATGTATCTGTGATAGCCTGTTATGTTAATAGCATAAGGAGTTCCCAGTGGACTAGAATGGTTTAGAATAAAGTTGCCATAACAGTTTAATAGTTTATTGATTTTATATACACGGAATTCACTTGGTACTGTAGGTCTTGTTTTGCACACAATGGTCATGAGGGCCACCACATACAGCTGGTAACATCTGCACATTTAAGTAGGGCAGTACTTGAGGAGGAAGGAGAGGCAGGGAAGGTTTTTACTTTTAGTATGAAGTTAGTCTGGACTTGTTTCAAACAAAGGAGGACTGGGGATGGGTTCATCAGATCAGTGACAGATGTGGTGGATGGAGTCACGCATCCAGATCCCTCTCCGGGACTGAGCACACATTCCCCAGGTGCCAGTACCTCTTTCTGGCAATAGAGAGTTCCTCTCCCTGCAATGGCTCTTAGCTGAAAGGAACTGCTTTGCCCAAGGTGTTTCCCCATTCCTGGAAGTAGTCTCTGTCCAATGACTTGTTAATGGAAAGGTCTTAAAGGCTTGGTCCTTTTGCTCCAGTTCAAGATAACTTGGATGTGCCATCCATCTTCAGGGTTCCTGTAGGATTAGCTGATGCCCCTGGTGCAAAAGCAGCACAGTTCATTTTCTCCCCTCTGCTCAGCCAATCCTATGCCCCTCATTTCCTTACAAGTGCTGTTCTATAGTGTGCTCCCAATAAACCTCCGGCCTGCCTATCTCCAGCTGAGAGTCTGTTTCCTGGGAATTCCAACCTAAACTTGTAGCCATACACAAAAGAACTAAGGAGGTTTATCAGAAGCCCCAAGGAAAAGAAGCAGCTTTACAGTTACAGAGGATGTGGGAGGCAGATTTGCAGAAAAGGCAATGAGAATCGATGCATTTTTGTGGATGCTAAGGTGTGTCATTTAGAGAGGGAGAAAATTTTTTTTTAAAAACTGGAGGAGATGGATCAGAGGGGCTGAGACTGTATTACTGCATTATTTGGTTATATGATCGTCATAGATAGCTGAGATACTGTGGGATAAGTCTTTATAAGATAGTCAATGTGTTCCTTATATGGCAGCTTGGCAAACGTAGAATTAGAGGTCAGACAGCTATAGGGATGGGTCTTCAAGATGGTCTCACAAGTGTCTATAGCAATGATGCCCAGATGGGCAATGTGACCTATGCATGAGGTGTGGCAACCAGTGAAACTCTCCTCTGGAACAGCAGGCAAGGCCCAGACTGTAGTGATGGACAGAGATACCAGGCACAGTCTTGAGGATCAATTTTGATCTTACATAGGGCTGTGTTAGGGGGCATTTGGGAAGGGGTAGAAGGAGCACGGGAGGCTATCACAGTCTTAAAATAATGAGGTAAGGGACCCAAAGAAATGCTGAGGAACCATGAATAGGGCAGGGATCCTTCAGGAATTGGAGCATAATCAAGTCCAATGTCTGGCAAATTCAGCAAGGATGACTGGTCCCTGAGTCACAGCTATACTAGAGTGATTTTGATTACAATCTATATGCTGATAGCTCTCAAATCTCCATGTCCAGCCCCAATTACGTTTTAAAAATTTCTAGACTATGTCTCCAGTGGACATCTTCATGTGACTACTCTACCAGAAATTCATATCCTACGTATGCAAAACTCACTTTCTTCTCCAACCTTCACCCTTCAGTTCTTACTCTTGGTTAACTGCATTACCACTTCCTGGTTATACTATT
Source organism: Physeter macrocephalus (assembly GCF_002837175.3). NCBI lineage: Eukaryota > Metazoa > Chordata > Mammalia > Artiodactyla > Physeteridae > Physeter > Physeter macrocephalus. The sequence goes on from NC_041217.1 coordinate 111,146,605, forward strand.
TGTTCCTGTAAATACAAGAAGTGGACATAATAACCTGCATGAAAAAGAGTCTAGATGAGTAGGTTTTAAATTTTAGTGTAGAAGGAATTAGGAGTAGGAGATGTGGGTGCTCCTAATTTGTCTCTAATCCATTCCCAAGCTTTCCTGCTCTTATCCTTGATCACATCCATGACCCACAATTATCACAGTCTCCACATTATAGACTTTATGTCCATGCCTCCTGGTATCTGGGCTTGACCCTCAAGAGCCTCAAACCCTTAGAACTGTGGTGGTTGAGGAATTGGATCCAGCCAGCTGCTCTGTGTCTTCATCTGTCTGTTTTAATAAGGTCCACAAATGAGTTTTACTTTGGCATGTTTGATCACAAAAACTAAGCGGAAAGTGCTGGAGGAAAAATGTGTTGCACTTTATTATACCTCAAGCTACTCAGAAATCATTTGATGATCTCTTTGAGCAGTGTGATGTTCAACTTAGTGAAATCAGAGATGATGCAAGTAGGGGATCACCTGGCAATTATTTCCTTAGCTTTCATACTGGATAAGAGTCACCATTCATCCATGTTTCCCGGTTGATTGAGTTGAAGGACAGTGCTGATGGCAGGGAGGCTCCTTAGCCTGTCACTCTGCAAGGAAGAATGTTGAGCAAAAAAAAGCCAGAGTTCCCAGTGGGCTGAACTTGAGAAGTGGCTCAAGGTTATCTTTTATTTATTCATTTACTCACTAAATACATATCAAACACTGTATCTTTGGAGACTCTCATCTTTCTATTTTGTATATTTTCTCCTATATCTTCATCTTCTCCATTACCCACTGTTCTCATGTTTCTTTTTCCCCTACTACCATCAAAACTTCCTCTCAGGTTTTTTTTCACCCATACTAACTTTATAAGCAACTAAAATGTTACCTTTCTTTGTCAACAGTGCAACCCCAAATCTTAAGTTAAAGAATGAAATATGTATCAATCTTTGTGTCAGAGAGAATTTAGGATATCTGGGCCTTCCCAGTGTCCCTGAAATTGTATTACCTGATTGATCTATGCAGTAGAATGGCCTTAGGTCTTCATGTCCAAGGAAACAGGCAAACCAGAAATAGATTACAGTAGAATGAAATGTGTTAGACGAGACCAGCAAAGAAATCTCACTGAGCAGGTGGCTGTGTAGAGTTAAGTAGCAGGGGTTTGGTGTTTGACAGAGCAGACTTTGAGGCTTAGTTGTGAAACAAGTTGTGAAGGTCAGTTCTGACCTTGGGCGGGCTGTAAGAATTAATTCATTATTTGCACAATTAGAATAATAATAGCACGTGTTCTTAGAGTTGTGAGGACTTCATGACGTACTCTATGCAAAGTACTTAGGGAACAGTGCCGGCACACTGTAATTGCTCAATAAATGTGATGATGATGAGAAAGAGAAGAAGAAGGAAATAGAGGGGGAGGAGGAGGAGGTCTTTGTACTTGATTGGTCTTTGAGAGAGTTATATTGCCATTGCTAAAGCGAGATTTGTTGTCATGTGTACCTTCCTGCTTGGGATGCTGAGTCTTGCTGCTTATCTCCAGCTCAGACTGGTGTATTCTGGTGTGGCAGCAGTGATCATGGACTGCCTCCAAGCTTCCATTCTTGTCCTGACTCTACCTTGAAGCAAGGAAACCATGCACATACTTTAGGCATTCTTTTTACTTCCTGTCTTTTTGTTTTCTCCAACTTTTATGGAGGCTTAACTAGCAAGACCTGAAATAAAGACTTTTGAACATATTCTTTTGTTTAACAAGCACTTACTGAAAATCAATATATGCTGAACACTAAGGGCTGAGGATTCAATGGTTAACATTAACATGCAAACTCTGTGCTAGTGGAGCATAAAATCAATGGGCTCACATGAAAAGATACTAAATATCCTTAGTCTTTAAGGAAATGCAAGTTAAATGATAATCATCTAGCACTACATACCTACTAGAATGGTTAAAATATTACTACTGCTACTACTAATAATAAAACACTGAAAATGAAAAGTGCTGGAGCAACTAGAACTCTCAAACGTTGTTGGTGAGAATGTAGGTTAGCACAGCCACTTTGACAAAGGTCATAGCAATTTTTTTTTTAAAGTTAAACATATATTTGATATACGACCCATCAAGCCCAACCCTAGGTATTTACCCAAGTGAAACAGAAATTTAAATTCCCACAAAAACCTATATAAAGTTATAAAGGCTTTATTCATAATTTTCAGAAAATGGAAACCACCCAAATGTTTTTCAACTGGTGAATGGACACACAAGCTGTGTACATCCGTAGGCTGGAATTCTGTGATCAATAAAAAGGAACACATTACTAATACATGCATCTTTAATGTATTACATTTCATTAAAAAAGAGTCAGAACTCAAAAGCTATGTACTGCATGAATCCATTTATGTGACATCCTGGATCAGAAAACAGATCAGTGATTTTCAGAGACTTGGGAGTGGGAGGAGGGGTTAGTTACAAAGAGGCAATTTGTGGTAGTTTTGGAGTAATATAACTTTAAGAACCAAAAGGAATAAAATTTACGGTAAATAAATTTTAAAAATTAATTTGAAAAGAAAAAATATAGAGGAGGGGAAGGAGGCTCAATAGTATGTTGACAGAAAATACATTAATCAAATATCTTCAAGAGAAGATGTAACTTTGTGGATTCAATCTCTCATTTCTTGTAGATAAAACTTCTATGTGGCTCTGATCATTTCAATTAAATACTAATAAGGCAAACATATTTTAAAAAATAGTGCTAACAGATCAAGTCAATATCTCATAATGACAGGTCTGAAGAAGTATTTCTTTTTCTTTTTTTTTTTTTTTCTGTATGCGGACCTCTCACTGTTGTGGCCTTTCCTGTTGTGGAGCACAGGCTCTGGACGCGCAGGCCCAGCGGCCATGGCTCACGGGCCTTGCCGCTTCGTGGCATGTGGGATCTTCCCGGACCAGGGCACGACCCCGTGTCCCCTGAATCGGCAGGCGGACTCTCATCCACTGCGCCACCAGGGAAGCCTTGAAGAGGTATGTCATTTAAACAAAATAAATAGGTTATGAATGTTCACCAAACAAGACTTGAAAATGTAATATTTTAAGTGGAGTAACTAAAGTCTATGTGAAGGGTAAGGACTTTAAAAGTCTTATTGACGTAACAAATAAAATTTACTTATCAAAACAATTTAATTTGATTACCAGTAGTCTGAGTTTAATTTGCTTTAGAAATAGCAATCTAAATCCAGCCCTGCCCAACAATAAATTCATCAGTAACCAAAGTACCTTAATCAACTGGTCAAAGATGGTATTCTTTTAATTGTGGGGTCTACAACCCTGGAAGTAAATCAAAATAAATATAGTGATTATTCTAGATAGGTATAAAAATAAAAGTAAAGAAATAATAATGAAATAGACCCATGATGTTGACACTTAAAATAATTAATTGGCTTTGTAATTGTTATATTTGTATATATTTTATTTCAAGTGTTTGCAATATTCGAAAGAATTAACCACATATATAATAGCAGTTAAAATCAAGATAACTTATTAATAAATTTATAATTGTTTAAATGCCAAAGAAGGATGAGCTTCAAAATTATATTAATTAGATAAATGAGTTTATTAAATTTAGCATTAAACAAACATAAACAAAAAATCAATTGAAAGGGACAAACAGCGAAAACTGAGAAAGATCAGTGGGTGGGATGAAATAATGAAAATTGGGAGGAGAGTTTGGACACCTGGGGATATAAATGGAAAACATTTTCTTGAGGTATAAAGAAGAGCTAAGAGGTAAGAAGAGGATCACAGTGATTTGAATACGAAAGTTCTCTGAAGTGTTGGAGAACCATAGCCAGACCTTGTAATTTTGCCTAAGGCTCTGGTGGTAGCAACTATTCTAGGGTGATGGGAAATAATTTCTATAGCTTTTTATTACATTGTTTGTTTTTTGTTTTTGTTTTTACAATGGATTCTGATGTGTCCTGGAAGTGTGAAAATGGGCTGTTGAGTAAGCAGTATCTAAAGAATGCCCATGTGAGTCAGTGGAGTTGAATCTATATAATTGTCATCTAACTGCTTCATCTCAGGCTGTCCGATTTGGGATTTGTTTTTTCTTTCTTATAGCTAACAAATGAACTCATTCTCCTACATTGTAGTTGTAGCTCTTGGGTTATGCTAAGTTAGGACAGGGAATACTGGTTGTGACTCTTAGGAGATTTTCTTGTCTTTATGGCATTCTCCATATCATGGAAGTCAGGCCATGTCCCAGGATAAATCTCACCCAAAGACAAGATTTTTACAAACATTTTATGAGCTCAGAAATTAAAACAAAGTTCTAAATCTCTCTCCATCTATTTTATTTTTCTGGGAAGATGTAGTACTGAGTCCTGGTGGAGGAATGTCTAAGACTTGCCTCTGATTCAGGACTGTTATGGATCAGTGACTCCTGTGTGTTTCTTATTTTCCCCATTTTGAATATAGTGGTTACCTTATTCCAGTACCACCATTATATGATAGTATGATAGCTTTTTTTGTTTTAAAACAAAAATTTTGCTTTAAAATTAAAAAAAAATCATAGATAAGGGGAAATATACTTGAGGAGCTGTACTAAGGAACCAAAGCTGTCAAGCCTCATCATTCCCTGTATCTGATTTAGGTAAAGAAATTCTGGACTTTGACCTGATGTTGTAATGGGATAAGACTTTTGGGGGTTTTGGGAGTAACCGAGCATATTTTGCATGTGGAAAAGATGTGAATGAGTGAGGGACAGAGGGTGAACTATGATTCTAGGGTAGCCAGCTTCCCCCCAAACCCCTAATACTCCATGCATCCAGGTACACATGCTTTTGGATAGTTCCCTCCCACATTGTACCAGGGTTGGTCTGTGTGACCAATAGAATATGGCAGAAGTGATGGTGTGTCACTTCCGACATTAGGTAATAAAAGGCTATGATTTCTGTCTCTATTTTGTCTCTTGGATCACTCTCTGGGGGATACCATCTGCCATGGAGATGTTCAGGAGGACATTCAGGTAGGCTACAGAGAGGCCCACATGATTAGGAACTGAGCATCTGGCCAATAACCACCAAGGAATTGATACCTCCCATTAACCACACATGAACTTGGAAGCGGGTCATCCTCCAGTCTAGATGTCACATGACAGCAGCCCCGACTGGAAGCTTTTTTGCAGTCTCAGAAGATGCTCTGAACCAGAACCACCCAACGAAACCCCTCCTGGATTCCTTACTTACAGAAACCATAAAGCACAACTTCATGAAGTGTTACCAAAACTTTACTCCAAAGGAAAACTGTTGTCCTGCAATGCCACATCATTGTACCCAGCTGCCTCGGAAGCCCCTGGCAGCCCTCATGGGGCATTTGACCTGTATTAAAGGCAGAAAAAAACAAATGGAACCACAACTCACACTTCCTTTCGGAGATGATTGGGATATTGCCGTTCATCCTTATTTCTCAGTCACTGCGGTATGTCTGTCTTCCCTGGTCACCCATCATTCGTAGAATCACACACCTGTCCTGCTTTGATCCAACCACCTTGCTCTCTCTTCCTTTCCAAACCCTACTACTCTGCTTTCTTGGACCCTTTGTTTTTTGTTCAATTCTTGTCTATCCTCCAACTTTTCTTTGAACAACCTTGCTTTGTCACTTTGCTATAACTGAAGTTTTACTCGCTCTTGAGGCCCCTACTTTCCTGTAGCCTCCTGGTGGCAAGGCCTTATTGCTCAGGCTCATATATCTCTGGGACAGGAAGTGAGAATAGTGTTGAACTTATTCCCCATCACCGTTTTCAGACCACTATGGCCTGTCTCTGCCTCTCTATCTCTATCTCTGTCTCTCTCTGTCTCTCTGTCTTTCTCTCTCTCTCTCACATATACACACACACACACATTGCTCCACTGAGGTGCATATCATTTAGTTATACCATATTCTTCTCAGACTCATTGCTTTTATCTATTGACCCCCATTCACTTCAGTTATCAAAAGTCTTAGTTGCTGGCTCAAAATATTTTTCTCTTCTCCAGATCCTGTGATTATTTTTGGTGACTTGAGCATCCATATAGATAGTCTACCTAATAACCTCTGTCCTTTGATCTGCTCATACGTCGTCTCACCCCAGCTACCCAGGGCCACATCAAAAGTATTTCACTTTAGAAATGTTGATTTCAAACATCCCAGCCTCTGATAAACTTTTTATTTTCCCCATGACATTTAAACTTCTCCTAATGACACTATTCTTTGGCAAAATTGAGATATCCAATCTGTAGTCACCCATCATTTTTTTCTACTCATCAGTCTCCTCCTTGCTCTGCACAGTTTCCATATCCCTTCACTATGATTGCTCACAGAAAATACTCTCTATGCACTTCCCATCTTCTCCCTCTCATTCTTCTCCTAAAAACTCCAACACTGGATGAACTCATCCATCAGCTGCCTCAAAGACAATATAAGAGAAGTTTAGCTTTCCTAGAAAAATTTCACAACTGAATGGAACATTTTACATTTAAATTTATAACTTACTTTTCTTTCAACAGTGAACAATTTTTTATTCAGCCCCTATTTTTTCTATGCCAGGTAATATTTTAGACATTGGAGAACCCCAAATCACCAAATATAAAGTCCCTGCCATCACAGAGCTTGTGTGTCAGAGCATCACTCTTCTCTGTCCTTCATATCCACTTTCTTCATTGACTCCCTGTGGTGGACTTATTGTTCCATCATAATGGTTCTGGTCAGTGACTCCCATGTTGCTAAATCCAGGGTACAATTCTTTGGTTTCATCTTTATCATCATAAAGATGGCATTTTTCCATCTCCCCAACTTTTTTTTTTTGCTTCTTCTTTTGGCTTCTTTTGTCACAGTCTTCTGCCCTTTCTTCCATCCCACAGGCCACTCCATCTCACAGCCTTTGTGATTTCTACCTCACCTTGAACCATCTTCTCTATTTATGCACTCTCTCAAGAGATGGCATCCATTTCTCTGCATTTAAATGCCAACTTTATAATGGTGATTCTTAAATATATGTTTTTAGCCTGGACTTTTCTTCTGATCTCCAGACTTTCATATCCTACTCAACATTTTAGTTGGGTGGTTCACAGACATCTCAAACCTGACATGTCCTAAATCCCTTTAACTATGAAATCTATGCTTTCTCTCTTTCCCAGTCATTTCTATCTCAGAAAATTATACTATATTTCACTTAGGCAAGCCAGAAAATCATATCCATAATTTTATAATTATGACTCTGTCTGGTCCCCAGTCCATCACTCTCCCATTTCTCGTTATAATTCAACCATCCTTGCTTATTCCCACTTCCTCATACAAAATCTTTCCTGGCTCAGGGACTCTGAGTATACTGTTTTCTCTGTTTGGAGTGTTCTTTCTCTTACTCACAAAATGGCTATTAACTGCCTATGGAGAAGACAGATTTCAGATTTTAAGTGTTCCACAAGACCTACAAAATTCCTTTTTACCTCAAATGGAAGGAGTGTATGTATTTGCATTTATTGATCCTGATATCACATGTGGGTGGTTTTGATGCCGACTGTTGTCTCCTTCTAACACCTGGTTATGGTTACTTGTGGATTGAATACACCCATTTGGACCCAAGTGGGACAAACATCTAGTTAGATTTCCTCTATTAAGTGGAGACAAGTTAGCTTTTCAGCAGTGTTTACAGAGTCTCCCCACTTAGCACAGGCATAAACTGGAGATCCAAAAATGATGGCATTTAGTTTCTAATATGTGGAATTAATATTAAATACAGCTGATGAATAAAAAGAGTGGCATCTCTAGAACAGTTAAAATCTTTATAATGTCCTTCCTGAGGACTCTGCATCCCATATTGTATTCTTTCTGCAGGGAACACCATTGGTCTTTGACAATGCTGCTGTATAATAATGCTCAGTGCAACAATAAATTTCTTCAAGTGTGTGACTAAAAGCCGGCTGAAAGCCTTTGTAGTCATTTAGCCCAACGTTCTTCATAAACTTCCGCATTGCGATTCCATTTGTTTCTTGGTTATTTTGTACAGTTTCCCTTTAGTGGATGTCTGTAGACTTCTTCACATCTGGATCCAATTACAGAGCACTCTTTATATGAATCTAATTATCTGTCTCTACATGTGCTCAGCAGACACACAATTATTAATAAGAGTTTGAATGTGGCTTTCCATTTCCAAATTGCCTTGTCCTTTTGTTAGGCAATCCTCAATAACTTAAATTCCAGACCTAATCCTGACTCTGGCTTTTAGAGACATATTGAGAAAACTGGGGCACCGGAGAGTAAATTTGTTCCTATAAGTGGGCCAAATCAGGGGCAGTCAAACAGGGCTGACTACTATGTGGTATAACTTTAGGGCTACAAGGGAGGGACTTAATTTTAAAATGTTCATTGCCTTCATGGTTTAATGAGTCCTTGTTTCTCTGCTACTATCTTACCCCCACTATCAAAAGAGGTCGTAGATTGAAGTTATATGTTGCTGTGAGATTTTGGTAAATTTGATTGCCTGTTTCTATCCCCCCTCCTTTTTTAAACAAAACTCTAATTTCCTTTTGGAGAATTACTCCTTTTCCCACCCTTAATTTGTGTGCAGCAGTGTGGGTGGGGGGCTGCTCGATACTCATCTCCAGGGGTGGCACATGTGATGCAAGTTCTGTTTTTGGACACACCCTGAGCTCTCCTAGTAAGAAAAAGTCTTGAGTCTTAGAAACTGCTATGAGGAAAGAAAATTGAACTTGAAAAGACATATGCTAAGGTACTAGAACCGTTTTTCTTCTGGTGGCGAGATGGCTCAGCCACCCAACCTCTTTCACGCCAGGACAAACGACACAAGCAACAAGTCACAATAAATCAGGCTGCCATTAGGTAGCTTGTCGCATTGAGCATTCATTATGGGCCGGACCCTGAGCCAAGCACTTTCGTTTCGTATCCATTGGGATCTCCCTGCAAATCCTGTGGAATATGTTTTTTTAGTACAAAATGAGATATATCAGAGAATGGAATGAACTCAGAGGAAGCAAGCTTCAGGAGGAAAGAGAGAAACCACGTCCTAGTGTTATATGAACCCCTGGATTGATCCAAACCTAATGTTCCACTATCTTTTTTATTTTTAAATTATGTGAATCCAAAAATTCTCCTGATATCGAAGAAAGTTTAGTTTGGATTACTGTTGATTACATCTGAAGGACTCTCAGTTGACATTGATTATTTACATTCTAATTTTCATTGGGTCTTTCCTGAAAGTAAGATTTGATGTTCTGGAATTGAAGGAAAAAGCATGATGGCAATGAATGTGTGAGCAAACATGGAAATAAATCCAGTGAAGAGAAAGCAGGAGAGAATGAAAACCCTAGAAATTTAGATTTAAAACTCAAAGTCTAAGGTTTTTAATTTTGTGCTGGAACTCATTAAATTTAATCTTTCTACTTGTAATTTATGACAAGTGCAACTATTTGGAAATGTAGTAGGAGACATAATAGAATAAAAAATAAAGAGTGTTGTATAGCATATATATATGTATAAAATATATATATGTATGTTTTAGGCTGAATTGTGTCCTCCCAAATTCATAGGTTGAAGCTCCAAACCTCTGTGTCTCAGAAAGTGACTGTAGTTGGAGGTAGAGTCTTATTTATTTATTTATTTTTGGCTGCTTTGGGTGTTCATTGCTGCGTGAGGGGGCTACTCTTCATTGCGGTCCCCGGGCTTCTCATTGCAGTGGCTTCTCTTGTTGCGGAGCACAGGTTCTAGGTATGCGGGCTTCAGTAGTTGTGGTGCATGGGCTCAGTAGTTGTGGCACATGGGCTTAGTTTCTCTGCGGCATGTGGGATCTTCCTGGACCAGGGCTCGAACCCCGTGTCTCCTGCACTGGCAGGCGGATTCTTAACCACTGAGCCACTAGGGAAGTCCCTGGAGATAGAGTCTTTAAAGAGGTAGTTAAGTTAAAATGAGGCCTTTAGGCCCTAATTCAATCTTAGTGTCCTTATAAGAAGAGGAAATTGTGACACACAAAGAGACTTCAGGGATGTGCATGAATAAAGAAAAGATTATGTGAGGACACAGGGAAGAGGCAGCCATTAGCAAGCCAAGGAGAGAGACCTCAGAAGAAACCAACACTTGAACTTCCAGCTTCCAGAACTGTGAGAAAATAAATTTCTGTTGTTTAAGTCACCTAGTATGTGGTATTTTGTTATGGCCACCCAAGCTAACTAACATAGGATACAACTTTCATTGATTGCTCACTTCAGAACTAGACTTTAATTTCAGGTGTTTTTGGAATTGCTAATTACTTAAAACATGCATCTATTATGTGAAAGAATATGGAGTAGTTCTGGGAAAGTGGGTATTCCCAAATACAAGAAAAGATTCTGGAATGCATGATGTTTACAGTCAATTTGTGTACTTAAGCCGTCTGCACATAAAAAATAGACCCTGAAATCAAGAAATGGTGAATAAATAGCACTAATGTGGGTATTCTGGGGATGGCCAGGAAGTGGGGAGCATTACTTTAAACTGGAAAGGTTGGAACTTTTTTGCTAGAGAGATACCACTTTAGTTGGGTCTCAAAATCAGAAGTGATTGTAGATAAGAGCTAAGAGAAGATGTGCTAGGCAAGGGAAATTTTGTCACTAAAATCAAAAAATACAAAAGATGTTTGGGGAATAAGAGTAAACAGGTAGGCTAGAATAGAGGATTCCTGTGGAGAGCTGTCGAAAAATAAGCTGAGGAAAATAGTGTAGAGACAGAATATGAAGAATTTGACTGTCAGGTACGTTAATTTGGATTTCTTCTTAAAGGCAAAAGATGAGAAGGCATTGATGGCTTTTCAGCAGAAAAGTAATGTGGTAAAAGCCTGTTTGGGGAAGACTTCTCTTTTGGCCTCCCAGAGGAGTGTGTGAGAAGGAATTCAAGGTGAGAGATGGTAGACTGGGGGATTGGCACCATCAACCCTGGTCTACCAAGGAGGAGATAGGGGTCCATGAAAATTCCTCTTAACTCTCACCTGGAAATGTGTGCCCAAGTGTAACTTTTAGTTTGATTTGCCTCAGGCAATGTGAACAGCATATTAACCCTTTCTAAACATATTCTGAATTCTCTTTTAAATGCTAAGTAAGTCCTTGTTCAGCTACCTTGTACAAGAAACTTCGCAAATCCTAATAATAATATATTTTCTTGAAATAAGATCTTTATATTCTTCTGTTACTAATTCCCCCATTGCCCTTGCATATAATGCATGAAATCTCCTCATTATTGCTTAAATGCCCTTGCCGATATAAAACTATTTATTTCATTGTGGGAATTTTCCTTCAAACACCTGTTCCTTTTTTTAAAAAAATCAGCAAATTCTCTCTAATTCAAGGTTATCTTTCTCTCTGTCTCTCTTTTTTTTTTGGTAACAAGTATTCAGCCCACTGAATCAGTTTTCTCATAGAGTCCACTGAGGAATGTACTGATCTGCTTTCTCTTTCCAGATGTGGTTTAATTGTTTAACATAAAGACATATGCTGAGATTCAGGAAGAACTCCCTCCAGAATTCAGTATTATCATTATGTGCCAATTTAAAATCATCAATGATCAACCTGAGATTTTTTCTGCCTTTCAGTTAAAACATACTAGATGGGCAGGATATGGTAAACCAGACACAATAATTAAGAGCATAGTTTAACTGTTCATTTTGCACATTGCTGTTTGCTACAGCATGACCATTAAACAAAAAGTAAAGCCAAGAAGGGTTGTATGGCCTCCTAAAAATTCCCTTTGGCTTGGAAATACAGTACCATTTTACATTAATGTTAAATACTCCAAGAGATAATTACACAGTCATGAGTCAACTGTGTCAAATAATTAAATACAGGAAATGGATCAATGGGAAAAAAGACCCCTCCTTGACTTTGACGCTTTCCAAAAAAGTTAAAGAAAAAATATATTCACAACCTGCATAAAAAATTCTCTTTGGAAGCCTGATCCCTTGGGAACTGCAGGTGGCAGCAGGGAAAAGATATTAGTATTACATTCCACATACACGGGAAACCATTTCCCCAGGCAGCTCCAAAATTTTCCAACAAGATCAATTATCTAGGAAGAGTAATTATTTGGCAAGTCCATTAGTGATATCAAAGGGTTACATAGCTTTTATTAAGTTGTTTGGTGAGATAATTTATTACTTTCTATTTAGGTGATTATGATAAGGTATTCCATGAAAACCTGATGGAAGGCTTTCTGATTATACAACGTATAACAGTATAAATTCTCCTGCTAATTATTTCTGCTTACTATAATCATATTGCCAAATATTCCATTTTTGAGCATTTATCTTGAAAATATTCATTACTTCACTTTGAGAATTTCCTTCCTTCCCTCTTTTTCTCTCCATTTCCTTATTCCTCTGCAGAATAAAGACATCTTTCTGTTCTCTAGTTTGTTAATGACAAACTACTCTGCTTTGGAGTGGATGTATGGAAGTTTAAACACATTTGTGATAGTCCTCTTATGAGGAGCAGAGGTATCTAACTTCTCTTTGATAGCAGGTAGTTAGGCCCATTAAAATCTCTTTCCTTTGGGGTTTTTAAAGGTCCCTAAACCAGAGTATCTCAGAATTCCCTTGTCTCCAATTAAGTTGTTGAGGGAAAAGGTAACCAGGGTTCTCCTAAGAGTCTGATGTTCGGGGCAAGAACTAGCTGTTAGCTTAATGAACCAATCAAAGGAATTTATAAAAAGGTGGCAGGCATGGGGAACCAGAAAAGCAACTGAAAAGGAAATTAATCAGTTATGTGAAAATCAAGAAAGTGAATTAAATCAAATCTACTGAACTTCTAAGAAGTGATAATTTCATTTGAATTGAATCTGACCTTAGTTTTTGAGGATTTTATAATAAAGAATTTTGTACTCAACTCCTGTTGGCCTTCTACCAGGGAATTAAATCTCAAACCTTAAGGGTTAGAAAAGTCCTTTTCACCTCAATTATGTGTGATTCATACGTTAATATTTGTACTGTCTATAGACTCCTTTTGTTGTCTTTTATAGAAGAAACACTTTAATCTAGATAAGCAATTCAACCACATTAACATGCCACTTGGAGGAGAGCCCAGAATTGTGCAGGATGAAGAGACCCTCCTACCAGGAACTTTCCATGCTCGGGTAATAGGTAGTATGATCCAGTGATGAGTTATACATACTGTATAGTCACATTCCTATAATACAAATCCATAGAAACCTAGTGGATTATATTCACAGAGTGTGGATTTTCCTAATGTATTGTGATAGCTTCTGGCAGAGACTATAAACTTATAACATGTCACCATAGTTGGGGATGGTTGCTATCAAGTATTATCATGAAATAGCCATCTTGTTGGAGAATACGATAGAATATTATTGTGGATTCCTTCTATTCTTTAGTTTAGTTTATTACCCTTTGTAGTGGATACATGGTTGCCCAGTCATCCTGCCATAATATTTCTGCAGAATGGGACTGGTGCCTTCACCCCTGTGTCTCCAGGGGTGGGTGCATGACCCAGGGCCAGTCAATCAGAATCCTCCCTGGGACTTCTCTGAGCTTTTGGTAAAAAAAAAAAAAAAAAAAAAAAAAAAAAAAAAAAGCTTGCTTTTTTTCAGTGAACTTGAGCTGTAGGAATATGGTGGCCATCTTGCTATTACATAAAGAGAGCCATTTGGGGAAAGGAGTCAAGTAGAATGAAACAACTAGAGGAGAGGAATAAGAAACAGGGCTCTGATGATGGCCAACTTTCTGAATCATGTTTGAATCCAGCACCATCTTCTCAACTTTCTAGTTTTTTTGTGTGTGTGTGGTATGCGGGCCTCCCTCTGTTGTGGCCTCTCCCGTTGCGGAGCACAGGCTCCGGACGCGCAGGCCCAGCGGCCATGGCTCACGGGCCCAGCCGCTCCGCGGCACGCGGGATCCTCCCAGACCGGGGCGCGAACCCGGTTCCCCTGCATCGGCAGGCGGACGCACAACCACTGCGCCACCAGGGAAGCCCGAACTTTCTAGTTTTTTGAGCTACTAATTTTCCTTTTTTGGTTACATTTCTTGTCATATGCATTCTAAAGTATCCTAATACAATTTTCCAACAAGTAATATAATAATAGTGTTTGAGACAGGGTTATTTGTTTCTAGCTTTCAAAGATAAAAATGACTTAAGAATGTTTCCAAGGTTTTCAGTGAGTAGTAAATGCTAGTAAGGTGACAAATTCAGGTTGTAGATCATTCCAGAATATGTATTTCCTGTAGCTTCCTAGGCATATTCCAAGAGATTTTGGTGAAGTATACTTGGAGGCTGGCCAGATCAGCTCATTTCTAACGATGTCCCCAGATCTAGACCATGGTACTGACACCGGGTACACGGGGAAAGAATAAATGCACCAAACTGTCATATTGACTATAAAGAAAGGACAGTATGACCGATTCAAAGACCCTACAAAACATGGGCAGGGTGACAGTGTTTAATGCTGTGGTAGAGGATTTTCCTGAATTGTCTACCCACTATTTCATTAGAATGATAGTATATAAAGTTTAAATGAGTTTAGAATTAGTCTTCCATGTGGTACATTAATTTACCCTCTTATATCCCTATGAATATATGATTTAGCTTTTCCTTGAATACCTCAATCAACTTTCATTATTTCCAAAGATACCTCACTCTGTTTGGGGAAGATCTTGTTAGTTAGAAGGTTTTCCCTCACGCTGAACAGATTTTTATTGCTGCTGAATTTAACCTACTATACAACCTAAAGATTTACAGAACAAGACAACTCTTTCCTCCATATGATATATGTTAACATATTTGAGGATGTCTAGCAGGAAATGACAGCCTTCTTTCCCTTCAGGTACATTTTGTTAGTTCTTTTAACCATACCACTTGTGTCAAATATTTCAAAATGTATCTATCCTGGTTGCTGTTTTCTGAAGGTGCTTCAGTTTATTAATCCTTCTCAAGAAGTGTGCTTAGAAACAAATACTACTCTTGAGATGCAATCTGAAAGCACAGAAAGAAATACTAATACCTTCCCTGGTTCTGGACATGAGACTTCAATTTATGCAATTTAAGATAACTTATTAACTTGTTTTGGCAGCCTCATGACAGAGTTAATTTGTTTTGAATTTGTACTTAACTAAGGCTAATTGCCAAAGCACTGTTGGACTCTTCACTCTGGTTGTCCTTTTAAGAAGTTTGTGATACAATTAAGCTTACTAAGCTTGTCAGTGACTACTTCCTAATTATCACACTATAATATATTGCTAACAATCATCTGAAGCCTTGCAAGTCTTGTCACAGAGTGACTATATATATATAAAATTTATCATCCAAATTGTGAGTCTTTTGAGAGCATAAGGGGTGCTACTATTAATAATTACTCCTGTTTAAATAGGAACCGAGGCAGCTAGACAGGGATTATGTTTCCCCTAACTATGGAGAGATTAGAACTAACATTTACAATCTAAACGAAAATAAAATCAAACTCATCAGTCTGAAAATTTTTGTTAACTACCAAGTAAAAATCTCAATAGTTTGACTTTATTTGCTTGACTGTGCTTCATTAATTTAGTAGAACTATTTTAGTATTCTTCTCAATTCCGTCCTTTTACTATGGGTGGACTTAAAGGATGCTTTCTTTGACCCAGATTTCTAGGTTGGCTATCTCCTTCAGAGATATATGCTCCATGCTAGCATCTCTGGTTTCCAGCAAGCTTTTCCAGACATCCCTCTTTCCCCCCATTTATCTCATGGGGTGTTGTTTCCTCCCCTGTGAAATAGTCTGGCCAGTTGAGGTCACTAGGCAAGCATTTATTTATCAACCATCAGCTGAATGCTGTGTGTCTGGGCTCCACCCATGGTCTCTAAACTAAAGATCTGAAGAATTCCAAATCCTTCTAAAACTCCCTTTGGGTGTAACAAGGAAGAGCCTGCAGCTGAAAGCCAACGTGTCCTCACCTCAACTCAAGGCTCATGGTCCACTTGGGAACAGACAGCTTTAAAACAAAACAAACAAAAACACTATCCAACCCTTCCTCTAAATAAACTTTGTAAAGTATCAGATTGAAAAAAAAAGAAAAACTTTTGTATGTTTTTTTGTTTTTGTTTTTTTTTCTTTTTGCCTTTCTTCTCTGGATGCTGCATATGGGCTGTTTCCTGCCTTGCAGTCAGAGCCAGACTGCAGGCTTGCATGAAATTTCAGAGGTTAAAAAGAGACATGCTTTTGGGTGGAGTTGAGGGTTAGGGGAAGGGAAGTGGAGAGCTTTGAAGTCAGAGATTCCTGTCTTCCGAATTCCGCTTGGTGTTTTGCAGCAGTGTCTTACTAATTGTAAGTATCTTCTGAAAACTTGTTATAAGAAGTAAGCTGTATTCGGAGGTCATTTTCAAATTAAAATTTATAAAAATATTACATAAAAGTGTAATCTCTTCTACACTGTGGAAGGGAATATCCTGTTTCTGTTTCTCTTCTTGGGCACTCCCGAGACATAAAGGAAAGCACATGAATGATCTCCATAATCTTTCCAAATCCTATTTCTGAGACTATGGAGATGCATACCATCTCTTAAATTTGAACACTAATGTTTTTGCTTTAAAAACCATAGGCTTCCTATTAAAGAATCTAAGTAACAGGGAGATGAGCCCCAATTACTTACTGTTGTTTGATTTAAGTGCACCAAATGCTTTAGGATTCCTTAGCTCAAAGTACAAATGCTACAGTAAAACTCAAACCAGAAGTTTCTCCATGTTGCATGAAGCCAGGCCCAAGAGATTTAATCTTAACTCCATTTCCAAAACAGTGAACACGCTGGAACTAAATCTGGGTTTTTGGGAAGTTGTCACAAAGAGAGAGAGGGAGATGCAAAAATCCTAGCAATACACTTAACGTAGTAATGCTGTGTCTCAGGCTAAATCCCAGGTCATGATTTCCTGGATGCCTAGATGGCAGGAAGCCTCCTATATCTTCTAGATCATCCACATATGCCTCCTTTGATACAAGCAAAACCAAATGCCACCACCCTCCAAGGGGTGATGCCCTGATTCCATCATTGGCAAAACTATCGGTAAGAGAGGTAGTCTGTAAGAGAAACTAAATTGATTTTTAAGATTCTGCCTTTTCAGATATTTCAGATTCTGCATAGACTTGAAAAATGCCTGGTTGCTTTTGCACAGATTCTATGAAGCCCTTCATGGCTCAATTAGATTTTAAGCAATCCACATCTATGGAAGATAATTAATAATTTTAATAATATTAATTTTCTCAATTAGACCACTTGAGTCCTCTGAGTGATGAATATAAACTTAGCGAAGTTTAAAATTATTTGTTTCTCAATTTTGGCACTTTTCTCCATTTCTTTTTTACTATTCAGTAATCCTAGAGGTATAGTCAATTAGTATAAAAAATTCTTATCTTTCCAGAATGTAGAAGACTAGATAATTAACAGAAAAACACATTTTCAGATCGATTTGCAATTTTTATTTTTTTTTAAATTTTTAGAGCATTTATCTGTAACTTTATCTATTGTTTGGAGTTATTGTGATTATCAGCTAGGATAGTGGATTTAAAAGTATTTTGTAAACATTAGCATTGCAATGTTAACATTTATTATTTCTTTTATTCATCTCTTATTTAATATATATTATATTCCAGGCATAGTGTTCAATGCTGCCTATAAAAATATGAGCAAGACACAGTTTTGCCATGAAGAAGCTTACATTTTTTTGAAGGAGATGTGTTCCATCATCATCATCATCATCATCATCATCAGCATTGTGATTTACGGCATGCCCTCTACGGATTAGGCTCTGATTCTGGCCTAAGGAAAAAGTGATGAAGAAACCAAAGTCTCTGTCCTCTTTTGATTTAGAAAGACAATAAATAAGGAAATAGATAAATGTGCACTTTCAGATAGTGATAAGAATTATGAAGAAAATAAAGCAGGATAAGTGGATAAAGTAATAGGTGATATTTTTGGTAGGTTGGTCAGAGAAGACCTCTTTAAAGATACATGAGTTGGAATATGAATGATTTTTAAGAAGCCGTGCAAAGGTCTGGGATCAGTAAAATGGCCTCTGGGGCAGAAGGAAAACCAAGGGAGTGTGGTGAATTGGAAGCTAAGTAAAAAAAAAGAGAGGTCAACTCTTAAATGGTACAGACAGGCTGATTATAATTAGGAGTGAGGACTGACCTCTAAACGGGTAAAATGAAGGTCATTGGCAGCCTTGTAAGAGTGGTTTGGGAAATTTTGAGGGAAAAAACCCTGACTGGAGTAAATTAAAGAAAGATTTGGAGGTAAGGAGGTGGAGCCACCAATTATAGACAGAATTCTAGAAACTTTGCTTACAAAAAGCAAAGTGGAGAAATAGTATAGTACCAACTGAGGGACATGGAATCAATCTAGAGTTTTTGAAGCTTCTAGGTCAGTGGTTCTTAAACTTTCTGGTTTTAGAATGCTTTTTTTTTTTGATAGATATGTTAATTAATTTATTTATTTATTTATTGGGGTATAGTTGTTTTACAATGTTGTATTAGTTTCTACTCAACAGCAAAGTGGAGTTCCCTGTGCTATACTAGAATGTCTTTAAATATAATAATATATAATACATTACAGTGATTGATATTTACTGTGTTAAAAATTAAAATGTAGAAATTATTTAACATATTTATTAATTTACTCAAATAATAATAATATGCTATCACAAGTTAACATAACATATTTTTAATGAAAAATTACTATATTTCTCAAAGCAAAAAGAAATAAGCCAAGTTTTTACACAATTTTACAAATCTCTTTAATGTTTGGCTTAATAGAAAAAAGATGGATTTTCATATCTGCCTCTGCATTCAATCTATTGTGATTTGTTGTTTTGGTTAAGCATATGAATAAAGTCAGATGTCATACAGATATACATTTTAATAGGCTTCTCTGATTATTGTGAGGATATCATGTACCCTATCCTTAGAGACTGAGAGTAAAAAAATGCAAGTAATATCTTTGTATCTTTATGAAAATAATTTTGACCTCAGGGACACCCTGAAGTGGTCTTGGGACTCTCAGGAGTTTCTGGACTACACTTAGAAAACCACTGAACATACTTTACATCCAACAATATGTGAGTCGTGTTTTGTATGAAATATTGTAGGATAACAAAAAGTGAAGTAACAACAATAGCAGAGACCTTGTGAAAAGCTGAAATTTCTTTTCTTCTTAAAGAACATTAACTACATTATGATATAGAATCTTGCAGGATATACCAGCTGTGGATTTGCTCTCTGACAGTTTCCCCAACTGCTAACCACAGGTGCCAAAAGTTGGGTGGTAGTTGTTTTTATTTTTTTTCAGCTTTATTAGGGTATAATTGACAAATAGAGATTATATATATTTAAGGTATGCAACACAACTTGATGTTTTGATATACCTATACATCACAAAAATGATCACCACAATCACGCTAGTTAACATTCCATCATCTCACATAGTTACCTTTTTTTGTAAGTGTGGTAAGAATACTTAAGATCCATTATCTTACTAAATTTCAAGTATATAATACAGTATTGTTAACTATAGTCACTACAGGTGGTGGCTGTTCTTAAAAGAGTATTTCCAATGACTAGTGCTATCCTATGATTAGTGATGGACTTTAGAAATTGTTATTTGTTCCTTTCTTTCAGCTATGAATTATTTTGGGGTGATAGATGGATATGTGCTAAAATGCCTGAATTTTAATGTGCTTCTTTATTTTTCATGTCATAAAATTAGAGATGGAAGAGACCTCAAGAGTTGTGCCGTCCATCACCCTGGCATAATGTCATGTCTCTTTCCAGAAAGGCTCTGTCTGGCTCAGTTCTAAATGAGAAAGGCAATTATACTCCCATTAGTTCCCTTGGGAGACTATTCCATTCACTGATAGATCTCCATTTTGAAATGTTGCCCAACATCAAGCCCATGTTGGTTGAATACTATTAATCCTTGACTGGATAAGCCCCATGTGGTGATCTCTATGAGAGAACTTCAGCCACATTACTCCATGGTCTATGAGCTGTGCTACCTCACTGTTTATTGAGTGTATTCTGCACACTGGCTTGTAAATTCTCTCCTGTTGAATCACCTGATAAAGAATTTATTATATAATTGTTGTAAGATTTCTGCAAGGATGTTCATTGAAAGAGCATCGGGGATTCTCGCATATAGAAAATAGGTGAATGGATGATTTTATTTGATAAAATTTTTACACACCAAAAGGAATGAAGTGTTGCTGAGTTACTCAACATGTTAAACAATAGCCAAATGAATTTTTTTTAGAGTCACCCTAGAAAAATGACTGTTATCTGAATAAGTGAATAAACATCTCAGGCATTTGTAGTAATGATGATGAAATAATTTCATAAACTTTTAAAAGATGGAATATACATTTCTATTTCTACAGAAAGTCAAGATGTAAATCTCCAGGGGCATGCTGTTAAAAAGATAACTTTTTTGTGTGCCTTGAGGATATTCATACGGCTTATTTAAACATTATTTTCTGAAAGCATAATGTTTGAATTCCCAGTTTCTTTATGCTTAGCTGATTGGGTGATGGCTTGGGAAACATTAAGCTGTCCCTTTTCCTTGCATTTAAAAGTTTATTTCCATTTACTGTTATAAATCTAGATTATTTTTCTCCACTTTGAAAGGAATTTCAACAAATATCTTGATGTAGTCCAGTAAACATCCTCATGTAAAATGATCTCTAGGTTATATCTTAAGAAGCAAATTTATCCCCCTTAAAATATTATCTCCCTTAATAACTTTATGATTTGTTCAAGTTAAGAAGATGAAAAGCAACAAACCAGAAAGAGAATTATGCTTATTTTATTAGTCCAGTGCTTAGCACTTGGACAGAATATGCTGGTTTTTAAAAAAATTAATATAGAAGACTTTTTTTTTCCCTTTTTTCTCCTTTCATGACTTCAGCTGGTTTTTGTTGTTATTGTTGTTTTCTCTTTAAAGGAGACTGTTTGGATGAGTCAGTGGAGCAATAATGAAAAACAAGAGGTTGGAAGTTCCCACCCCTCTCTCCCAGACAACATGAGACAAGGCAAGGGTTCCATACGATGTTTTAGAAAGAAATCCAGCTCTTGAGATCTCGGTTAAAAGCATGGAACTAAAAATAAAAACAAACCAAAAAAAGCCAAAGGCTCTTCAGTGGCTGTTAAAAGGGATTTTTCTTTACTCAATCTGGAAAGGTAAATAATCCATTATTCCTTTAGAAGTAGTGCTGTATCATCTTTAGGATTGTTTTACAAAGTTTATGGCAAAGTCAATGCCAATACCCAATAACTCCATTATACACCCACATCTATGGTCTTTACCGGGAAATGAATTAACAAAAATATAAGGTAAGATTACTAAACTTTTAGAGGAATATTCAGATGCTCTTTGCTATTTCAAATCATTTTCAACTCTTGGGCATATTCTTAGCTCTAAAAGTTCATTCTGAAAAAAGAAATAAGAAAAAATAAATTTAGCTGTTACCTTAAACTAGTGCATGTGTGTGTGTGTGTATACACTAACTGTTGTTAGTTTCTAAACGTGAAAGACAAAATAATTTTTCTTTTGCAAATGCAAAGTGGGTAGTCTCCAATGATGGCTCAGCATAAAAAAAAAAACTACTAATCATTTCAGACTAATGATTTATATGTGATCGTAAACCTCTTAGGTCTCTGCTATGAAAATTAAGCATACTATTCACCTGAAATTTCTCACCAATTTATACAACATTATGGGAGCTCATTATACCAAATATGATGCTTTAGAAAGCAGTCATTCTGTGATGGACTCTGAGAATACCAATAGAAACCCAAAAGCTCTTCAGTGGAGCTAAAGTGGGCCACATGCCATGTATGTAATATCATTCCTTCATTCACTCATTCATCAAATATTTGCTTTTTATATACAAGGTGCTGTGCTAGATATTGGAGGAAAGAGGATAAGTTTGAATTATGATTTTCTCTTTTTGACCAGTTATACATGAAACTCATGTAGCTTTTGCCTCCTCTCTTTCTTGATTATGCCAAAGGCTGCAAAGCAATGAATGAGAGTCAAGAAGGTGATGGTGATTCAAAAGCCACCAGTACATTTTGAAAGCATGTTTTTTCAATACAGTGGTAAGAGGACAGATTGAAGGAGGTTAAATAGAAAATGAGTTAAAATAAAGCTGAGTTTGAGGTATGGTCATACAACTTTGGAACTTTTTTCTTTTTCTTTTTCTTTCTGAGACTTTTTTTCCATAAAAGTAAGAAGAGTGTTTGGCCACAGAATATGACAAGGTCAAGAAAAAGGCTTTTCCTTCCCACTAAATGAAGAAGACTTAATATGTGTTCAATCAAAGAGTAGGAAATAAAAACAGTGGAGAAAAATATCTGGAAGGTGCTGTTGGTGGGGATGGTAATAGTGATATATATATGTTGTGAGATTAAATGAGTAAACCTAATTTTGGGAGAAAGTAGGCTGAAATGAATCCAAATGTTCCCTACTACTGGGGGATGCTCTCCTGTGAGTGTGGCACCATCAGTAGGTAGACACCCCATGGAGATGGGGATCTGCAAAGTCCTTACTTCCATCGGAAGTCCAACTATTTGTCTCTTGCTTTGTGTATAGGCTACTGGTTATTCTGTACTGTATCCAGACTGTGAGGCTTGGTTTCCAGATACTACACTAACTAGCAAGTTACTTAAATTCTCTATTCCTTGGGGATACTACATGTAAAATGGAGATATTAGTAACAATCTTCATAGGTTGCTGTGATGATGATTAAATGCATTAATATACATAAAATACTTAGGAAAGTTCCTGGCACATAGTAAGTGCTTATTATTATTTTTGAAACTTTACACCCTCTAACTGTGTCATTGGTGTCTTTCCAACAATCATATCATCAGTAGGTGTATTCAAATGATTTGCCAACATCCTGTGGCCTTTATATTCCAGAGAATGTGGTTTTTGGAAAAATTCTGGTACAGTCCACTCTACCATTCCAAAGTAATAATTTGTTAAATGGGGTTCTAATACACTAAAATAAGTCCTGCACTTCAACATGAATTTCCTCTTTGCCAAAGGCTCTAGTCTCCCTAAGATGGGTAATTCAGCTTTTATCATAGATTTTTTTTTTCTCATTACTAAAATTATTCCTATGATTATATAAAAATGCTTTAAAATCTCTTATCCTTCTGTGCACCTGAAACTATCACAACATTGTTAATTGGCTATACTCCCATATAAAATAAAAAGTTTAAAAAAAATCTCCTATCCTTAAAAGATCATCTTTTGATACCACATTCCACTCTAGCTATCACCCAATTTCTCTATTTTCTTCACAGAAATTCCTTAAAAGAATTATCTATACTCACTGTCTTGAATTCATTTCCCTTTGTCCTTTCTTGAATTTGATCCAATAAGACTTTCACCCCTACTGTCCACTGGAACTGCTCTTTTCAAGAATACCTAGGACCTCCCTGTGGCTTAACCCACTAGTGAATCTTGCCTTCCTCTAACTTGACCTATTGGCAGCAGGAACATTAGCAGCAGCTTATTCCCCTACTCCTACATCAGCATTCTCCCCTCAGCTTCCATTTCCTCACAAGCTTCTAGTTTTCCTTCTATTCCTTTAACTTGCTTTCAATCCCCTTTGTTAATTACTTCTCATCATTCCAATATTTAAAGATTGGGATGCCCTAGGGTACAGTCGCCAGAACTCTTCTCTTCTCTAGTTGCAGTTATTTCATTGTAAACTCATCTGGTCTCATGACTTTAAGTACTGTTTATATCTTCACAATTCTCACATTTATATTCTGGACCTGGACTTCTCCCTTGAACTTCAGACTTATCTCTCTAGCTGCCAACTCAGCTTTTTCCATTTGATTGTCTAATAGCAATCGCAACTAAACAAACCCTAAACCGAACTCCTGATCTTCCTTGCAAAAGTGGTTCTCTCACTGTGTTTTCTATTAAGTTAATTGTAACTCCCCATTTCTGGGCTCTCAGGCTCATCACTTAACATTCATCCTTGAATCTCAATTTTTTCTCATACTCTCATTTAATCTATCAAAAAATTCCATTGTCTCTACCTTCAAAATACAGAATTTTATCATCACTTCCCATTTATCATCACCTCCACCACTACCATCCCAGTCCAGCCATTATTCCCTCCCTGGATTATTGCAATGCATCTTGACTGCTTTCCTGGCTAACATACTTGCCTTCTGTGCTATACTCTATCAGAAGTAGTGCTGTTACCTTACTCTAAGTAAAAATCAAAGGCCTACTGTGCTATACTCTATCAGAAGTAGTGCTATTACCTTACTCTAAGTAAAAATCATAGTCCTCATCAAATACTTAGTTCAGACTCAAAACATTGCATGGCACTTAAATGGCAAAACAGAAGATCCAATAACATAACTCTTTCCCCTCTTCGGTTTTTATACCATGTCACTTCACTTAAACTTAAGAGAGATACTTCATAGCTGTTACAAACTCCTCTGCTACAACATCTCAGCCTTTGGCAATGCTGATGGGGTGAGATTAAAAGAAAAAGGTAGGGCTTCCCTGGTGGCGCAGTGGTTGAGAGTCCGCCTGCCGATGCAGGGGATGCGGGTTCGTGCCCCGGTCCGGGAGGATCCCGCGTGCCGCGGAGCTGCTGGGCCTGTGAGCCATGGCTGCTGGGCCTGTGCGTCCGGAGCCTGTGCTCCGCAACGGGAGAGGCCCGCGTACCACAAAAAAAAAAAAAAAAAGGTAAACAAGAGAGACTGCAATAAGTCTAGGCAATAGGATAACATAAGTAACGGTTAATGAGAAAACATTCTTGTGCTTACACACTCAAGATATAGTCTAAAACAAGCTGATTGCTGCCTAAAGGCCACTTAGGCATGTTTCTTTCATGTTCTCTTATACAGTTTTGGTAGTTAACACACTGGCCCTTAAAAAGAGCATCTGTTAAATGCAATTATTGTTTTTAGGTATACTCAAATTGTATTAAGTTTACCCCAACAAAATTGATTTGTAAGTATTTTCTCACCCAGGAATTTTCAAGCCCTTTTCTGTAGTGATGGAAGAAAGACAGGAGGCAGATGGCTGAAAACACACAATCTGAAGTAGGGCTGCTGAGGGCACACAAACTTGAAACAGAAACAGACTATTTGTTAACATTCCATAGAATGCTGGGAAATGATTGTGATTGTTTTCTGTAAATATAGAAGACCCTCTCTTCCATTTATCTCCCCAAAATAATTTTGTACAAACCATTTTCTTCTTCCATCTAGCATACTCTAAACTTACATTGGGAGTAATTCAACAGAGATTTAAAAAAATTGTTCTGGGCTACTGTGTCTGAAAATTTGTATAATGCTATTGATGATAACAACTTTTGTCCAAGGATCTCAAATGATAAAGGAGACAACAAAACTCGTCTTTGCCAGGCACACACTCTGCCAAATATGAGACTAGAAGACTTGAAAACATGAACTCTTTCTGTCCAGGCTCAGTGGATGTTCACATCTGGTGACAGTCCTTCTAAGTTTCTCCCATTCATCTCTTTCCCATTCTCAGCAGTGACTTCAGAACTTTTCTACTCTGCTCAGACTTCTGACCCTGTCATCTTTCCCTACTGTTGGGAAATGACTTTGCCTTCAACAGTACCCAGAAAACAGAAGTCATAAAAGGTAACTGTCTCAGTTTTCTTCCACCAAACTAGCTTGAACACACTCAACTCTCCTTTTCCTATTTTTATTATTTTCTAACTTTAATACTCTCCAATTGCTACTTGATTGGAAAACATCAACATTAAAACATGCTCAAGGAATCTTTCACCTTAAAACAACAAATGAACAGGTAGATAATCAAACCCTCCGATCTCTCGTCTATATCTCTTTACTTCCCTCCAGAGCCAAACTTTCTACTCACAGTCTCCAAGTCTTCACTTCCTTCCTTGTGGCCATGACTTTGCTTTCATCGCTCCTTTGACCTCCTAATTGTTAAATCCAATGGACTCTTCCCTGTCCCTAGGTTCCTTGACTTCTCAGTGTCGTTTGACCTGTCTTCTTAAAGAGTTCTCTTGACTAGACTTTTGTAACTATACAGTCTCCTGATTTTCCTATAGACATCTTTTCTCATTCTCCCTTGTGGAACACTTTTTCTCTGTCTGCTTTGATGCTGCATTGATATTTCTTGGGGTTCTTGCCCAGAGCTTCTCTTTTCACTGTGTGTATTCCCTGGATACCTCACTTCAGTAAATGAATTTATAATATTGTTATAAATATTTTGCCTTTTGTTACCATAAAAAATTATGTTCAGGGAGACTGACTCTCCTCTACATTTTGTGAATGTTTCTGGAAGCCTTCTTTGTAGTAGGTAGAATTAATATCCCTTTCTGATTATGAGAACAAAAGTAGCATTTTCTTGGATGAGTTCTGGTTTGGAGGACTCTTTTAGATTTGTCCAAATCACTTCTCTTTAGGTCTTACTTCAGCTTCACATCTCCTCTTTCCTTGGGACATGTTTAGCATGAATGATTCAGCACTTTACAACACTCTTACACTCTCTGTGTAGATTACAGCAACAAGCAGTTTTCCAGCCATACAACATGGCAGACAACTTGTCTTGATGGATTTTCAGAAGCATGAACTGAGGTTCTCTTTAAGGAGATCGTACTCAGGTTTGACATAATATACATGAGAACCTCATGTGGTCAGAAGAGATGGGATGGGGTGTGTGGACAGTGGGTTAATTGTTTGAAATGAGTTGTAAATTAACCTATAGGCACAAATGCATAAACTGGGCCTGAATCTTGAAAGATGAACTTCTTGATCTTACATATTGATAATTGTTTTGTAATACTAATACTAAATTAGCAACATTCATAAGTGGCCCTCAATATATCCACTTAATATGAAGAACTTCAATTGGTTTTACTCAGTATAGAACTCACTCATGAGATTGAGTTTCCCTTTTGCAAAACCTTGTCACAAGGGGCCCCTTGATATGGATTAAAAAGCTATTGAAATAGAAATAAATGACCTTTTGAGCACATGATAAACACATAGATCAGGTCTTCCATATACAGGCTTATATTTTTCACATATTACCATATGTTCTTCACACGTTGTACATCTCTTATTCAGAATCTTGGCCACCGCTCAACTCCTCTCACCTGCTTTAAACTCTGCAAATATATGTTTTATATTTTTATGTACAGTGTATGCATTTAGGCAAGCCAATATCCCCCTTTCAAAGAGATTTATTCACTTGGGAGAGGTTTACCTTCCATTCACTGTGCGTGCATAACTCAAATAAAAGCTAAGGTGGGTTATGTTCTTATGTCTTGGGAAGAATAAATTTCTTAAATGCTTTACAAGGCTTTTATTCTGGCACTGGGACAGGACCACCTTGTGTACTCCAAGTCTCTAAAATATGAAATCATTGACTCATTTTGGTTTCTGAAGGCCTTTTTTTAACAGCAAAGAAAGATAATCTCAGTATTGTGATGTACTACATGCCTCAGTATAGTCAAGGTAATGAGCATGTTTGAAATGGAGGTCACCAGTGACAAGAAGAACTTTAAATTGGGGAAAAAAATGTCTAGTTTGGAGCCAAAAGCTGTTGTCTTGTTAGGAGCCAACACCATCTATTGTTTCAAAACAATGTTCAAAATGGTAATATGTGAGGGAAGTAGCTAAATTTTGTAAAAAATGAAGTTGAAAGTGCCTCTCTCATGTAGCAAGTGAACCTGAGATGAAAAGGCCCACTGGGGTGGAGAGAAAAGTAAGTTTTCCACATGGCTGTACATATTTTTAATAAATAAACTAAGATAATTTATTCTTCCTGTGTTCCAGTAGCCACCTCTCTGCCACCTTACAGTTCAATTTACAGAGGCTCTGTGACATGTTATTTTTATCTTTGTAGTGCAAACATATAGTAGCACAAGACACCAATAGAAATGCAAAATCACAGCTTTTCTAATCCAGATATTTAAAGTTTAAAAGTGTCTGGGGCTTTCTTTTCTTAGAGACACACTGTACTTTATGGCCAGCAGCAGGAGGCATTACCACATCAGAGCCAGGAGAGGCTGTAGGTCTTCTGACTGCTTAGATGTCCCTTCCATTTGAGCCAAATAATTCCTCCTGAAGCCACTTTTTCTATCAGCATCACATTTGTCTGCATAAGGAGAGAGGGGTAAGTCTCGCATTAGATGGTAAATTGGTAAATTTACTTCCTCTTATTTTACATCTGAACCTAAGCTAAACAGGCTCAAGTCCTTTGCTGTTTTGAAAATGGTATAAGCAGGTTTATAAGACATCCATATAACCTATACATTTGGGTCAAACAGATCAATAGAGTAGAGGGATAGAAAGCAAAAACAAAAAAAATTTATCATTCAAGCTGTTATTTTCAACAACCAGAAGAGTCAAACCTCAACATCCAGTAATCCTATGTAAACAGGTCCATGGAGTCTTCAACTTTGACCTGGAATTTGCCACTCTAAGGAGAAGGGGCTCATGTAACATTCTTACATGTCAGCCAAGCACAGCTCCACGTCACTCAGAGACACCCTATTGTGGGCTGCTTCATTCAAGTCCACCTTGCCCAGATATACAAATAGCATTTTTCATTGCATAAATATCACCACAGCCCCAAGCAAATTAACCTTGCATATGGCACTGTCTATGGCTAAGAAGCCTGTTTCTTACAGACTGTGGGAGGCACCCAGGGAAAATGAGGAGAAATTAGTTTATTTTACTTATTGCCAAGATTGGAACATACTCTTTTTTTTAATGACATAAGTGTGTGTACCATGATTCTTGGCTACATGAACATTAAATTCCTTTTTAATTATGCTATTTATGTATTCATGTTGGGGCATAGCTCAAAATATTTAGATTCACACATGATGTACAAAGGGGAGCTTTTCACACAAAGAAATACTCTAATTATATACAATGCTTGTCTCAGATAGGTGGCAGAAAAGGCAGTGAAAAGAAGCTATTGCTTGCTTTCTCAGGATTTATTATACCCATTGGTCTATTTCATCATGAAATGTCTTTGTGCCCAGAACATTAGGGTTAAGAAAAAAAATACGTATTTCAAAGTGTGTATGCCAGCTAGTGAAAGGACATCCTCTACCAAATAAGTCTTAGATCAAAACCATCATGCAGCCTCTTGTAGGTGGCAGGCTCATAGAACTGTACTTTTCAGCTGGGCAGAAGGGTGTCTATTCCTCTAAAACAACCCTTAGCCCAAGTGACTGGGCCTATGGGGATGGATTCAGATTGCCAAGTTCCCATCTTGCACTTGGCTTTGTCATTTTTGTCTTCCTCCTGTTGACTTTCACTCAGCAAGGAACTTTAGATTCAGACTTGCCCTTGCAAGGATTTGTTGACACATTTTTGCTACTCTCATGTCTTCCCTTGGCTACACTCTGCAATACTCTTCTACTGTAGGAACTAAGTCTTGTTCATTCTTATCTCTGGTTTTTGGTCTGGTACTTCGATAATGTAACAAATGTTTACGTAGTTCCTATTATATGCTAGGTAATAAATGCTGAGGATACAGTGATGAACAAGACATAGTCTCTACTTAATGGAAATGATTGTCTGGTGGGGGTTACAGGTAACTACACAGGCAATTATAACCCAGTGTCATAAGTGACATGAGAAGAAACAATTTGGTTTTTTTTGCCAGCAGAGAAAGCAGACACCTAGTCAGGAATGGGGGCATTAGTTGGGGGTGTAAGCAAGGGAATCTTCCTAGAGGAAGTGGCGTGACCTTTATGTCTAAATAATAGACTAGAGCCGGGACGCAGTCTACATCTGTTATACCTTATGCAAAAGGACTTTTTATGGCCTTGTGAATCCAACTTCCCATTTACCATACTAGTTCATTCTCAAAATATTCATTCTCAAACTTCCACTCCTTCTCTCCCTCAGTCCTAAGATAGGGCACTTAGTTTATTAAATTGCCCATAACTTAACCTTGAGAACAATGGCTCATGTAACACAGAGGAGACTGCCATTGTGAGGCTCACAACAGTGGCCAGTAGGGTATTTGGGCAAAGCACCAACAACATCTCCTAAATTGCAGTTGCCCCTTACTCATTCATAATATAATTTATATATGTCTTCTTTATCTTTCTCTTTTACTTAAATATTGAATCCCAGGTTTTCCTGATTTATGTTCACAGCAAAATTGAGAGAAAGATACAGAGGTTCTCCATATACCCTCTGCCCCTACACATGCATAGCCTCCCGGATGATCAACATCACTCACCAGAGTAGTACATTTGTTACAATTATTGAACCTTCATTGACAAATCATAATTGCCCAAACTCTGTAGTTTACATTAGGGTTCACACTTGGTGGTGTAAATTCTATGGGTTTGGGCAAATTTATAATGACATGTATCCATCACTATAATATCACACAGAGTGTTTTCACATCCCTAAAAATACTCTGTACTTCATCTCTTCATCCAGCTCCCAACTCTGACACCTGGCAACAGACCTTTTATTGCCTCTAGAGTTTTGACTTTTCTAAAATGTCCTAGAGTTGGAGTTATACAGTATGTAGCCTGTTCAGATTGGCTTCTTTCCCTTAGCAAATAAGTTTCCTCGATGTCTTTTCATGGCTTGATAGCTCATTTCCTTTTAGCACTGAATAATATTCCACTGTTTGGATGTACCACAGTTTATCCATTCACTTACTGAAAGACATTTTGATTGCCTCCAAGTTTTGGCAATTATGAATAGAACTGCTTTAAACATTTTTGTGCAGGTTTTTGTGGTCATAAGTTTTTAACTCCTTTGGGTAAATACCAAGGAGCACTACTGCTGGATTATATGGGAAGAGTATGTTGATTTTTATAAGAACCACCAAACTATCTTCCAAAATGGCTGTACCAATTTACATTCCTACCAGCAATGTATGAGAGTTCCTGTTGCTCCACATACTCTTCAGTATTTGATGTTGTCAGCATTCTAGATTTGGGCCATCCTAACAGGTATGTAGAGGCATCTCGTTGTTTTAATTTACATTTCACTGATGACATATGATGTAGATTATCTTTTCATAAACTTATTTGCAACCTGTATATCTGCTTTTGTAGTTCATTATTTTTTTTTTCCAAACAACCAGTTTTGGTTTTTGTTTATTCTCTCTATATTGTCTTTGTTTTCTGTTTTAGTTTAATAATTTTGCTCCTCTGTTTATTATATCTTTAATTCTACTTGCTTAGGGTTTATTTTATTCTTTTTTCCTCTAACTTCCTTCTAAAATTAGACCATTAAATCATTAATTTTTATTCATTTTTAAATAAAACAATGCTATAAAGCTCCACTGAACATTGCTTTTAATGTTTGCTCTCTGCTGGTTATGTTCTAGGCTGTCTGCCTGTGTTTTTTGCTAAGGGGGAAACACAGGTAGAAGGGTGTACTTGTCTGACACAGGCTTTGACTCTAGCTGCTGGCTCTCTGTTGCTTTAGTCACTGATTTTTCTTCAACTTTTATTCTGAATTGCTTGTCTAGCTTTGATTTATCAAAACCTCCATGTTTGAGGGATTCCTTTGCTTTAGATTTCTTATCTCTTTTGAGTCACCCCTTCATCCAAGGTGGACTAATAGTTAAGAGCTCAGAGTTCTAGTCTTACCTCTGCTCAGTATAATGGTATTAGGTCTAGATATGATTGCATTAGTTTTCTACTACTGGTGTAATAAGTTTCCACAAACTTAGCAGCTTAAAACAATACAAATTTATTATTTTATAGTTCTGTATGTCAGAAGTCTGGCTTCTTACTGGTCTTACTGGGCTAATATCAAGGTGTTAACAGGGCTGCATTCCTTTCAGGAGGCTCTTGGGGAGGATCCAACTCCATGCTCTTTTGAGTTGTTGGCAGAATTCAGTTCCTTATGGTTGTAGGACAGAGATCCCATTTTGTTGCTGGCTGTTAGCTGAGACACCCCCCCCCCCCCCACATTTAGAGACTACTTGCATTCCTTGAGTTGTGTTCCCCTTTTACCCATCTTTAATACCAACAACTGTGGGTTTAATTCCTCCCATGCTTCTAATTCTTCTGTGTCCTCTTCTGTTTCATCTCTCTAACCCTCTACTTTTAAGATTCTCCACTTTTAAAGGGCTCAAATGACTAGATTGGACTCACCTGGAAAATCCAGAAGAATTTTCCCAGTTCAAAATCTGTAACCTTTATCACATCTACAGAATCCTTTTTGCCATATAAGGTAATATTCAGAGGTTTTGGGGCTTAGAGCCCGATGTCAAGAGAGGAAATCGTTCTGCCTATCACAATGATTTTTGCCTCTCTCTGCTTCAAATTTTTCATCTGTGCAATGGAACTAATATCTTTCACTTATATTGTTGGGAGGATCCACTTACTGACTTGTAGTGAGGATCAGTTGATGAGGTATATATAATCTGTATACTTGAAAGTAATATGCAAATTTGAGATACAAATAAAATTGTTAATAACAAAGTTGCTAGACATTGGGTCATATTTGACAGTGAGTCTCCAATGACTAGCAAAGGACCTAACTCTCAATAACAGTTTGCTGAGTGACAGCATCAATAATTATCACTATAATTTTCCTTCACTAAGGCAGGTCTCATTATTGTGGGACCTTAAGGTTATATAATGTTTAGTGCCCTCTTTAAGAAATAGAATATAAAGTTATAAATGTAAAATTAGGTACAGGTCTTGGGAGAGCCTATGCACATGAGGAGCCCTGAGATTTAATTTTCATTAGCTTTCCCCCAAATCTGCTTCTTATCTTTACTATTGTTCCTTTTTCCTTTCTTGCTCCACACTTCACCAGTGATTTGCACCTATACTTCATTCTAGCTTTTTCTTTTTTTGGTGTTTTTATCCTGGCTTAAAACCTCACTCCATTGATTTTCCCATTGTTTCTGGCTTAGTGTGACAGTAGTTATGTAAGAAATGAGTATACAATTAAGGTATTTAGCATGTATTTGTTGAGTGCCCTCAACATGCCAGCAATGGGCTCAGAGCTGTGGGCACTATGATGACACCATACGTCACATTTCATAAGTTTCCAGGTTGCAAATGAGCAAAAGATAAATCGTGAGGGCAGAGGGTCCCAGTCAGGGGATTTACCTAAAGTAACCTGAGGAAAACTAGTTTGAACAAAATTAGAACTGCTGTAAAGAAGATATGACTCAAAACCCAACTGTCAGAAGTATAAGCAAAAATGGAAAAGAAGAGTATATTTTAAAGCCTAGAGAGTTGGAAGCAAGACAGACCTTGTCATGTGAGGAGATAGTACAGGAGCCCAAGCCAGAATTGAGGTGCTGAGGGGTCAGGACATGAGGTGAATCTAGACCACATTGTGTGTAGGAGGCAGCACCTGAAAAGCACTTCATAGGGCAACATGCCTATTCTGAAGTTGCTTTGTATCAATTTACCTTGAAATCTTCATTTGACATCAAAATCTCTTTCCAGAGATTTGTTTCATCCATCTTTTCACTTCGAGTGTTGACAAACTTATTAATCTCTCATAGACGTTGTGATGTTTGACACATATTATATTACTAAGATAAATGGAATTATTAATAGGAATTTCAGGGAACTTGAAATCTACTGGGAAATATATTTAAAATGAGGAGGCAGGATTATTTTATTCTATGGAAAGCCTTTTAATAAAGTCACAAGAAAGCACGCACCACATAATCTTGGCTGTATCTACCACCGCACATTTTATGCTTAGTCTATGTTGGCACACAATATGCACTTATTTATTAATAATTGGGTGGGATTTTATGTATTTTAGGCGTTTTCACATGTTTTAAAACTCTCAGAGTTAAGGAAGGTGGCATTCTTTATTTTGATTGAAGTTTGTTCTTACCATCATTGACTTATTCTCTAAAGTCCTTATACTGTCTACTTTGTTCCAGAAGCTGTACTATGTGCTGAGGATGTTAATACAAGGAGATCAAAATCCCTGCCTTAGAGATGACTCTAGTCCAGTTGGGGAAAAGACCATCAAATAGAGGAATGTTCCATGCCTGGCGAAACAGACCACAGAGAAGGAAGGTCCCGCCTGCTAGAGAGTCAGGAGAAAATTTCTGAAGTCTGACATTTTGGTGTTACGTCCTGAAAGATGAGTGGGCATTTGTCAGGCAGATAGAGTTAGTGAAAAGGATCATTATTTAATCAAGGTAAAGGGGGAATGGGGTTGGGGGGCAAACATGTGAAACGGCATACAGATGAAAAGTTTCAAGTAGCTTAGGTGTTTGGTAGGGCAGGAAAGGGTGGCTGTGGAACAGGCTATAAGGTTACAAAACCTAAGGCCTTGCAGTTGAACCAGATCTCTTGACACTGGATTCAACTCTTTCCTCTTCTGCCACTGGACTGCTTCCTAAATGGCTCGTTTGTCACTATGCCCCTTGATCCTTGGTGTCTGGCATATCACAGGCACTCAAATACTGATATGGAAGGGTAAAAACCTGAGTGGATGAATACTACACTGCTTCTGAACTTCCCTGAAGTTTCTTTTTCTACTTTAGGGCACTGTGGACAGATCCATTCTATTTTTCTCTCTTATTGTGCTGTCTCTTTTCTATCCTCTCTCATGCTCTCTCTTACAAACACACACATACACACAAACACAAACACACACATACACACACACACACACACACACACACACACAC
The DNA here is from genome assembly GCF_002837175.3 of Physeter macrocephalus. Classification (NCBI taxonomy): domain Eukaryota; kingdom Metazoa; phylum Chordata; class Mammalia; order Artiodactyla; family Physeteridae; genus Physeter; species Physeter macrocephalus. The sequence goes on from NC_041217.1 coordinate 111,181,313, forward strand.
ACACACACTCACTGGTTACCCAAGAGCGTCCATTCTGAGTATCAAATTGTTTATACTTCTCAAGTGTAACTACATTCAGAAACTTTGAGCCCAGTTAGCTGACACTCTCATAACAAACTGTGGATGTGTGAGCTGGAGAAAATTTGAATAGAACATGCTAATTACAACTTTTAACAGGTTAAAATCACCCATAATAATTTTGACTATGTTTCAATAATCATCTCTTTTCTGATTTGCCTTAACTAAGGTAGAAATGCTGAGGAAGAAGCATAATATCTCCTCTTTGGAGTCCTTTTCTTAGAGCTATTTTTCCACTTGGTCAAAGAAAGACAAAGAAGAAATATCTACAAATCAGATCTAATAATTGTCCCTTTGACTGCATCGACTTTGATTAAAAACAGGGAACTTTTTACTGTATTTAAGAAAACATGAAATAATATCTTTCGTTGTAATTTTTCTGGTTGTGACTCATTTAATCCAATACTAAATTGGAAAAACCAACTGGTTTTTCAGTAAGATGTTTTAGCTACCATAAGGAACAACCAATGTTTAAAAATCTATACATCCTTTGTATAGAAAGGAGACACTCTGAATAACATTTGATAAAACATTTTGTGTGCAGATTTGAATAAGTTCGATGGTTGTTTTCTCCCTTCACTCTACTTTTGTTGTTGTTTTTTTTTAATCTGACTTCTCCTGTAGCAAGCCTTTCTTTAGGTCTTGTTCAGCCTTCCTGCAGTCATATTTTACTGTTTTATATCTCATTCCCTCAGAGTTTTGCTCTCAGTGGAGTGATGAAATTCAATCTGTAAACCAAATCATGTTACCGGGTGGAAGTATGTAAACATGCAAGCTGTCCATCTGAAAACCCAGAGTCACGGCATTCACAGTAGGAATTTTAAGTTCTACTTAAACAGAGAGAAGTACATTTTCTGTCTGTAGAGAAAGTCCTTGTTTCCAGCTGATGCATGGATGAAAAGAAAAGAAGCTGACTATGGCTTCCAGTTTTAGGGACAGATGGAGATACATGGACCATTTTCAGATTGTAGGCCTTGGAATTAAGTGTCCTCTTCTGTACCCTGATAAGTGGAAATTTCTTTTTCTTTCTCTGGAAGACACATTAGACCTCAGAAAATACCTGTGACCCTGCGGCATTGCCATATTTCCAATGACATTTTAACGTATACAGACCATCTAAAAAGATTCCTTTACAATGATCTTTCCAGCTGCTTCAACTGCACAAAAAATAGATGAATCACTCTACTAACAAGGGTATTTTCTTATCAGTATGGATTGAGTGGGAAGGGTGGAGGGAGGTGGCAATGAAAAAAGAAACTTGATTGCTTCTGTTTGAACTAACTATCTGATTAAAACAACAGCAACAATAACAACACCGACAAAGAGGAAAATATACTCTACCACCAAAAAAAAAACAACAATTTTCACTTTGGATGGACCATTTCCTTTGAAATGGAAAGAAAAAATGAAGCAGTTACACCATGGGTGTCCCTAGCACAAGATGTATCCAACCTATAACTTCTGATTACTCAGAAATTCACAGAAAGTAAATCCAGATAGGATTAAGAAAGCCTCCAGGGACGAACAAGTGGGAGAATATTTATTTGTTTGTACCAAATAGTTGACTGAATAATGAATAACTATTAGCTTAAATTGCAATAAACACAGTTATTTAATTGAGATCTAACAGTTGCATTTTTCTTGTTTTCTCCTAAGCAGCCTCTGAACGGCATCTTCAGGGTATCTCATAAAAAGGATGACTATGTTCTTTACATCTGAATAGCAGATTTATTTTTTAGCAATTTTCTGATCCTTCCTTTTGTTCTCTAAGATGACGCTTTTTAGAAGATAAGAACAGACACTCACAAAATTATTTTCCCCTGTTTGGACAAGAGTAAAGGTTTGCTTTATCTAGAAATATTTGTCTTTTATAGCAAAGAGATATTTTTAGAAACAGAAGACCAGGTTCTAACCCAGAATTAAGTTTCCCAGTCACTGATTATCCTCACCCTCCCCTCCACCCATATCCTTTGAGAGTGAATGTGTTGATATTAAGTTTTATAAAGTTATATCAATTGACACATTTAACTTTTTTTCTTATTATGTTTTTTTTTTTTTCCCTAGGATATCCCATTAGAGGATAAATTTTTAGTCAGAAAACCACCCTGGCCTTTTAGGAAGCAATTCTTTAAAAAAGGAAGGATGGATGGGACCTTCTGGAATTGAAATTTTTTTATATATACAAGAGTAGGAAAGCAAGAGGACCTATTTGGAGAGAAATGGAATAGAAAGGGGATATTTGTGAATAGAGCTTAGGATATTAGCTTTATGGAGAGTAAGGACAGCATCTGTAGAAAGGGTTGTGATTATATCTTTATGTTTCCAGGTGTATCTAGGTTAATAATTCACAATAGTAATCTGGAATCTTTTTCTCCCTAAATTATTCTCTCTTCCTTCCATCCAGCCCAGGGAAGAGGTATGAAAATGCAGAAAGTAGAAATAGTGTGCTAATCTTTGGGGCTTTTTACTTGTTAGTTTACCTGTTTGATTTTCAAACACCCCATAGAGGAGAGACAAATGGCAACTTGGACAAATTGTCTTGACCAGAAGCAGTAGGTAGAGCTGGACTCAGTCCTTTAAAACTATAGAGAAGTGTCTTGGCCTGGAAGGAGAAAACAAGATAGCATGTACAAGCCCCTATGCGATAGGGATTGGGGCCTCAGTCATCAACAGGAATGGTGAGCAGGGGCAAAATCTCTGAGAGGAAATGGCTATGTGGGGTATTTGGGAAGGTGGGATTCATACATAAGCTCAGAGGAGAGTTCCATGTCCCAATGTACCTGAAATCATGAGTGAGCCAGCAGTCTAGAAATGGTCATGAGCATTAGAGCTGAGGGTGTCTCAGTGACTCTCTATATGGATGAAGCCTGAAGATCAGAAAGGTCCCACTCCTGAATCCCAGGGAACTCTCCAAGACCCCAAAAGGAGACAACAAATTATGAGTGGGACTAAGCTTCAGTTTCCCACCACCTCTGTGGTAAAGGTGAGTCTCAAAATAAAAATTAAGTTGAGTTTTATAATGCATAGGGCTGTCTATTTCTTGCTCAAATTGAATTTGTGGGCTGAGCTTCACACTTGTTAATAGTATTAAAAAAACAAGAACTTTAATATTGGAGTGATGATACAGGAAGTAGGGTTGAGAAGGGAAAACAGGAAAGGAAAAAAGATTGGAACCCATATTATGTGCAGGTATCTGAACCATCCTCTTCTGGTGCTCCGGGGCCAGCAAACACCATGAGTTGATTGTGTAGGAGACTGAAAGGATAGTGCACTAATTGCTTCAATCAGTATTGGAAGGCTAAGGGTAGCCCTGAGGATACAAGATCAGTGCAATTCCTTGAAAGTCAGCTGGATGGCGTTTTAGACCAGTGAGACAATCATAGCATAAGACCAGCATTGACTAGTGGACTGTGTGGGGCCGGTTTCATCGTCCACTGTTCTGCAGCAGGATTCAAAGGAAGTAGTTACTTGAGACACCGAATTTCTGTACCCTTGGGTGTGAAAGTCTGTAAAATCTTCTCTTTAGTTTGTTTAAACTGCTATGATTATGAACAAACCAGGGGGATGAGAAGCACCAAGAGGAAGAACCTGGGCTTCTTTTTATAAGACAGGTAATGCTTTGGCTATTGATTGGAAATATAAACATGTCCTCATCTGCACTTTGATTTTGTGAAACAATTCATATAGAAATAATCCATATAAAGTGATTGTCTTCAGATAGATCTGTTTTACACTGCAGTACTTCTCTGAATGTCAGAGGATTTATTTGGGTCAGTTGGTCTTCAATTATTTCATATAAGAGATATAAATTGAGTTCATTTCTATGTTGTTTGGTTTCTTGAGCCAAGTAGAAGATTTTGGGTTGAGTACTAGGTTGGAGTCTGGGCTTCAAATTTTAGAAGTCAGATAATCTTGGGCATGACCTTTCTGACTGTTTCCTTATTTGTAAAATAGAGATGATAGCACTGCATGGTCATGTAGAGGGGAACAATGAGTACAGGTTGACATTTTGATATCCAAGGAAGTATAATGGAAGTGCAGAGGAGGAATCATTAATTCTTCCCCAGGGATGGAATTAGAGTAAGTGACAACTGACCTTGGGATTAAAGGTTGAGTAGAATTTCACTGGCAACCACAACCACAACAACAAAAAGAGGCAGTCCCTACACAAATAAGAGTTTAAGCACAGCAATAGAGATATAAGTGAGACTGCATTCTATGTCCACTAAAATAGTCCTGACCAGTGCTCAACCATATGTCCTTGGCACTCACCAGTCCAGTAACATGCATTCTACTGGAAGCACTTATAACTCTGCCAAAGGCATATATTTATGCATGGGACAGGCTAAAAATGCTAGAGTGAATGCATCCAGGAGCAGATACCCCTTGGAAGCAAGTGGGGTTGGGCACTGGATAACAGGGAGGGGTGTTTCTCACTGTATCCCAGGATTCTCCATGAGATTGAAGCTTAGTGGTCCTATTCCAAAACCTGGTTGATAATGCATACCTTATTGGTTCTCTTTTTTTCCCTGTCTCCCTTTCCTGAATGTTTATGGTCCTTTCTGGGGACATCTCCCAAATAATAAAGCAATTGCGCACAAATCTTGTTTCTGAATCTGCTTCTGGGGAAATCACTTAAGACAGAGACCCTAGTTTGAAATATAGGGCATATGGAAAGGGTAAGAAGGAGCTAATGAGGAAACTGTTGTTTGGAGACATATAGTGAAATCCAGTAGAACATGGTAAGTATTTGGCTAATATGGAAAATAAGAAGACTTTGAAAGCCTAAGCAGAGGGGAAGCTGAGAAGAAAGCAGAAGCAACATTTCATATCCACTTTTTAGAAGATATTTTTAGAGAAGTTTTAATTCACAACAAAATTGAGAGGAATGTACAGAGATTTTCCACATACCCTCTGCCACCACACATGCAAAGCCTCTGCCGTTGTCAGCGTCACTCATCAGAATGATACATTTATTACCAAGAATGAATCTACATTGACACATCATAATCACCCCAAATCCATAAATTACATTTGAGTTCATTCTTGATCTTGTACATTCTATGAGTTTGCACAAATGTAAAATGACATATATCCATCATTACAATATCATACAGAGTGCTAAAAATGCCCTAAAATTCTCTGTGCTCTGCCTATCTTATCTCTCCACATCAAACCGCTGGCAACCACTGAGTTTTTAATTGTCTCCATAGTTTTGCCTTTTCCAGAATGTTCTATAGTTAGAATGCACAGCATGTAGCCTTTTCGGACTGGCTTCTTTTACTTAGTAATATGCATATAAGGTTCCCCTATGCTTTTTCATGACTCGATAACTCATTTCTTTTTAGGGCTTAATAATACTCCATTGTCTGGATATACCCCAGTTTATTTATCCTTCACATACTGAAGGACATCTTGGCTGCTTCCAAGTTTTGGCAGTTATAAACAGAGTTGCTGTAAACATCTGTGTGCAGGTTTTTGTTTGGACATACATTTTCAACTCCTTTGGGTAAATACCAAAAAGTGTGATTGTAAGAGTATGTTTGGTTTTATCAGAGATTGCTAATCTGTGTTCCAAAATGGCTGTACCATTCCTCATCAGCAATTTTTGAGTGTTTCTATTATTGCACATCGTCACTAACATTTGGTATCATCAGTGTTTTAGATTTTGGCTATTTTGATAGATATCTAGTGGTATCTTATTGTTTTAATTTGCATTTCCCTGATGACATGTAATATGGATCATCTTTTCTAATGCTTATTTGACATATGTATATCTTCTTTGGTTAGGTGTCTGTTAGGATCTTTGGCCTATTTCTTGGTCAGATTTTTTGTTTTGTTTTGTTTTCTCATTGCTGTGTTTTAAGAGTTTTTTGTATATTTTGGAAAATAGTTTTTTTACCAGATGTGTCTTTTGAAAATATTTTCTTCCACTCTGTGGCTTGTTTCTTATTCTCTTGACATTGTCTTTCACAAAGCAGATATTTTCAATCCTAATGAATTCAAGCTTACCAGTTATTTTTTTCATGAGTTGCATCTTTGGTGTTGTATTGAAAAAGACCATACCCAAGGCTATCTTGATTTTCTCCTATACTATATTCTAGGAATTTAATAGGTTTCCATTTTAAATTTATGTCTGTGAGCCATTTAATTTAATTTTTGTGAAGGGCATAAAGTCTATATCTAGATTTATCACTATTATTATTATTATTACTATTATTGGTGTGGATATCCAGTTGTTCCAGTACCACTTGTTGAAGAGACTGTCTTTTCTCCATTGTATTGCCTCTGCTCCTTTGTCAAAGATCAGTTAACTATATTTGTGGGAGCATATATCTGGGCTCTTTATTGTGTTCCACTGATTTATTTGAACATTTTTTTTTTTGCCAATACCCACTGTTCTGATTACTGTAACTTTATAGTAAGCCTTAAAATACAGTAGGATTAGTCCTCCAAATTTGTTCTTTTCCTTCAATACTATATTGGGTATTCTGTGTTTTTTTCCTCTCCATATAAATGTTAGAATCATTTTGTTGATATCCACAAGGTAACTTACTGGGATTTTGGTTGGGATTACATTGAATGTATAGATCAAGTTGGGAAGAACTCTTATCTTAGCAATACTGAATCATCCTGTCCATGAACATGGAATATCTCTCCTTTTACTTAGTGCTTCTTTGAGTTCAGTCATCAGAATTTTTTGGTTTTATTCATATTAATCATGTACATATTTTGTTAGATTTATATCTATGTATTTCATTCATTTTGGGTGCTAATGTAAATGGTATTGTGTTTTTCTTTCCATTGGTATAGTGTTTTTAATTTCAAATGGTATATAGAAAAGTAAGCAGCTCAATATTAAAAACACAAACAACCCAATCAAAAAATGGGCAGAAAACCTAAACAGACATTTCTCCAAAGAATACATACAGATGGCCAAGAAGCACATGAAAAGCTGCTCAATATCACTAATTATTAGAGAAATTAAAATCAAAACTACAATGAGGTATCACCTCACACCAGTTAGAATGGGCATCCTCAGAATATCTACAAACAACAAATGCTGGAAAGGGTGTGGAGAAAAGGGAACCCTCTTGCATTGTTGGTGGGAATGTAAATTGATACAGCCACTATGGAGAACAGTATGGAGGTTCCTTAAAAAACTAAAAATAGAATTACCATATGATCTAGCAGTCCCACTACTGGGCATATACCAAGAGAAAACCATAATTCAAAAAGGCACATGCACCCCAGTGTTCATTGCAACATTAATTACAATGGAAGCAACCTAAATGCCCATCGACAGATGAACGGATAGAGAAGATGTGGTACATATATACAATGGAATATTACTCAGCCATAAAAAGGAATGAAATTGGGTCATTTGTAGAGATGTGGATGGATCTAGAGACTGTCATACAGAGTGAATTAAGTCAGAAAGAGAAAAACAAATATCATATATTAACGCATATATATGGAACCTAGAAAAATGTTACAGATGAACCAGTTTGCAGAGCAGAAATAGAGACACAAATGTAGAGAACAAACGTATGAACACCAAGGGGGGAAAGTGGCAAGCGTGGGTGGTGTGATGAATTGGGAGATTGGGATTGACATATATACACTAATATGTATAAAATGGATAACTAATGAGAATCTGCTGTATAAAACAATAAATAAAATAAAATTCAAAAATTAAAGAAAAAAAAGAAAATTGACTTTTAAATATTAATTTTGTATCCTGCAACCTTATTACAATTGCTTATGAGTTCCAGGAATGTTTATTATTATTATTATTGTTTCAGATTTTCAACAAAGAAGATCATGTTAAGTGTGAACAAAGACATTTTTAGGTCTTTCTTCCCAATCTGTGTACCTTTTATTTTCTTTTCTTGCCTTATTGCATTAGCAAAGATTTTTAATATTATGTTAAAAAGGAGTGGTAAGAAAGGATATCCTTGCCTTTTATATGATATTAGTGAAAAAGATTTAAGTTTCTCACCATTATATATGTTAGCTGTAGTTTTGTAGGTAGTCTTTATCAAGTTGAAAAAGTTCTCCTCTAATCCTAATTTAATGAGAGTTATTAAAATAAATGAGTGTTGGATTTTGTCAAATGTTTTTCTGCATTTACTGATATGATCATGCAATTTTTATTTTTTAATCTGTTTTTGGGATGGATTACATTCTTACTTTTCAAATGTTGAATCAGCTTTGCATACCTGGGATAAATATCACTTGGTTGTGGTGTACAATTCTTTTTATATATATATCTTTTGAATTTTATTTGCTATCATTGAGAATTTTTCCATCTATGTCCATGAGAAATATTGGTCTGTAGTTTCCTTTTCTTATAATGTCTGTGGTTTTGGTATTAGGGCACTGTTGGCCTCATAGGATGAGTTAGGAAACATTTCCTCTGTTTCAATCTTTTGAAAGAGATTGTAGACAATTAGTATAATTCTTCCTTAAATTTTTGGTAGAAGTTACTGGTGTTTTCTGTTTTGGAAGGCTATTCATCATTGATTCAATTTCTTTACTAGATATAGGTTCATCAGGTTTCCTATTTCTTCTTGTGTGAGTTTTGGCAAATTGTGTCTTTCAAAGAATTAGTCCATTTCACCTAAATTACCGTATGATCAGGCCCCCCAAAATGGCTGTTCTCTTGCTCTCTGTACATCCCCTGCTCAACTAGCCCCTGGTTCACCTACACCCTACTTATGTAACTGACCTTCCATCTTAATCATAGAGCCTAATCAATAAAAGCCTATGTACTTGCCTCCTGCCTCAGCTAGTGATTATTCTAATCTTTACATCAGAATGTCTCCACTATGATAGTTTATCAAAGGAGCAGTGAAGGGTCTGCTCCTCTGCTGGTTTCTCTGGTAGCCAATGAACCAACCTGATGTCAGTTCTCCCTGTAACTGATAACCTCACTCTTTCCAGGGTAGAGAAGACTGCTGCCATGTCCTGCCTGCCATCTGCTGTCCACGTTGGAGTATTACTCCAGTACCCTCTTGCTTTGGAAGTGTAAGATCCTCCATCTATTAAACCAGTGATTTCTCTGTCTCTGACTCCAGGCTCCTTCTTTGATCTTGAGACATGCAGGCCTGCAGTGTGTAGCCCAAGAGTTACCAAATTTGTGGGCATTTTGCTGTTTACAGTATTTCTTTATAATGCTTTTAATGTCAATAACATCTGTAATGATGTCCCCTCTCATTTCTGATACTAGTAATATGTGTCCTCTCTCTTTTTCTTAGCCTGGCTAGAGGCTTATTGATTTTTTTTTAACTTTAAAAAATGTTTATTTTATTTTAATTATTTATTTTTTTATAGAGCAGGTCATTATATATGTTAGCTGTAGTTTTGTAGGTAGTCTTTATCAAGTTGAAAAAGTTCTCCTCTAATCCTAATTTAATGAGAGTTATTAAAATAAATGAGTGTTGGATTTTGTCAAATGTTTTTCTGCATTTACTGATATGATCATGCAATTTTTATTTTTTAATCTGTTTTTGGGATGGATTACATTCTTACTTTTCAAATGTTGAATCAGCTTTGCATACCTGGGATAAATATCACTTGGTTGTGGTGTACAATTCTTTTTATATATATATCTTTTGAATTTTATTTGCTATCATTGAGAATTTTTCCATCTATGTCCATGAGAAATATTGGTCTGTAGTTTCCTTTTCTTATAATGTCTGTGGTTTTGGTATTAGGGCACTGTTGGCCTCATAGGATGAGTTAGGAAACATTTCCTCTGTTTCAATCTTTTGAAAGAGATTGTAGACAATTAGTATAATTCTTCCTTAAATTTTTGGTAGAAGTTACTGGTGTTTTCTGTTTTGGAAGGCTATTCATCATTGATTCAATTTCTTTACTAGATATAGGTTCATCAGGTTTCCTATTTCTTCTTGTGTGAGTTTTGGCAAATTGTGTCTTTCAAAGAATTAGTCCATTTCACCTAAATTACCGTATGATCAGGCCCCCCAAAATGGCTGTTCTCTTGCTCTCTGTACATCCCCTGCTCAACTAGCCCCTGGTTCACCTACACCCTACTTATGTAACTGACCTTCCATCTTAATCATAGAGCCTAATCAATAAAAGCCTATGTACTTGCCTCCTGCCTCAGCTAGTGATTATTCTAATCTTTACATCAGAATGTCTCCACTATGATAGTTTATCAAAGGAGCAGTGAAGGGTCTGCTCCTCTGCTGGTTTCTCTGGTAGCCAATGAACCAACCTGATGTCAGTTCTCCCTGTAACTGATAACCTCACTCTTTCCAGGGTAGAGAAGACTGCTGCCATGTCCTGCCTGCCATCTGCTGTCCACGTTGGAGTATTACTCCAGTACCCTCTTGCTTTGGAAGTGTAAGATCCTCCATCTATTAAACCAATGATTTCTCTGTCTCTGACTCCAGGCTCCTTCTTTGATCTTGAGACATGCAGGCCTGCAGTGTGTAGCCCAAGAGTTACCAAATTTGTGGGCATTTTGCTGTTTACAGTATTTCTTTATAATGCTTTTAATGTCAATAACATCTGTAATGATGTCCCCTCTCATTTCTGATACTAGTAATATGTGTCCTCTCTCTTTTTCTTAGCCTGGCTAGAGGCTTATTGATTTTTTTTTAACTTTAAAAAATGTTTATTTTATTTTAATTATTTATTTTTTTATAGAGCAGGTTCTTATTAGTTATCTATTTTATACATATTAGTGTATATATGTCAACCCCAAACTCCCAATTCAACCTACCCCCCTGTCCCACCCCACTGTCCCCCCTTGGTGTCCATACGTTTGTTCTCTACCTGTGTGTCTCTATTTCTGCCTTACAAACGAATTCATCTGTACCATTTATCTAGATTCCACATATACGCATTAATATATGATATTTGTTTTTCCTTTCTGACTTATTTCACTCTGTATGACAGTCTAGGTCCATCCACGTCTCTACAAATGACCTAATTTTGTTCCATTTTATGGCTGAGCAATATTCCATTGTATATATGTACCACAATCTTTTTTATCCATTTGTCTGTTGATGGGCATTTAGGTTGATTCCATGATCTGGCTATTGTAAATAGTGCTGCAATGAACACTGGGATTCATGTGTCTTTTTGAATTATGTTTTTCTCTGGTTATATGTAGAGTAGTGGGATTGCTGGGTCATATGGTAGTTCTACTTTTAGTTTTTTAAGGAACCTCCGTACTGTTCTCCATAGTGGCTATATCAATTTACATTTCGACAAACAGTGCAAGAGGATTCCCTTTTCCACACACTCTTTCCAGCATTTGTTGTTTGTAGATTTTCTGAGGATGCCCATTCTAACTAGTGTGAGGTGAAACCTTATTGTAGTTTTGATTTGCAATTTCTCTAATAATTAGTGATGTTGACCAGTTTTCATGTTCCTCTTGGCCATCTGTATGTATTCTTTGGTGAAATGTATATTTACGTCTTTTGCCCATTTTTTGATTGGGTTGTTTGTTTTCTAATTTTGAGCTGCAAGAGCTGTTTATATACTTTGGAGATTAATCCTTTGTCCGTTGATTCATTTGAAAATATTTTCTCCCATTCTGAGGGTTGTCTTTTCATCTTGTTTATGGTTCCCTTTGCTGTGCAAAAGTTTTTAAGTTTCATTAGGTCCTATTTGTTTATTTTTGGTTTTATTTCCATTTCTCTAGGAGGTGGGTCAAAACGTATCTTGCTGTGATTTATGTCATAGAGTGTTCTGCCTATGTTTTCCTTTAAAAGTTTGATAATGTCTGACCTTACATTTAGGTTTTTAATCCATTTGGAGTTTATTTTTGTGTGTGGTGTTATGGAGTGTTCTAATTTCATTCTTTTACATGTAGCTGTCCAGTTTTCCCAGCACAAATTATTGAAGAGGCTGTCTTTTCTCCACTGTATATTCTTGCCTCCTGTATCAAAAATAAGGTGACCATATGTGCATGGGTTTATCTCTGGGCTTTTTATCCTGTTCCATTGATCTATATTTCTGTTTTTGTGCCAGTACCATGCTGTCTTGATTACTGTAGCTTTGTAGTATAGTCTGAAGTAGTGGAGCCTGATTCCTCCAGCTCCGTTTTTCTTTCTCAAGATTGATTTGGCTATTCAGGGACTTTTGTGTTTCCCTACAAATTGTGAATTTTTTTGTTCTATTTCTGTGATAGATGCCATTCGTAGTTTAATAGGGATTGCAATGAATCTGTAGATTGCTTTGGGTATTATAGTCGTTTTCACAATGTTGATTCTTTCCAGCCAAGAACCTGGCATATCTCTCCATCTGTTTGTGTCATCTTTGATTTCTTTCATCAGTATCTTATAGTTTTCTGAGTACAGGTCTTTTATCTCCTTAGGTAGGTTTATTCCTGGATATTTTATTCTTTTTGTTCAGTGGTGAATGGGGTTGTTTCCTTAATTTCTCTTTCAGATTTTTTGTTGTTAGTGTATAGGAATGCAAGAGATTTCTATGCATTAATTTTGTATCCTGCAACTTTATAAAATTCATTGATTAACTCTAGTATTTTTTCTGGTGGCATCTTTAGGATTCTCTGTGTATAGTATCGTGCCATCTGCCAACAGTGACAGTTTTACTTCTTCTTTTCCAATTTGGATTCCTTTTATTTCTACTTCTTCTCTGATTGCTGTGTCTAGGACTTCCAAAACTATTTTGAATAATAGTGGCGAGAGTGGGCACTCTTGTCTTTTCCTGATCTTAGAGGAAATGCTTTCAGTCTTTCACCATTGAGAATGATGTTTGCTGTGGGTTTGTCATAAATGACCTTTATTATGTTGAGGTAGGTTCCCTCTGTGCCCACTTTCTAGAGGGTTTTCTGGTTTTGGTATCAGGGTGATGGTGGACTCACAGAATGAGTTTGGGAGTGTTCCTTCCTCTGCAGATTTTTGGAAGTGTTTGAGAAGGCTGGTGTTAGTTCTTCTCTAAATGTTTGTTAGAATTCACCTGTGAAGCCACCTGGTCCTGGACTTTTGTTTCTTGGAAGATTTTTAATCACAGTTTTAATTTCAGGGTTTGTGATTTGTCTGTTCATATTTTCTATTTCTTCCTGGTTCAGTCTTAGAATGTTATACCTCTTTAAGAATTTGTCCATTTCTCCCAGGTTGTCCATTTTATTTGCATAGAGTTGCTTGTGGTAGTCTCTTATGATGCTTTGTATTTCTGTGGTGTCCATTGTAACTTCTTTTTTTTCATTTCTAATTTTATTAATTTGAGTCCTCTTCCTCTTTTTCTTGATGAGTCTGGCTAAAGTTTTATTAATTTTGTTTATCTTCTCAAAGAACCAGCTTTTAGTTTTATTGATCTTTGCCATTGTTTTCTTTGCTTCTATTTCATTTTTTCCCACTTGATCTTTATGATTTCTTTTCTTCTACTTAGTTTAGGTTTTATTTGTTTTTCTTTCTCTAGTTCCTTTAGGTGTAAGGTTAGATTGTTTATTTGAGATTTTTCTTGCTTCTTGAAGTAGGATTTTATTGCTATAAATGTCCCTCTTAGAACTGCTTTTGCTGCATCCCATAAGTTTAGGATTGTCATGTTTTCATTGTCATTTGTCTCTAGGTAATTTTTGATTTCCTCTTTGATTGCTTTAGTGATCTCTTGGTTATTTAATAATGTATTGTTTAGCCTCCATGTGTTTTTGTTTTTTACTTTTCCCTGTCATTTATTTCTAATCTCATAACATTGTGGTTGGAAAATATGCTTGATATGATTTCAATTTTGTTAAATTTATGGGTGCTTGATTTGTGACCCAAGATATGATCTATCCTGGAGAATGTTCCATGTGCACTTGAGAAGAAAGTGTGATCTGTTGTTTTCGGATGGAATGTCCTATAAATATCAATTAAATCTATCTGGTCTGTTGTATCATTTAAAGCTTGTGTTTCCTTATTAGTTTTCTGTCTGGATGATCTCTCCATTGCTGTAATTGAGGTGTTAAAGTCCCCCACTATTATTGTGTTACTGTTGATTTCCTCTTTTATAGCTGTTAACGTTTGCCTTTATATTGAGGTGCTCCTATTAGGTGCATATATATTTATAATTGCTATATCCTCTTCTTGGATTGATCTATTGATCATTATGTAGTGTCCTGCCTCATCTCTTGTATCATTCTTTATTTTCAAGTCTATTTTATTTGATATGAGTATTGCTTCTCCAGCTCTCTCTCTTTTTTTTTTTTTTGCGGTACACGGGCCTCTCGCTGTTGTGGCCTCTCCCGTTGCGGAGCACAGGCTCTGGATGCACAGGCTCAGCGGCGCGTTCATCCTGGGTTTATCCTGCTTGGGACCCTCTGAGCTTCCTGGACTTGGGTGGCTATTTCCTTTCACATGTTAGGGAAGTTTTCGACTATAATCACTTCAAATATTTTCTCATGTCCCTTTCTCTCTCTCTTCTCCTTTAGTGACACCTATAATGTGAATGTTGGTGCATTTAATGTTTTCCTAGATGTCTCTTAGGCTGTCTTCATTTCCTTTCATTCTTTTTTTCTTTATTTTGTTCCATGGCAGTGAATTCCACAATTCTGTCTTCCAGGTCATTTTTCTGTTCTGCCTAAGTTAGTCTGCTATTGATTCCTTCTAGTATATTTTTCATTTCAGTTACTGTTATTGTTCATCTCTGTTTGTTTGTTCTTTAATTCTCCTAGGTGTTTGTTCTCTAATTCTTCTAGGTGTTTGTTAAACTTTTTTTGCATCGTTTTGATCTTTGCCTCCATTTATTTTCTGAGGTCCTGGATCAGCTTCACTATCATTTTTCTGAATTCTTTTCTGGAAGATTGCCTATCTCCACTTCATTTAGTTGTTTTTCTGGAGCTTTATCTTGTTTTTTCATCTGGTACATAATTCTCTGCCTTTTCATTTTTTCTTTTTTTCTGTGAATGAGGTTTTCGTTTCACAAGCTGCAGGATTGTACTTCTTCTTGGTTTTGCTAAGAAAAAAAGGCATCTCTAGAGCCTTATTGATTTTATTGCTCTTTTCAAGAACCAGCTTTTGGTTTTGTTGTTTTTCTCTGTTTATTTCCTGTTTTCAATTTTATTGATTTCTGCTTTAATTCTTCTTATTTACTTTTTTCTGCTTAGTTTGGATTTAGTTTTCTTTTCTTTTTCTAGCAGAAACTTAAATTTTTTTTAGATCTTTCTTTTTTTAAAATATATATATATTCAATGCTATAAATTTTCCTCTAAGCACCACTTTCAGGGTATCCCATAAATTTTGATGAGTTTCATTTTCATTCAGTTCAAATATTTTTAAATTTTTCTAGATTTTTCCTCTTTGACCCATGTGTTATGTTTAGGAGTTTGTTGTTTAATATCCATGCATTTTGTGGTTTTTCAGTTATCTTTCTGTTATTAATTTCTAGTTTAATTCTATTGTAGTATAAAAATGGTCATTGTATGGTTTCTATCTTTTTAAATTTTTTAAAGTGTGTTTATAGCTCAGAATGTGGCCTATCTTGGTGAATGTTCCATGTGAACTTCAGAAGAAATGTATATTCTGCTGTTGTTTGTTAGTCTATAGCAGTAGTCTATAGGTGTTATTACATACAGTTTATAGTTGATGGTGTTCAACTATGTTTTTATTGATTTTCTATCTGCTAGATTGGTCCATTTATGAAAGAGAGGCATTGAACTCTTCAACTGTGAGAGTGCATTCATATATTTCTCCTTGCAGTTCTATCAGTTTTTGCCTCATGTAATTTGACACTCTGTTGTTAGGTGCTCTTATGTTAAGAATTGTTATTTTTTGGGGGAAATTGTCTTCTTTATCATTATGTAATATCCTTCTTTATCACTGATAACTTTTTTCACTCTGTCTGAAATTAATCTAGCTACTGCTTTCTTTTGATTAGTATTAGAATGGTATATTTTTCTTTGTCCATTTGCTTTTAATCAATGCATGTTTTTATATTTAAAGTAGATTTCTTGTAGACAAAATATAGTTGGGTCTTGTTTTGTGATCTACACTGATAATCTCTGTCTTTTAACTGGTGCATTTAGACCATTGGTGTTTAAAGTGATTATTGATATAGTTGGATTAATATCTATCATATTTGTATCTGTTATTGTTTTCTCTTTATTGCCCTTGTTCTTTGTTCCTATTTTTGTCTTCCACTCTTCTTCTCCCTTTTGTGGTTTTAATTGAACATTTTATGATTCTATTCTTCTCCTTTCTTAGCATATCAAGTATACTTCATTTTTCCACCTTTTAGAAAGCAAATACTGCCAACTTTATAATAAAATGAGTTGGAGAAAGCATTACACTAGGAAAAGTGAATGAGTTTAAAGTAATATTTTAGTAAGTAGTAATGAAACCTGAATTTGTGTACCAATAGAGAATTTGCAGTCTGTTGGACTTGTTAATTAATTGGACATAAAGTTCGGAGTGGGAGGGTGTGCAGTCATGGAAGCCAACATTTTTGACCTTGAAAATGATAGGTGATAAAGCAGTCAATGAAGATAGGTAACAATGGGAGACAAAAATGGTGAATTTGTGGTGCTTGTTGAAGATTCAGATAGCAGCATTTAATTTTTCAATTTAACAAATATTTGTTGAACTTATTTTGAACCAGGCAGTCTCTGGGTCCTAGGACTAAGAAGTCACAGCCTCTGTTCCTACACAGCTACACTGTATGGTGGAAAGGTTGTAAATGTGATACAGATTGAGAAAACCATTTATATGTAGGTGCTAGAATAAACTGTGGGAGTTGATTTCTTTATCTAGCAGAAAGAGTATTTTACTATTTCTCTAAAATAATGTCTTTAATTTGGTGGGATTTCTTTTCATAGGCAAATAGTTCTTTGGATTTGGAAAGAATGGATTGCAACATTTTATCTCTGAAAGCTTCACATTAACATATTTTTTAAAAGGGGTAAAGAAGAGTGAAGAGTCAGAATTATAATTTCCCTGTTTAGGTTGATATAGAATAAAACTCATAGAGCACTGTGACTTGTTATGTATTAATGGATTCTTCCTTGATAATGTTAGTTGAATTTCAATAGCAGAGAAAATAAAGAGAAATATATTTTCTTCTCTTGATGTTATTTGCCTAGTTTTCAAATAGTAATATTTTTTGGCTTCCTGGAAAAGAAACAATGGCTGAATTGTGTTTTGAAACTCAAGGAGAAACACTAAAAACTATGTTTTATGCATCACCTAATTCTTCCTTCCTTCCTTCCTTCCTTCCTTCCTTCCTTCCTTCCTTCCTTTCTTTCTTTCTTTCTTTCTTTTTCTTTCTTTCTTTCTTGCAATATTTCAGTATAATTTAACTATCAGTAATTTTTTTTTCTTTTTTTCCTTGCTAAAGGAAGGCAGTATATGTTCTTGCCAGGTTAGAGTACCAATTTTTATCAGTTTGCTGTATAGTTCTTGGGAACCTTATTTTGTGTAATTAAAATAATGCTATTTTGAATCATTCATCTTTGAAAAACTGAGCTTTTTGTGTCCCCGTTTATAATAATTCAAGAGATATAAGATATTTGCCAATGTGAATGACATAATCTCATATATTTTACCATTGTAGGAATAGGTTTTTAAAAAATTACTGTGACTATAATTTGTCTTAAATTATTCATTCTTAATATTGCATAAACTTCACTCAAAACCAAATGATCTCTTTCAGGATATTTACACAGCTGTGACAATTTGACATATATGATTTTTCCTTGATTTATAATTTTTGTTATTTCTTCAATCAACCAAATTAATCAATAAGTATTTATAGAGTTTCTATTTGGAATAACAGATCTTTAGGCTTAAAGTTCAGGCCTGCCAGGGGAATCATTCACATGGCAACAAAAACTCTAATTTACCCACACTTTCAACAAATCCTCCAACATGCTGCTGGTTGTTTGCCTTTGGTGAGAAGGCACGGCTATAATGAAGTCCCCAAACAGTTTACACTGACAAAGAACACTTTTCAAAGAACCTGATGGGGACTTGGTAGCTGGGGAACTTGTAAGATTTGAGACCCTGCAAGATTTGTCCCTTCCCTGTGTTGTTCCTTCCTCCGTGAAGATAAAAATCTAAACCTCAGCCACATGAAAGATATTTGTATTTTCTGGGTGTGGTGGTGCCTTTGTAAGAATCACATCCTCATCATCCACGTTACACAATGCATAACCCTCATTTTACAAAACTCAGTGTAAACACTAGAGGTACAGTGATATGGAAGGCACTGAAGTACAAACATCTCAAAAACCAGGGGCATTCGAGATTGCAGTGTTTCTCAAACCTTTGGTGTCAGGATCTCTTTATAGTTTTAAAAAGTCACGGAAGACTCCAAAAACTTTTTTTTAATATGGATCATAGATAGCTATTTTATTTACCATATTATCAAAAAAGCTGAGGACTTTTTGACATTTTCATCACTAATATATTTTAAATGAAAATAATTAACCCATTACAAGTTAAGTGTGATGCTCTAGAAGCCAAAAGAAGTGTATTAATAAGGAATGTCATATCTGTCAAATGGTGTAAAATATCAGAGGCCTAAAGTTGGGTCATGAGATTTAGCAACCTGGAGGTTTTCTGTGACCTTGGAGTGAAGGTCTAGTTACAATGGGTTTATGAGAGATTAGAAGGAGAGAAACTGGATAGACTGAGTAAAAACCACCCCTTCCAGGTGCTTTGTTACAAAGACAAGAAGAAATAGTGTGATAGCTGATGGGAAGAGCAAGTCCAGTAAAAGGTGTGTTTTCTGGTTTAGATTTTGCTTTTCAATATGAGAGGATTAATAGAATGCTTAAGTTCTGATGGGGATGAGTTAGCGAAGAGAAAAATGTTGACAATGTAAAAGAGACAGGGAAAACACATGGACTAATGCTTTAGAGTGTGCAACAGGGCTTGGGATCTAGTACACAGGTGGAGGGATTGGCCCTAGAAAGAACACAGAAAATTCATCTTTCAAAACAGCCAGGAAGGCTGAGTGAGTACATATGCCAATGGTGGGTGAGGAAAGGCATTAGAGGGAGTCTAAGCAAGTTCTCTTCTGATTGCTTCACTTCTCAGTGAAAGAGAAAGATTATGAGCTGAGAGTGAAGATGGGCAGGCTTGGAGGTTTTAACAACAGTAGGTGTGGAAGAGTCACCTAAGAGAGTGGACTGGGAATGAACTAGGACTGTGATTCTCAAGGGGTGATCCTCAGACCAGCAGTATCCGCATGACCTGAAACTTTTTAGAAATGCAAATTCTCAAGGACTTGCTTCAGACCCACTTTAAACCTTACTTCTGAGGGTGAACCCAGCAAATTCTCCAGGGATTCTGATGCACACTGACATTTCAGAGTCACTGGATGAGTACGTACCGTACGATTTTTGGGTCACCCTAACTACCTTGAATGTCAAGAACAATGCAAAGTGAGACCAGTCAGCTAGTGTGTCGTAGGTTTTCCTCCAGCCAAAATCAGATATTTTTTTTTATGGGATAGGCAAATAGTTGGACTTACAGGTTATGGTCATTGTCTTCTAAAACATTAAATGACAAGTCTATAAAAATTACAATAATAAAGATTGTTATGGGCTGATATGTGTCCCCCCTCCCCAACATTCATGTTAAAAGTCCTAACTTAATACCTCAGAATGTGAGTATATTTGGATATAGGGCCTTGAAAGAGGTAATTAGGTTGTATGAGGTCATTAGGATGGGTCATAATCCAATATGACTGGTGTTCTTAGAAGAAGAGAAAATCAGGAGACAGAGACACATGAAGGGAAGATCATATGAAAACACAGGGATTATACGGCTGTTTATAAACCAAGGACAGAGGCCTCAGAAGACACCAACCCTGCCAACACCTTGATCGTGGATTTCCAGCTTCCAGAACTTTGAGACAGTAAATCGTTGCTGTTTAAGCCACACAGTCTGTGGTACTTTGCTCTGGCTGTCCAAACAAATGAATACAAAGATGCCAGAAAAATGTTTTATTTTCTAAACACTTAAGATATAAAGGGCTAACTTCACTTACCAGATCAGTACCTTAGCCAACTGACTTACTCTGAGTATCTTTATTCCTTTCTATAAAGGGGAATTATAATAACATCTACCTCAAAGGGCTATTGTGGAGATGAAATGAGGTAATTCATGTAAAACTTTCGCTCAGTACCTAACCCACGAAGTCCTCAAAAATGTCAGTCTGGAAAAAAAAAAATGGCATCACCTCAAAAAAGCATACATGTTTGGCCAGGACAATTCTCTCTCTCTTGAATCCACAGTTAGAGCTCAAATTGCAAAGTCTCTGGAGGCATCAGCTGTTGATTTGAGGTGTGTGTTCCCGAGCCTTGTGGCACTGCCCTTTTCTTCTTCTCCAGGATTGATTTCTGAAGCAGCCCTAAAGGCCACAAAGCAGGGTTGGGACTCCTGGATTGATTTTTTTATGTTGACACACTGGGCCAGGCCCTGTCTGGTTTATAAACTGATGCTATATTATTTTCAGGTCTCTTATGAAAGTGAGCCAGAAAAATCATTTTTACAGGAAGGTTGGATTTTCTCTTGTGTAGTTTTGTTTGGGGAGCTGTGGAGGCAGGGAAGGGGGACAGAGAGGTGACTGAGAGTGACTCCTTTTCTCCTCCCAGTTTTGTATTTCTCCATTTCAAAGTGTTATCACTGAGAAAATATTACTTAATTGACAATATGATAGTTTCTTATATAAGACCGAGTCTAGGCTTGGGGTGATATTTACCGTGATTATCACTTCCAAATGTGGTACTTGGTTGTATTTTTCCTCCACAAGCAGTTATTTGTTGGTAATGGATTTCTGTAAGCCAAATTATATCCACCCTTTAAGAATCATTTTGACTGTGTATCTGCAACACCTTTTTTCAGAGAGGGCTAATTATTATTGACAGGGATGATAGAGAGAGATATTCTCCCTGTTTTGAGCAATTAAAAAACTTCTTGTCCCAGTTTACTTCACACAAGCCTGTCATTGAACCAGCATCCTTGATTTGTGTTTAAACTACAATAAAAATAAATGTAGGAAGTCTTGGCTTATACAAAGACCAGTACTCCTATGATCTTAAAGCGGTTTAAAAATTTTGCAAGTATACTGTTTGTAGATTTCAGACTACTCAGGGTCACCCAGTGTAAAGTAATCATCTGCAAATGCCTTATTTGTCCATTAAGGCAGAGAACCAAACTGGTGGTTTATGGATGAATCAGTACTTCATGTCTAAGAGCTTTGTTCACTTACCAGAGTGTTAGTGCTTTTCTTTTGGTTGTACGTGACCTTGGTTTAATAAAAATCTCTATCCAATATCTTCTATATTTGCTCAAAATGTTTTTCCAAGGTAGTATTGGACTTTTAACTTTATTTATGATATTTTCTGTGTTGTTTCTATATTCAAAAACCTATTTATATCTTCCTTTTTGATGTGAGATCAGAATTCACATTGTTTTACCCCTACCCCCAAGAGCTAAATAATTATTCCCACATTTTCCTATTCCTGCCTGATTTGAAATGCCTTTATTATATAGTATTTTTTCATTTATGCTAAGTAGTTTATATCAGATATCTGCCTGGTTCCATGATGTATAGGTCTATTCTTTTATTAGTTCCATTCTACAAAGGAACCTTATATTTTCATATATGGTAAGGAAAATCCTCATCTATAACTCTTTATCAAAACATTTTATTTATTCTTAGCTGTTTATTATTCCAAATATAATTTTTAACCTTGTGATTACATACATTAAACTTACATATTTTTGATTATAAAAATTATCAAATGTGGAAGGATATCATGTTAAAAGTAAAAAGCCTCCTTGATTTTTCAATCCCACCCTAGAATCAAACAATTAACAATTCTATGAGTGTACTTATGGATCTTTTTCTAGGCATTTGCATATTATGTGTTTTCAAAATAGTTTGGGATTGTGTATTTACATGAATTACAATAACATACATACACATTTTTCAATATATATCTATTAAACACTTACCCATCATGTACCTGGCACTGGGATACATCATGACCAAGAAAGACAGAAATCACTGGGCTGGTGGGGCTTACATCCCAGTGGAGAAAACCAGACAATTAACAATATTCATAACATACAATTAAATCATTTAATATTGTAGAATATGTTTAAATGCTGTGAAAAAACAAAGAGCATGAGAAGTTCTTGTATGTGTAGTGGAGAGTGTTGCAATTTTAAATAGGATGCCCAAGCAGCTCCCCTAAGAGAGTCAGATATGAGCAAAGACCTGTAGGAGGTGTTCCAAAACTTGGTTTTAGCACTTATATCTTGAGGATTTTTCTTGTCGGCACATAACGATTCCTTCATTCTTTGAACTGCTCTTCAATATTCTATATCATTATAATACTTCTTTCTTGGACACAAACTAACCAAGTATAGAAGATTTAAAAGACACAATGAGCAACATTTATTCACTAAACATAGAAGTATATAATGTAAATTAAGAATATTCATTATTTTCTAAAATTATTGAAATACCTACAAAGAGTTTACTATATATTAAGCATCAATCAGTGTCTCAATAAATTGACAAACAAAAATAAACAAAAAAATAAAAAATGGATATTATTCAGGCTATATCCTTAAATCACAGTGCAATAAATTAAGAAATGAATAATGAAATAATAGCCAACTTAATCTATTTACATAGAAATTTTAAAAAATAGATAACTGTTATAATTCTTTATCAGCCTTTAAAACAAATTTTGAGAATCAAAATTGATATTAGTAAACAAAAAAATAAAAAATGGATATTATTCAGGCTATATCCTTAAATCACAGTGCAATAAATTAAGAAATGAATAATGAAATAATAGCCAACTTAATCTATTTACATAGAAATTTTAAAAAACTGTTATAATTCTTTATCAGCCTTTAAAACAAATTTTGAGAATCAAAATTGATATTAGAAACTCTTTTCCTATAACTATGCTCTACACCTGAAAATAATGTAATATTGTAAATCAACTATATTCAATAAAAAAAGATTCTTTTAAAATTGGTGAGAATACTATACAGCAATTCCTATGAGAGACAACAAAAGCAATAATCAGAGTTAATTTTAGAAGCTCCAAAGCATTATTTGAAAAAAAAAAGTGTTTTAAAATAAAGTATTGTATTCAAAATTTAGAAGCAGAATAAGCAAAATGCAAGTAAAATAGGAGAATTTTTAAAGAAAAAAAATCTTAAATAATATTTAAAATATAAAAATATATATGATAGCTTGAAAAGATCCATACCAACATACTTTGCAAGTTAGTTGAAGGAAAAAGGATAAGTAAATATGACAAATAAGGAGAAAACTTTTTTCATTGAAAAAAGATAGATGTATAATAGCACATACATTAAAAAAATCTAGAATCTAGATGAAATAGTTTCTAGAAAAATGTAAAGTATTAAAACTGAGTGAAGAAGAATAGGTAGTCTGGATAGACCAATTACAATAAAGAAAATATGGTATAAAATATTTCCTTAAAAGGACACTAAAATGTTTCCAGTTTTCACATGGCTGATTAAAACCTTCATTTTCTACTTATTCTATCAAATATGAAAAAGTAACTGGAAAAATAAGAAATAAAAATGTAAATTTAATATTTTGTTGAAGCATGCAGACCACTTAAATTCCTGAACAACAAAATAAGAGGGGGCTGCCCAAATCAGTAAACATGAAACAGAGGTAGAGAGGGACATGGGAAAAGAATGTTCATGTTTTTATTATTTATTTATTTATTTTTATTAAAGTATAGTTGATTTACAATATTGTATTAGTTTCAGGTATAAAACAGTGATTCAACATTTTTATACATTATACTCCATTTAAAGTTATTACAAAACCATGGCTGTATTCCCTGTGCTGTACCATATATCCTTGTTGCTTATCTATTTTATACATAGTAGTTTGTATCTCTTTAGCCTCTACCTCTATCTTGCACCCCCTCCTCCCTTATCCCCACTGGTAGCCACTACGTTGTTCTTTGTATCTGTGAGTCAGTTTCTGTTTTGTTATACACATTCATTTGCTTGATTTTTTAGATTCCACATACAAGTTATAACAGGTTATTTGTCTTTCTTTGTCTGACTTATTTCACTAAGCAAATAATCCTAAGATTTATATGGAACCCCCAAAGACCTTGAATTGCCAAAACAAACTTGAGAAAAAAGAACAAAGCTGGAGGTACCACACTCCCTGACTTCAGACTGTGCTACAAAGCTGCCAAATGTCCCTGACTTTGGAGCTCAGAAAACATTGCTAAAGCACATCTTTCTAGTGTAAGTAGCACACGCTATTGCAAAAGCAACATATTTTTCTTTACAACACAGGACTGGGGCCTGGAGACCATCAGTGAACTTCCATGGATTTGGTTCTGAGAGAGGAGGAGAGCTGCACTGGGAAACTTCACAGACGAGCTGCATTCACAGGAACAGAACATGAGGTAGAAGACATGAGGAAAATGCACATTGGGAGCAGCTCTGCAGAACTGATTTTGGCAGACTGGGGAAAGATAAGGCTAAAAAGACATATAATTCTGTCTTTCTAGATTGTCACATGACTTGGTCACTTCTTTACATATATTCTGAAAATAGTCAAAATGAAAAAGGTGAATTCTTAAGAGAAAAAAAAGAGAGCTAGCTAGTATCTATGAAAAAATCTATTTAAAAATAAGGAAGAGAACACAAAAAACAAATGATAGATATGGAACACTCTAGAAAAAACAAAAGGCTTTTCATAGAACAGAGAAAGTTGTTACTAAATATATCATGTGAAATATGACTTAAAACAATTGTTTTCACAAAACAAAAGCACAACAAAGATATACAAAAGATTAGGAAACATGTGAGAGGACTACAAAAAGAAATATGAGTTAGCGAAATACAGAAAATAAATAGAAGATTAAAAGTCATCACAGCAAAATAGATGAAATGGAACCAGAACAAACACATACACAAAAGCTAGACACTGCTGAAATCACAATAATTGATACTAAAGGATGCAGATGCTATGAGCAACTCAAAAAAAGCAAATGAAATGGAAGTGAGCAAGAGCTCAAAAGGATTAGAGAGAAAAGTATAAATAAACATTATCATATCCCTAAAAATTTAATGAAATCATGGAACTGAAAATATATCTGAAAATATGAGTCAAGAAAATATCCTTAAGTAAAAGAAAATGTAAAGTTACATATTTAAAGGACATACTAGATTCCAGAAAATGATAAACACATATTAGGCAACAGGCATATTCTATTGAAGTTACTGGACTTGAAAGATAATGAATGACTCCTTAATCAGGCAAAAAGTTGGAGTCTTCTCTAGGAGAAAACATCATCAATAGCTCCACAGTAACATGAAGTGCTAGAAGTTGGTTGAAGCCATGACCATAACCTCTAAAGATGAAAAGGGAATGTGATCCCTAAATTTTCCACCCTATCAAGTAACACTGACAGTCGAGTATAAAAGGCAATGGAGGGCTTCCCTGGTGGCGCAGTGGTTGAGAATCCGCCTGCCGATGCAGGGGACACGGGTTCGT